>NC_142696.1:5178125-5533750 GCF_029641045.1 Salvia hispanica
TGAAAACTTACACATGGATGGATGGACGCAAGTATATAAATTTGGGAACTAAAATCGATATTTCCATCGGCATAGATATGAATATGTTTAAACAAATGCATGGACCTGATTTTGATGCAATCACTTGCAAAAGTCCAATACGAAAGTAGAGCTTAATTGAAAAAAAGGAACATTATTTAGGACATATAAAAGCACATGATCGTAATCTTGTAATACTTCCTCCATACATGATTAGGATTCCAGTTTACTATCTTGGTTAGTCCTTAATTAAAAGTTATAGTTTATTTTGACCATAAATAGTACTCCCTATGTTTCATCCAAGATGACTATCTTTCCTTTTTTGTTCGTCCCAAATGAAAATGGTCATTTTCCAATTTTAAAAATAACATCCTTTCTCCTCTCTCCTCATTAAAATATTCAACTAATTTTTTTCTCTCTACTTTATTCCACCAAACAACACTTCTTAAAATTTCGTGCCACTCAAAAATGCGGCCATCTTGAGTGGGACGAAGGGAGTAATTATGATCCACATTATACTAATTTATTTTAGTCACATTTTTATTACAAAATTAATACATAATGAGACTCGGTATCTTTTTTCACCCATTTTCATTTATATTTTTCTTAAAATCCATGCAAAACTCAATCAAGAATCATAATCGCGGACAAACTATATACGTAGTAAGTACATTTTTATGAATATCATCCCTGAACAACCCATAATAAAACAAGTAGAAGCCAAAAGCACATTACTTAAAAGAGCGGAACTAATACTGCTGTTTATTACTATTTGATAAATGATGAATTGCCACGTTTGATTGTGCTTTATTACGGTGGAATATAATTCGAATTTATGGTGTATATAAAGTGAGACATAAGAAAATCGAGTTTTAGTATTTACAAAAATCACACGTTCAATTTAACGAGTATGTACACACCTAATCCGCATATCTAACGGGGAAATATGAGTAAATGGAATATTGGTTGGTTTGGTCAATAAATACATGTAATTAATTAGGTGAAAAATGTGAAATACAAAAGACAGCTAGGCGATGAGTGAGATTTGCACATGTTATATCCGACCTCTGCACCTTGCCAGCTTCATTTTTAACCAAATGTCTTTGACCTTTTAATTACTTTATATATACCATATATATTCTCCTTATTAATATAATCCCACTTGTATCATTCATCACTAAATCACCATTTCATTATCTTATTATCGAATAAGATCTATTTCATTACGTGTGATATTAGGTCATTGTAAGAAATAAAAATCCTAATATCAACTAAAAACCAATAAATTCAACTTCCACCGACCGCCACGCGTAGTAATTTTCAATATTTTTATTAGCTTATTCGCTATTCTTTGGAGCTTCTTAGAGTTTAATTAATTGAGAATGGGACATAAATTTCATAATTTATTCGATTAAGAGTATAAATTATAGATTTCGTGTTGAGCTGTGAAGGAAGCTGATTATATTTTAGCTAAATCAGTCGGCCAGCTGGTAAGTCCATGTTAATTAAAAGTATCTAATTCAGTTTCCCACAAGTTTTCAACCGTTTGCACTGTTATTAAACACGGTTAATTCTACCATGATTGTTTGTTTTTTTTACTTAGTCAAAAGACTCAAAATCAAGTAGCCTACAGTTATAGAATTAAAACTATATTGCTGCATTTAATGATGAGTCACTGTTTAGGATATAGTTTAGCATTTAAGGAAACTGAATTAATTACGAGATGATGATATACTAATTATGCTTTATACCTTGCTGCATAAAAGGCCACTGCTTTAAAGATTGTTTTTTTTTTTTTTTTTTGAAGCGATAAAAGTTGATTGTTATAACTTATAGAGATCGTCCAATACTGTTGAACGTCGTTTTCCCCTTATATATAAAGCGAGTGATAAAAGTTCTTGATTATTTTATATTTAAATAAATAATCAAGATTTATATATCCTACTTTAAAGTAGTACTAGTACATGATATTGTCCTGCATGAAGTACTTTTTTGCGGGCATATTTTATTATACTACAAAAATTAACACCTTAAATATCTCTATCATCATTATATACAGATACTAGATTAAATGATATTGAATGTAACATACAGTACTACTACTAATTTATTATTTCAACATCAATCAACTATATTATAGAACGCCATTTGTGTTAGATCAACACACGTGTGTAGTATATGAGCTCAGAAATACATTTAAGAGAAACGCGATAATTATTCTATTGTTAGATGAGGTTTTACGAAAATATGAAGGGAGATAATATTTTAGATGGCAAATGATCTCTTGATCACGAGCTTTGGACAAAATTAAATATTTTTCATGAATTTAAAACTTCATTGCAAGAATTACGAGCTTTGATCATGTAGTAAATTTCTCATGATTTAGGAATATTTGAATATATGCAATCGAAATTGAGTTGATAACTCTAAAATGCTTATAGTGAAACTGAAGCATGCAATTGCTTCGATGAAATAGTAGAAGCGATGAGAAAGTAAATAATTTCTTTAGTTTTAATATTTAAAATGACGTACTTCATTTTAATTTTGTCACGCTAGATTTCTTAATTGTGATCTCATAATTCAACTTGTTACGCTAGTTTCGATTTGGGATAAATCCAAGATGCTGTTTTGATAAATTGACTTATCAATTCAACTTTATTTTTGACATCTCCTATACGGACTAGCATGTTGGATCATTTTCATCAGAAATTTAAATCGCGGAAATAGGGTCGATAGTCAAAGTTCATAAGTTTTGCGAAAAATCGCATAAATATCACAAATTTTTAAAAAACCATTTGGCCTAATTTACATGATAGGCAGATAGGCAGAGCCAAGACAAGGACAAGGACGCAGTGTGTGATAAAATCAACCATGCTCGAAGACAGCCCACAATAAATAATGGCCTTAAATAAAAGTGATAAATATGCATGTATGCCAGAGCGATAGAAAAAACACCATCAAATATAAATCCAGTTAAGAATATTAAAATAAAATAGCAGCGTAAATTGGAGTGACACCCATCTCTAAGAGCGCTATGATTGCTCGCCCCCACCTCGCTTCATTTCTATGCGTATATATCTCTGTCGTTTCGATACCCTCCCCGCCCCCCAAACAAATATCATCACATTTTCTACTTGCACACTTAATATAGTCATGTCTATCCTACACTCTCTGCTTTTCATCTTCTTCTTCCTCATTGCTGATTCTCTCAATGCCCACCAAGGGGTGAAATACGAGCTCATTCACCGCCACGATCTGCATCCCGGCCCCCTGGAGCGCCTGCGGGAGATAGCGCACAGCGACGCGATTCGCGTGCGCGCGATATCGAGGAAGGTGAGGCTAAAACAGGGCGCGGGGAGGCGGCAGGCCCGGGAGAATCGGTACGAGCCGGCTTGCAACAATGGGAGCCGAGCGGAGCATTCTTCCGGCGAGCTTCCGATTAATTCCGGCGCCGACTACGGCGCGGGGCAGTACCTGGTGAAGATGAGAGTGGGATCGCCGGCGCAGAAGGTGGTGCTGATCGCCGACACGGGGAGCGACCTGACTTGGAGCAGCTGCAGATACAAGTGCCGCGGCGCCAGATCATGTGGGCCCACCCACCGCCGCCGCGTCTTCCGCGCGGATCGCTCCTCCTCCTTCAGGACCGTCCCCTGCTCTTCCACAATCTGCAAGACTGATCTTGCCAATCTCTTCTCTCTCTCTCGCTGCCCTTCTCCCCTCGACCCATGCTCATATGATTACAGGTAGTTGTTTGTTTTTTTTTAATTTATTTGATTTTCTTCCCATACTGAGTAATGTATGTGCAAACTCTGATTCATCACGGATGCACACATGTGACTGCGAAAGTAGAAGGACCATTGTTTTTACTATCTGATTAATTATTAACTTATGATTAGCTAATTAAGTGTTGGGATTGAGTTAATTAATTAGGTGACATGGATATTATGATAATGATGCTTTTATTTTTCTTTTTTAATTGAATTGACAGCAAGTAGCACCCTATCTTAGATTTTCTCTCAGATTCAGCAATGTCTGTCCATCCATCTAATGTTTGTTAGGTCACTTCTCTTTCTGACACCACCACACCACGTGGTTAACCAAATATAAATACTGATTTATTTTTTCATCACACATGGAATCAGAACATTCATTTATTCTTGCTCGCTAAATTACAAAGCAAATGTGGCTAGCTGAATAATCTCCCCATATTAAGAGGTATGCGGCACAGAAAAATGTGGACCTTCATAATTAAATATTCATCGCTATAAATGCTGACTAGTAGTAGTACAATTTTGTGTGAGCAACCCTGCAAATTCTTGCCGGTGTAGTCATTACAGCTCTTACCTAAATCCAACATCGCAATAATGGCGGTTTACCACATGCCTCTACTGTTTAATTGCACTTGAACTAGTCTGATTTTTTTTATTTCACATGATTAGGTACTCGGATGGGTCAGCCACGCTGGGCGTATTCGCCAACGAGACCGTCACGTTCAGCCTGGCCAACGGGAGGAAGGCCAGGCTGCACGACGTCCTCGTTGGCTGCAGCGAGTCCGCCCGCGGCCAGAGCTTTGTGGCCGCGGACGGCGTGATGGGATTGGGATACAGCAACTACTCGCTGGCCGTGAAGGCCGCGGCGAAATTCGGGGGTAAGTTCTCGTACTGCCTGGTGGATCACTTGAGCCCCAAGAATGTGTCGAGCTATCTCATATTCGGGTCCCACAAGGATGTGAACATCTCCGTGGTGAGAATGCGGTACACGGAGCTCGTGCTGGGCGTGATCAATCCGTTCTACGCGGTCAACGTGAAAGGCATCTCTGTCGGGGATATCATGCTCGATATCCCGGACGAGGTGTGGGACTTGAGCGGTGTTGGTGGGGCGATCGTGGACTCGGGCACGAGCCTCACGGTGCTGACGCAGCCGGCTTATCAGCCCGTGATGGCTGCTCTGCGGGAGTCACTGCAGGGCTTCAAGCGGCTCGATTTGGATATCGGGCCGCTTGAGTACTGCTTCAACTCGACCGGGTTTGATGCGGCGATGGTGCCAAGGCTGGTGCTGCATTTCGTGGATGGGGCGAGGTTCGAGCCGCCGGTGAAGAGCTACGTGATCGATGCTGCTCCCGGGGTGAAGTGCCTTGGATTTGCGGCCGCGGCGTGGCCGGGGGCCTCCGTTGTTGGGAATATTTTGCAGCAGAATCATTTCTGGGAGTTTGATATTGGCAAGAGTAGATTGGGTTTTGGTACCTCCTCATGTGTTTAGTAGAGACTTAATTTGGCCTCATTCGTGTTCGTGTTGATAAAGCAGTCATTCTGCATTGTAAAAGTCGCAATCCATTCCCTTTCTCATTCAAATTTGTATACATAGATTGAAGGAAACCATAATTGTTTCAGGACTTCCTCTAATGTTTATTTATTAGCTTTTTTTGGCTCAAATAAGTGACCAGAATTAGGATTAGGTTTCTTCATAAGAGAGTCCCACAGCTGCAGGAGAGGCGCCATGATGGATCGAGAGTTAGGTCCTAACGCCCGTCACGATTAGTATTGTTCTGCCTGTGATTGATTGGACACACCGCACACGTAACAATATGTCTAGACCACTGAATTTTTGTTAACTAACTAGTTGAAATTAAGATTAATGCCGACACAAGAAAATGGGTATTGGTAATATTTAGGACAAGAAAGAATGTTGCATCTATTATTGGAAACAAAGCAAAGTTTGATATGTCGTTATGAAGCATTGCCATAACACGAGCATGTTATTATTCTCATTTCTCAGCCACAATATACATAAAGAAATCTTTTGAAATATCAGTTGTGTGCCATATAATGTAACTGGAAAATTCTCAGCATGTACAAGAGTGGGGTATAGTGCTTCCTCCCCTTTCACTAATAATTTATGGATCTCTCTCTTACAAAAATAGGTGATGGAGTGATGGGCCTCAAATTCAAACTGTTATTAATAATGATGATGTGATGAATTAATCAATTAGGATATGATGATTGGATAAATGATCAAGTTCCAGTGTTCTAAAATTGCGCCACATTTTGCGCTACCAGATTGCTACCTAATACGTCGATTTTAATATCGGTGCAAATTTTGACGTTTACTTTGTGCCAAATGATCAAATAAATATGTTAATATTTATATTTATAAGGGTATAAATCTTTGTTTTCTTGTCATCGCAAATAATTGTTTATATATCTGTTAAGCACTTATTGTGATTTCATTCTCTCTAATCTTCATGTCGGTTATGCTAGAAACGGATCGACAATGGACTAATAACGGAGTATTATATACTCCATGTGACTTAATGAAAGAGCCAGAGAAGGACTTAGAATACAACTTAGTGGGGAATAATAGACATCGACTATTGATCGCATCCACACCGATGAATTCAAATTAATAATAATACTAGTATTATTTAATTTAATTCTTAAATCACATTCATGTATTATAACTCCAGTTCTTGATCTAGTAATTTAGAGTGGAAATATTTTAACAATTAGCTTATGCATAAGGATTGAATTTGATTATTTTTATTTGATGAGAGTCCAACGACTATTTATGTTCATTTTACATTTATGACTAATAATGTACTCCCTCCATTCACATTTAAAGAGTCATTTGGACTTCATATGAATTTTAAGAAAAAACTTAACTTTGTAAGAAAAATAAATGGAAAAGTGAGTGGAATATAAATATTATTTTTAGTATTCATTTTATAATAGTTGTGAGTGGTAAAGTTAGCGAAACAAAGAGTCTACATACTAAAAACAGGAAAAAAAAATGAATTTTAAAATCATAGATGACCCAATAATAATAAAATGAATCTTTAAATCATAACATGTGGAATATTAATTAAATTAAAATTTTTATAATCATCTTATCCTTCAATTATTCATCTTAAAATTATAAAGTAAATTCAACCTGAAAGTAAACATCTCTTAAGTAAAGGTGGCAAAACGGATAGCGAGTAATAGGTAATTCTCATCCCGGCTCGATACCTATCGCGTATTGGTAGTACCCACTACCTGACCGACCACGGTGGGAAACGGGGTGGGGTCGGATATTTTAAGCATAGGTGCTGCGTGTATACCCTATAAACCCGTTAATAACCGATTTTTTAGGGTTAGCGCATTTCAAATTTTTAGTACTCCTAATTAATACCCATTAATTGGTACGCATACACACGTAATTATATACAACGCGCACACATATTTTATGTGTACACACACTGAGAAAGCGCGCCATTGGCGATGGGGCAAAGCATAGAAGAAATAAACGAGCAAGAGAAGCAGGGGTGGGGCAATGATATATAGGTTGTTCGATGAAGAAAGGTTGCGGAGAGGACGGCTTGAGCATACCGATAAGGATGCATTAGGACGAAGATGAAGGTACAAAGAACAAGATAGACAAAAAAGAGAGGGTAGGGAAAAAAGAATCACGAGAGAAGATAGAAAAATGAGCGGAAATGAGGTGAACAACTAGGAAATTGGAGTTTTGATTATGTATATATGTGATTCACATATAGCCAATATCCGAATAGTGAATGTTCTTAATATCCTTATTCAATGCCCATTGTTCAAAGTTATAGACTTCAAAGCCAACTGCCCATACACAATATGACAAATTGACAACACTATTTGGAGGTTGGTGAGTATATGACCTTTTGAAGTTACAATTATGCTTAGAATTCGATTTATTAATTGGGCTTCCATTAATTCTTTTACGAGCCAACATAAATAAATGAAGCACGGGCTTAGCCCATCAGAATTTTCTACTGGGATAGCATATTCTAGTATTGAGCCGAAACATCTCCAACATTCTGAGTGTTTCGAAAAGAATCATGCGCCTTCGAGAACGTGCTCCATTTCCAAAACGACCTACTCCTATAAAGTGTTAGTGAAACAGGTGGCAGAATTAATTCCTGCGACAAACAGAAACAAAATACGCTTAGAAGTAAAACAAAAAACATGTCCGGGTTCCTGCTGCGATCACATGATCTCGGTCCGCCTATGGACTGGAAGGAGACCCCTGAAGCTCACATCTTCAAGTTCGATCTTCCCGGCCTCACCAAGGAGGATGTAAAGCTCCAAGTTCACGACGACAGAGTGCTGCATATCAGCGCTGCAGCTGCTGTTGGTGGAGATGATCTAGACAAACAGTGTAAATGGCACTGTAGAGAGCGTCTCGACTACAGGAGCTTTTGCCAGGAATTTAGGATGCCTGAAAATGCTAATGTGGATGAGATAAAAGCTTCGATGAGCGACGGTGTGTTGGTGGTGAGGGTGTCTAAAGATCTCACCAAGAAGAAGAAGCGTGCAACTAAGTATGCTGTTGAAATTGGAGAGAATTCCGTTGCTCCCAAAGGACTCTCCCGCTTTGTCTGCTGCAAAGCTTGATTGCTCTTTTGGAAAATCGATTGTCTGATGTATATTTCATTGTATCTAATGTAAATCAATCGACTGATTTATGTTTCAATATGGTGTAAAATTGTTTGGCCTCTTTTTTCCTTTTTTTTTTTGAGTGAAGTTTTATACTACAATTGTATGTGATTGAGAATTAGTGTGACACTGAAATTGCACTAAAAAAACGTATATTTGCAAGCACAATAGCGAGCAAAATGTAAAATAGTTGGTCAAAATTCATTTGCGAGAATTATTGAGAACAAATTAATTTTGCGAGCAAGCGGCGCTCGCAAAATAGCGATGTCAATTAAACACAAAACTCGTGGATTGGCCCGAATAGTCCAATAAAATTAGTGGGTTAGGGTTGTAATTTTGTAACCCTAATACAAAACGGGCTAAACGGGTTGGCCCGAATGGATTGGTGGGTTAAACGGGTTGGCCCGAACGGACTGCGGGTTGGCCCGACGGGTTGGCACTTAATTAAAAGATAATACTCCCCTGGTCCCAGCTAAGATGACACATTGCTTAGCCGACACGGGGTTTTAGGAGTTATTGGTTAAAGTGTTTAATTGGATAGAGAGAAAGTGAGTGTAAGTATTAAAGTAGAGAGATAAAAAAAGATGTATATTTTAATAGGAGTGAGAAAAGAGGGTTGAGTGTATTAATTGGAGAGAGAGAGTTACCAAAAAAGGAAATGTGCCATCTTAATTGGGACAAACTAAAAAAGAAAACGTGTCATCTTAAGCGAGACGGAGGGAGTAGGTTTTAGGGATTTTTTGTATTTTTTACTTTCATATGGCACAATCATTAGACTTCTTCAACCTTCATTTTACGCTTTTTCACTCGATCTCATACTATCAACTTTCAAGTTCCACCCGGACTCATTATTTCATCGTCCCATCTGTTAGAGTTTGTATACTAGAAATCACGTTTCGAGTGATTAAATACTGTAAAACTCTTATTTTATTTTCCAAGGAATAAAACAGATTATTTTTGTCATAATGTTGTTATGTTTTACATTTAATGGATGTTAATTGCATGTTTAAATGTATAAGTTAACTTAACAAAGTCTAAGTCTTTGTTTTAGTAGACCGGTTGTGGGCGGCGTCCACTTTAATGTAACACGGTCAGTCCTAAACAAAGAAAAAGAAGAATTTCATGACTTAGATGGAATTAGACTATCCATCGTGAAAGGTTGCAATGTCAGTCCGCATATTTCTAAGCCTTACTGAAATAAGATGATATTGGTGTGGTAAAGCATTGAACAGATCTAACAGCAAGACTTATCTTTGTGCTATCTACTGAAAGACGAGGTCTTGATAAATATTTGTTTCTTAATCAATGTAGGTTAGCATTGAGCATACGATATTGATTATGCATTACTTTGACTTATCAAATGGTGCGGGTTTTTCGTAACCCAATAATCCTGATATATTGGGTAGTGGTTATTAATATCTAGCGGTGCTAGGATTGTTATTATATTGAATCATGCGCGAGGTGAGTCTCGTTTGATAATGTCCTCAAGAGGAGCGCGAAACAAGGTTTATTATTCGGAACCTAGCTAGTTGGAGTTTGATCACTCTATGAATAATAAATAAGCGTTTCATGCTAAGTCCACTCTTGAAATTAATAAGAAATTAATTAATTAAGTCCATAGCAAACATTAATTAATTAATGGACATTTTTATCTTAAGCACGGGAAATGAAAATTAAAACGGAAACTCGGATTACTTATAATTTTGGATTTGGATGGGGAGAGTTTAATATTACTTCTGTAGTGGATGCTCGTAATATTCCAATTAAAGCTTATATTAAAATGTAGGTTCAATTTAATTAGTAAAAAGTAAATTGGATGAGCCCATATCCAAAACCTTCCATAGATCCATGGCTGGGCTCAAAAGGAACTTAATATAAATAGGAGAATAAAGGAGACAGAAATCATAATTAATACAGCCAAAATTTTCGTCCCCCTCTAGGAAGAGGAGTTCGAAATTTTCCTCTAATTGGAAAAGGATTTCTTCTGTCTTCTTTATTTAAGTCCTAGTATTCCGGTGAGATCAGCCCACACTGATATTGGAGTATAGTTCGGGAACCAGAGAGAAGATCTGTGGTCTAGTATTCAAAGCGTTACGTGGAGAAGTAACTAGCCATCATCAATTCTTTGGAGAATTAATAAGGTTCTCCCTCCGTCCACGAATAAGAGTCCCGTTCACTTTTTTGCACTTGTTATGTGAAAATGATTATAAATAGTTAAATTGGAGAAATGATAAAGTAAGATAAAGTATAATGTAAATAAAAGTCTTGTCTACATTATTCCCTATCTTACTTTATCATTATTTATGCTCCGTAGAAAATCATGTTTTAGGATTATGGTTGAAAATTTATGACCCGAAAAATTCATAACTTGAAAAGCCCGCACCCATATAGCCCGGCAACCCGAATGGATTGGCCCGAACCCGAACAGATTAGCCCGATTGACATTCCTACTAGCAAATATATGATTATTTGCGAGAACATTTGATTATTTGCACTCACTTTGCTACTCGCAACATACCTTTTTTTTTTAATAAATTGGCTTTTCAAATTTATTTTGGTCTCACTTTTTAATTTTTCACATATTTTTTCAGTTTTATTTTGGACTGTATTCTTTAGTTGATTTTGTATTATCAATCAAGATTTATAATTATATATTTTAATTTATTATCACTTTAATTTAATAAAAACCTATTATTAGAATTTCAAAAGTAAGGTAATAATTTTTTTAAAAAATACTATACGTTCTCTCTACATGTTAAAAGTTCTACTTTGATTTAGTGGAATCAAAGTAATACTAGTAATTTATTAGTGTATGGTCTATGTACATATAATGAAAAACAATGTAAATGACATTTTAAACAGCGGATATTTTAGAATAGTAAAATGAGACATTTTTATGGAAATGTAGAATTGTCAAATTTAAAATTTATCTTTATTAATAAATACTATTAAAATGATCAATTTAGAGGTGAGATGTAATAAATTATTTAGTCAGTCCCATTAAAAATGAAACATTTTCCTTTTTGCATTGTCCCATTAAAAATGAAACGTTTTCTAAAATGGAACAACATCATCACTATTTTTTCATATCTCTTACTTTATTGTGAACTCACAAAACAACGCTACATAAAATCTCGTGACGAAAAGTAAATGTTTCTAATCTAATGGGATAGAGTGAATATATAGCAATTGTGGGGCATTAAATATCATCCTTATGACATTATGGATGAATATGTGTAGTAGAGCGAATTTTTATTTATCAATTTGAAGAAACCATCGCATGTCTCCTTATATTTTAGAGTATGAAAAACCGTTTACCAAAAGCAGTTAATATCTACTTAGCGCTAATTCCACAAGCACACCGGATAATAAGCTAATTGAATATAGCATAAGCCATACACGCGTCACATATGTCAACGAAACCACAATCGGAAAACGACCTTACAAGTAAACAGCAATGTCAACGTCAAAATTAGCATAAATCATCGCTTTAATCAACTTGATTACGAATTAAACTTCTGACAATGAAAAGTTCTTTTGTGGTTTTTTTTCTGGAGAATTGGGAGTAAATTTATGTTTAGTTTGTAGATTTTTCATTACTAATTTAAACCGGCTATTTTCATGATTTGCCTTAAGCCCCAAAACAGTTGAGAAATGGAGTATATTTATATAGTATAGTAATTTGTTTATTTTTTAGATATGTTGAATAGTAGTGATTAATTTATTGAGGGGAGGTAGTATTAGTTATTGTTCTTGGAGGCTTTACTGATTTAATTCAATAATATGCTGGCATTCTAAGTCATCGTGACTCAATTCATATACTAATAGTATTGATTATAACAGGCTTATCGCATCATTAAACAAAATTTGGAACATGGGAGCGTCTCAGCTAGTGCTGCTCACGTTTTCCGCAATCCAAATCTCTGCCAATTCACAATCATATACTTCATATATATAAATAATAATCCACCAAAACACCAATCAAGAAACTGATCACTCCTCCAGAATAATGAGGTGCCTATTTGTAACTATACTTATTCTTCTCAGCATCAACAGTCATGTCTCTCCTACAGCGGCGAACTTGGCCGTGAAAAGGCCGCCGCTGCAGGTTCCGCTTCCCCGGGCTGCTTATCTGTCATCAGCTTTCTACCACCAATCATGTCCGAATCTCGAATCCATAATACATCAAAAAATGAGCGCTTGGCTTAAAACAGATCACACCATGGCTGCTAGCATCATCCGCCTCCACTTCCACGACTGCGCCGTCAGGGTATTCCCACTTTACCTCTTTCCTATTTTATACGTACAAATAGATCATTACAAGAGAACATCTAAGATCATTTTTAATCCCTTTATACTTTAGTATAGGAAATTCAGATTTTTAAAGGAAACCTAATTAAATGTTCTTTTATAAGTAATGGTTAATTTTTTATTTTGCATTTTGCATTTAAAGAGTGTTTTTCCTTTAACGCGATTCTACGTTCATGTCCAAGCAGGGGTGTGACGCATCGGTCCTCCTAAACCACCCCGGCAGCGAGAGAGCGGCCGAGGCCAGCAAGACCCTCCGAGGGTTCGACCTCATCGACCAGATCAAGGCCGAGGTGGAGAGGCAGTGCCCCAAAACCGTGTCGTGCGCGGACATCCTGACAGCCGCGGCCCGGGACGCCACCATCATGGCGGGCGGGCCCTTCTGGGAGGTCCCGTTCGGGCGGAGAGACGGACGCATCTCCCTGGCAAGAGAGGCCGAGTCCGTCCCACAAGGCCACGAGAACATCACCCAACTACTCAGAACGTTCGAAGAGCTCGGGCTGACGTTCGTGGACATGGTGGTGCTGTCTGGGTCCCACACCATAGGAAGATGCAGCTGCCACGCCATCAAGCAGCGCCTCTACAACTTCACCGGCACCGGCAGGGCCGACCCCTCCATGAATCCAATCTACGTGAATCTGTTGAAGAAGCGGTGCAGGTCCGACGCCAGCTACGTCAATCTGGACTTCTGGACTCCCCGGAAATTCGACACGGCGTTCTACAGGAATCTGGAGAAGAAGATGGGGCTGCTGTCGACGGACCAGCTGCTGCACTCGGACATGAGGACTTCAGGGGTGGCGAGCTTGATGGGGTCGCAGCCGCAGCTGTTCGACACGCAGTTCGCGGCGTCGATGGTGAAGTTGGGGAATGCTAATGTGCTGATAGGGAAGGAGGGTGAGATCAGAACAAAATGCACCGCCGTCAATTCCTACTGACCATTCATTCATCTTCCTCGATCAACAAAAATAATGTTGCTTTTTTTATTTTTAATTTGGTTATAAGTTATATATGGTGAACTTTTTTTTTTCTTTTTCATTCTTTCGCTGTGTCTGTTAATTACTAGCGTTTTCTATAATTTGTAATATCCATATCGTAGTGTTGCAATCAAACTTTCCTTTTTTCTGTATTGGAGGAATGGAGAGAAATGCAATTATGAATGAAAATCTTATATACGTACATATAAATATGGCCACTTTTTAACTCATTTGTATAAACTTCGAGCAACATAGATTATATTTCGATCTATGAACGTTCTTGAAAATGGGGTTAAGAAAACACAAGTTATGACATGATATAGGGATTCCAAAAAAATGTTGATCAAATTCTGGTTAATTCCTCAACTTTTAAAAGTAGCTAATATCATATCATAAATTTGACATTTTGCTCAACTGTCTCGTTATATATGAAAGGGTAATTATGGATGATTTGTAAGCAAAAATACTTTAGTTTAATCTTGTTATACCTATATTTTGTACAAAAGCTAATAACTTTTGTGAATGATATACAAAATTTCAAAATAAATATTCATGAATTTCGGCTTCCACATGATACAGGATTACATTAAAATACATATAAATTGAACAATTGAGAAAAATGTAAAAGTTATAATATGATTCACTGACTATTTTTAAAGTTGCAGCGACTAGAACTTCACCAAATTTTGTGGGTTTTGTTTTTCAATTTACCCTAAATAAATACTCCCTCCGTCCCTACCTAATTGAGACATTTCTATTTTGGCACATAAATTTAGATAGCAGTGTTTAGTTAATTAAATAAAGTAAGAAAGAAAAAAAAAAAGAGAATCTATACATATATAAAATGCGAGTTTTGGCATTCTTTTAAAATATTTATAAGTTTTGTCCTTATTCTGGAATATTTATAAGTGTTGGGATCAATTTAAATATTTATGGAATAACTAATTCCTTCCAATGGTCATTACATGCGGAATCATATACTCCCTCCGTCTCATAAGAGCATCTCCAATAGCGGCTAGCCCATCGGCTAGCCGATTCGCGTCGCTAGCCGGTCGGCTAGCCGAACCATTGGAACCGGCCAGCGGCATTTCGGCTAGCCGATCGGCCAGCTCTAGCCGATTTGCGGGCGCTAGCCGACCGCTGGCCGATCCCGCTAGCCGCCATTGTAGGCTCAATTTCGGCTAGCCGATTGCATTTTTTTTAATGTATTTTTTAATGCAATTTTTTTTATTTATTGTATTTTTAATGTATTTTTTAATGCATTTTTTATTGCATTTTTAATGTATTTTTTTTATGAATTTTTTT
This sequence comes from Salvia hispanica, assembly GCF_029641045.1. NCBI lineage: Eukaryota > Viridiplantae > Streptophyta > Magnoliopsida > Lamiales > Lamiaceae > Salvia > Salvia hispanica. The sequence goes on from NC_142696.1 coordinate 5,193,175, forward strand.
TAATTATGTAATTTTTTTAGGATGGACCTTTTTTTAATTTATATAAAATTATTGCATTTTTATTGCATTTTTTAATGTATTTTTTTAATAAATCAGTGAGGAGTAGAGTGGGGCGGTGGCTCGTGTGTGGAAGCCTGGAATTTTTTTTATTATGTAATTTTTTTGATTTTTAGTTAACATACTTTTTTTATTTAAATAAAATTAACGAATTTTTCCCGTATATGTGTCGTAAATTTAATTCCGTATTTTGTGTTTAATTCCGTAAATGTAGTTGTTTTTGAATTATTTTTATTGCGGCTAGCCTTAGGCTAGCCTATTTGATTAAAATGATGATGTGGCAGGTGGATTTTTAGTGTTGATGACGTGGCAGAGAGAGAGAGTGGCTAGCATGTGGCTAGCCTAAAGCCATTGGAGATGCTCTAATAGGAGTCACTCTTATTGTGGGCATGGATTTTAAGAAGTGTAAAGAATAGTGAGTTGAAAAAATTAATGGAATATTGTGGGCATGGATTTTAATGAAAAAATTAATGGATTTTATATTGGTTTTATAATATAATTTGAGTAAAGTGAGTTAGTGGAATGTGAGACTACTTACCATTTATGGTAAAATGAAGTGTGACTCTTATTGTGGGACGGACCAATATGGCAAAGTATGACTCTTATTGTGGGACGGAGGGAGTAGTTATCACGATATTATATTTATGTATATTACATTACATTTTCAGTTACTTTGACAAATTAATAGTCTCACTCAACTTTAGGAGTTACTTTATTGACTCACAATATTCAAATTAGTGATTGGCCTAAATATAGTTGTTCCTTATTATTTTATAACCGCCACATGAATGAATTTTTCAATACTTTATTTCTATAAATATGTATCATTTGCAAGATTCTATTTCACTTCTTAATTATCTCCCCTCACTCCATCACAAATTTTCGGCAAAAGTAAAAATTTTGTTCACATCATGGAATTCACATTCCTTAACGATCTACAACCTAACAACACTTTGTCAGTGATTCGACCGTGGTGCATGTATGTTTATGTTCATTAAACATGGACAAACCAATGTAATCTTTTTGGAATGTGTGTTCCACGATCGAATGGTATGTGTGCCGATGCTTAGCTTATTACTATTTTTAGTTATTTATCTAAAAGTAAAATCATTCATTGTTTATTTTTCCATGCATGGAACAAGGATTCAAGGCACGGTTCCAAGGAATTTACATAATATTTTCAACTTTTTGTCTATAAATCTGTATCATTTGCTAGCTTATAATTCATTCCTCATTGTCTTGTCCCATTGCATCACGAATTCTTTGCAAAAAGAAGATTTTTTCTCGGTATGGTTATTACTCTTTACCTATAGTAGTACATTTATATGAGATTAATTTGTTTCAACGATGTTAGTTCATATTTAAGTTTTTTCTTAATGTTAGTTTGTTTAGGGTTAGTTTGTTTTATTTTTATTAGTTTTGTTTTAATTTTTCCGTCTAGGCTATAATAGTTCTTTTTTTACAAATATAGAAATCACATAAGCTTCTAACTATCTATAATATTTTGAAACTTTGTCACTCCATAGTTTTCATGCAAAGGAAACACCTAAAGCAACGAAATGACGAAAGGAAGTAAAGAAGACGAAGATCATAAATTGTCACATTTGTTTTTCGCGCATATACATAAATCATTAATTTGGATATTAAGGAGGAAAATAAGGTTGAGGAAGAGTAATTGGGATTGGAGTTTGTGTTTTATTATTACTAGTATCCACCCACTTGCGATGCACAACGCAAACATTTTTCATAAACGAATAATGAGAAGAAAGAATCAAAACACCAAAATATGACAGCATATATTCAACAACAATTTTGCTTATACAAAATAATGAAAAAATAAGTAAATTCACAAATATTACGACACACTAACATTGTTTCTGATAATAAACATGAAATTAAATTAAAGAATATATATATATATATATATATTTTGAAAAGGTTGAATTATAATAAAAATAAAATATTAGTATAAAACACATTATTTATTGTGATACATAATCCTCTTTCCGTCCCACAATAAGAGTCACATTCTGTAAGTCCGTCCTACAGTAAGAGTCATATTTGATATAAAATCATACCGACGTCATTCTAACTATTACAATCAGAGAAAATAAAACTATAATAAGTGGAACAAAAATCACAATGAAAATAATAAAATAAACCGAACTATGATTAGTTGAGTCGGGAAATCTCTCTTTCCGCAAGACAAATTATGTCGCGGTTAGTGCGCTCTAATTGACATATTGTTTCAAAGATTAAACTCTCTTAGCATATAGAAGCACCTCAAACTCGCTAGGCATCGATGAAATTGATTGAGCTTCGAAAATCTAGCGACACAATGCTTCTTAAATACACACTAAAATGTAGAGATTGAGAGATAAGAGAGAATACTTTTGTTGGTGTGTAATCCATCCACAACTCCATTTCTTTTATAAGGTCATGAAATTAACACAATACAAAACCACAAAATTAAGACAATGAAGGTTACTTGATGTGAAAAGCCAAAGGACTTCCATTATCACCTTCCACTACCTCACGCAATTATTCCCACGGCTTCATTTAAATTTATTCACATAAATGAAACCTTTTCATTTCTCTAATTACTACATAAATAAATAGAAACTTTTTCATTTTTCAAAATTTATTACTCCACAAAATTTATAATGATAATCTTGTTATTTTCCTCAAAACTCTCCTTTTATATATTATTACTAGTATCACTCCTGTGCTATGCACAGATTAATACTCCCTCCGTCCCGCTTTAGCAGTCCCATTGACTTTTCTGCCATCTTTTTGTAAAAATAATAAAAAATAGTTAAAGTGGAGAAATGGTAAAGTAAGAGAGACAATAATGTAGATAAGACTCTTCTCTATATTATTCTCTCTTTTAATTTACCATTTCTCATCTTTAACTATTTTTTATCATTTTTATAAAAAGAGGACAGAAAAGTCAATGGGACTGCAAAAGCGGGATGGAGAGGGTATATTTTTAAAATATTAATTTTTAATTTTAAATTAATTAAATAAAATTAGAATCAATATTAACAATGAACAATATGAGTAACAAATTTTAATTATATGAGAATAAAAAATCTATACAAATCAACATTGAAGCATAATAAATCGCATAATATAATGTTTATTCATTAAATCATGGAGTAGGAAGATAAAAAATCTATCACAATAAAGAATTAGACACAATGGATAATTACTCATCATTTTTAAAACTTCTTTATACATTACATTACCTTTAAAATTAAATCAATCTCACCATTACTACAACCTTCAATTATTCACAATTCATCACTCAATAGAACTCATAGATAAAATAACTCAATTTGTCATTTTTAAAGTCGTCGGCCTCACCTAAAACTACAATAAAATAAGAAACAAAATCAATTTACAATGCACAAAATCAATAATCACTATGTATTAAAATGATCATCCGTAGAACAAAGCATAAGATGATACCTATGAAAGTTCAATCGAATAATTCACACAACAAGGACTCGATGAAACGACAATAAATATTTTTACCTTCCACAAAGAGGGATGAGAACTGAAACTCGGTCAATTGTCAAGAAATGAGAAGTCATCTGATTACCTACCTTGCAGTGGCGGATCCAGGTGGGGTCGAGTGGGGTCGGCCGACCCCACCACCCTGCCCCGGAGTACCGCCGGAAAGCTCCTTTCTTCGACCTCCGACCCTACGGCGTTCGCGTCTCCGCCCCCACCTCACGCAGTGTGATATGAGACCGAGCATAGAGAAAGAAAGGAATTGAGGCAAGACCAAGTCCGGAATCTGGTAGTGGCGAGATGGCAGAGGCGGCGGATGTTGAGAATGAAGAAATGTAGAGAAAGAAAAAGAGGTTTTCGATTTTTTTGCAGAAGAGAGAGAAAAGAAAATGGGTTTCTTAATGTGGGTGAGGAGAGAGAAGGGAGTTGTCATTATTGTGACAAAAAAAAGTACACTCATTTCATTCCACCATAAGCGACTCGTATTCTTTTTTAGACGTCACAACTATTGTAAATCGTTGTTTTCTTTAGTAAAATATAACATAATTATTCTTTTACTTTATATATCTAGTTGCTTTTGTACTTTAACTCTTTTTCTACTTTATTTATTTTTTCACTTAATTCTCTAAACATCATTTTCTTAAAATTTTGTACCCAAAGGGTTGCGATTAAGGGAGTATATTGTTTTAAAAATATCCATTCTCGTATGAACTATTGATATTAAAATATATTTTTATAAAAATAATTAATATAATTAAAATATTTATTTATAATATAGTTCGACCCCACGAAATTTAATTTCTGGATCCGCCATTGGGAGTGCGGATGCAGACACCGAACAAGAAGGTACTGGAGAGCTGAATGGTGAGGGCAATGGAGGGGCAAAGAAACGTCGAAAGTACTCCCCTGTCGTGGAACAACGGAATTCGAAGGATAAAAACCCACTATGTGAGCAAGAAACAGTGGATGAGCTACAAGATCTACAAGATCTTGAAGATTTGGAGGGGTTCAAGAAGAAGGGTTTAAAGTACACTCCATTCAAGCTGACCAATGAGCTTCCATGTTGGAAACCTGGTGATATTTTTAAGGATCGCGATTTCTTCTATGAGGTCATGCGCTAGTACGCCATAATGACCAGACGACGTGTGGATGTCATAAAAATGATGGGAAGAGACTCCGTGCCATTTGTAAAGGCAGGCATGTGAGTGGTATGTGTATGCAAGGAAGATTGAAACACACAACAATACCAATTATGTGGTAATGAATATGCATAGAGATCATGCTCACACGTGCTCGCAAGTGTTGGAGCAGAGATGACTCACGTCCAAGTGGCTAGCTGCGCGTTACATGGAGAAAATCAAAGCGAATCCCCACATTCCATTGGCAGCTATACGGCAGTGTGTGGATGAGGAGTTCGGGCTGAAAGTTGGTAGGATGAAGGCGTATCGCGCAAGAGACATGGCATTAGAGGGTATATTTGGCAAGGCCGGACTCCAATACCGGCGATTGTTCTACTACAAGTCAGAATTGGAACGGACACACCCCGATTCAAGTGTGCATTTACACTACGAGAACTTCAGGGAGCCTGAATTGGTAGGCCCCAGATTCTTGAGGTTTTATTGTTGCCTCGAGCCTTTGAAATCTGGTTGGATGCGTTTCTTGTTGGAACATATATACTAAAAAGCATTTTTCGAGTTTTTGAATTTGATAAATTGTTTGTATATTGTAAACACTCTTCATTTAATGAGAATAATAAATGTTTTCTTCACATTGTGTATTTTACTTTAATGGGTATTGACCGTATTTAATTATATATTAAATTATATAATTAAAACGCCGGAAAGTAAAATCAGTCTAAGTCTTCTACATTGAAGGTTGGGTCGTGGAACAGGTCATCACAGTAGGTGGCCCAACTGGTACCTTGTAGAAGTAAAACTTTTTCACAACCTAGATAGGCTTTGGCTACCTATCGTGAAAGGTTGCAGTGTCCATCCGAAAGTCGTCTTTACCTTGAGAATGACTAGTGACACTGATGTGGTATAGGATTGAATGGATCTAAAGTATAGACACGCCTTTGTTGCTATCTACTGTAAGACGATGTCTTGGAGATTTAATATTTCCTAATCTTTGTAATAATATAGGACACACGTTATTTAATCATACGCTGCTTTGACTTATCAATAGGTGCGGGTTTTTCGTAACTCAATATTCCTGATATCTTGGGTAGTAGTAATTAATAACTAGAATGGTGTCAGTTTTATTATTACATTGAATCGTGTGCCTGCGCGGTTTGACTATACCCCCAAGAGGTGTTCGAGAGAAGTTCTATTATTCGGAAACCCGGCCGGTTTGGATTTAATCCAAGAATAAATAGAAAAGGAAAAGTATATTTTTAATATACATCTCGTACTAGACAAACTCTTGGAAATAAAGATATTAATTAATTTAAAGTCTATAGCAGACTACAAATTAATTAATGGATATAGAAAGTCTTAGACACGGGAAATAATATATTAAAGAGGTTAACCCGAATTGCTTGTAATCACGGATTGGATGGGCGGTCAATATTTCTTCTATAGCGGCACAAGAAATATTCCATTGGCCTTATATTAAATTATGAGTTATAATTTAATTAGTAAAGAAGGTCTAATTGGGGAGGCCCAATCCAAGCCCCATAGATCCCTAACCTAGCCCATCATAAACTCTATAAATAAGAATGTAAGGAGGAGACACATATATTATCACAAACCCTAGCCTCCACACTTGGCTTTCTTGTCTTCTCCTTCAAGATTCTTATAATTTCTAAGAGATTCCTCCCACAAGAAATTTAGATCTATAGAGTTAAGGGTCATAGGTTAGAAGATCTTTGGTCTTGCATTCACAATCAAGCTTCAAGATCTACACGTGGAGAAGTAGCAAGCCACTTCAATTCTTTGGAGAATCATTGTTGTAAGTTTTCAACAACATAATTTAAATTAAATTATGTGATTAATTGCGCAATTATATGTCTCTACATGTTCAAGCATGAAATTGAATCGACCCACATAATCACCTAAATAGATTCTTATGTGGATTTATTTATTTTGCATTTTCCGCTGCGATTATCCCCAACATTTCTGCCGTCCAATTATCTTCTTATATGCTTGTTTCTTGAGAGGTATGTACAGGGGACAACTTATGACGGCCATGGGGATTGATCCAAACAACGGTTGGTGGCCTATTGCGTGGGCTGTGACTGTGACGCCCCGGAATTTCGATCCTTTCCTTCAGGATAAATCGGATTTATTAGCTTAATTAATTTTCGTTTAGAAGATGTGTAATCGTACTTTTCCTCGTTGTAATTCGACTTTGGAGTAATTTAAGTATTCTCGTTGGAGGAAATAAAGTGCAAGAAAATTTAGTTTCAAGAATAAAAGTGGAGAAAATACTTTTATTAGAGAAATGTGGATACACCGTGAAGAAATAGAAATACAAGGATTATGGAAAGTACAAGTCTTACACATGCATACAATGCTACAAGTTATGGGACCCATTTCCCTTACATGAATTTAGGGAGTACAGTAAGCCTAAAAGAGAGGGGCTCAAGGTCTAATGCTTGACCATTAGCTAACTCTAGCAATAAACCAAAGTAAGAAGTTTAGTAGATTCTCTCCATCCCTCTCGGTCCTTGCACCACAAGAATCCAACTTTTGACAACTATATACCTGTCATGATAACACAAAAGAAGGGTTAGAAGATATGCCAACCAAAATTTCAAGGTTTAGACTTAGCAAGGAAAGGGTAAGAATCTACAAGCTCCTGCAGGAGCCTTTGCAAAGTGTCAAGAGTCAAGATATTCAAAATCTCCAAGGAAAGGAGTAAAGACAATAGGTGGCTAAGAATGAGCTCATGATAGAGCCAAAAGAGAACACATAGTACAAAGCAAACATCACCAATATCAGTCAAAATAAGACTCCCCAAGGTTATCATGAATTAGGCAATGGATGCTAAACATACTAGCAAGAAAGAAGGAGAGCTGGCAGCCCAAAATAGGAGCCTTTACCTCCAAGTCTCAAGCACAAACAGCCAAAGATGGAAGCCTATATAAACAACCCCAATCTCCTTCTCATCCCCTCTTTCTCAACACTATAATTTCACCAAATATTCAAGAGAATAGCAAGGAAGGGAGGAGGAGCAAGGAGGAGAGTTTGAGGCAGGACATCAGTCCCTTCCAAGAGGAATCATCAAAGTGAGGTAACAACCTCAAACACCCAATAACCTTGCATCATATAGAGCTAGCACAGTAGGTGACCAAGAACTTAGAATCATAGCAGCTCTAAATGAAACTTAGAAACAGAACTCATAACAATAAGAGTTATTCCAGTAGCTACATTCTTTCTCAAATCCCTCTCAAATGCAAATAGACTCCCCATATCAAGTGATGAATCAACAATAACAGTCTGCCCAAGATCAAAGCTTTAGTAATTCTAAACTAAAAAGGGGCTAAGGGATTGGGGACTTAGCTTTGGAGTGAGGAGTACTCGGCGGAGCTGCCCGGCGATGGCCGAGCGGCGACGGAAACTCCGGAGAACTGAGAGGAGCGGCGGCTCTGCTCGTTGAGCAGCCGGGACGAGGTCGGCGTCGCTGGACGCCGAAAGGGAAGAGAGCGGCGTGCGTGGCGGACTTCGGCAGCCGCGATGACGTGCCTGACGTCGCGAGTGGGAGGCGACGGAGGCGTGAGCGACGGACGGCGTTTGTCTGAGGGATGAGACGACGGTGAAGCCGACCTGGCAGGGGCGAGAAATCGCCGATGCTGGTGGCGAGTCGATGAACTCCGAGGCGACGCCTCAGCTCAATAGCGAATCCGCTCCGCTGTGACTCCACCGCCAAGGACAAGAGATCAGTGCGGTGACCGAGAGTCGAGATGAAGGAGACGAATCCAGCAACCGCCGGCGAGCCAATTTAACGGCGGATAGTCGTGAGGAAGAAGAAGAAGCCGCTGCATCTCTGCTCTTCAATTTAGGGATTTAATTTTGAGAAATGTAGGAGAGAGAGAGAGAGAGAATTTGACCGATAGGAGTATATAATTGGACTGATTCCAATTTAAATTGTTGGGCCACTACTAATTACTAGATTGGGGCCAAAGGAATTAATTCTACACATAAGTTGAAATTAAAGAATTGGGCCAAGTATCATTCTTTATCTGAAAGATTTGGAGAGTAAAGAAATTGTAATTCAGTTGAGGAAGTGGGCCGAGAATTATTTAAGCTTGGATGGATATGAATAATTGTAGATGAACCACAATTTAATCTAGCTTGGGCCTAAATGAGTATATTTTGTGTTGGGATATTACTAATTAATTAGTAGGCCAAGAGATTTATTGTTGGACTTGAGAAGCTATTTGTTGGATGGGATTAATTTAAGGAAATGAGTTGGAGCCCAATTAATTAATCCCGAATAAAGTACTAAGTTTCCAAAGATGGAAAATATAGAGTTGGAGCTCGAAAGCTGATAAATTAATTTCCAAATAATTTATTTAGATTCCGGGAAATAAAGTAGTACAGTGGGAGACGCGAAAGCCGACCGGCGTCGCCCCGCGACGCCATGGGCGGCCTTAAGAAAAATCCGAAGAAAAGAATTTTAGAAGAAACTTTCCAAGAATTCCTATTCTTGTAAATAAGGGCCGAGTATTTGTTTAGAGAGAATATAATTTCTCCAAGTTAATAAAGAGAATAAATAAACTCTGCAGAGTAGTGAAGCCGAGGTAGGATTAAGAAAAATCCTATAAGCCGAGACCGAGATATAGGTGCTATCCAATAGGATGCATGCATTCTTTCTAAAGAGAAATAGTTCAAGTATTAATTAGCGTGCTACACTATTTATTTTCAAGGGATAAATTGCTCGAGGGCGAGTGAGGCCAAAGCGAGTAATTGAGTTGAAACATAAGCATATCAGGTGGGCTTTCTTTTAATATCCAGCACTATAGTGTGGATATAAAGCAAATACTTGTGAAATTATGAAAAATCATCTTTTCTCAAAATGAAGCAGTGATTATTTTAAAGTTGTTGTCATGCCATAAAATATTTGTTTTGAGGCCTATCTGTTGGGGTTGTAGCCCGCGGGTTTTGGCGATGCCAGCCCGAGTTTAACGAATTCGGTTCCCAATAGGACCGCAAATCCTGTTCGGAATAACGTGCACGCGAGCCGTGAGCCATCAGCAGTTGGCCGGCGATGTGTCCGCTGAAGGTGGCCACCTTTACGGTACACGATTCTCAGATAAGGCGAGGATCCAAAAGAACTTAGACTGCAGTCGGACTTTTAAGATCACAGAGAATTTAGTATGCTCGGGCCTTTTAAGAAAAACCCCCTGTGCGATACTATAGATGGATGACAACTATATATTGTATGTTTTGTTTTCGGCATGTGTCCACTGAGTACTCCTGTACTCAGCCCTGCATGTATTTATAAATGTGCACGTTGAACGTCAAGAGGATGGAGAAATGATCGGAGTCGATGCTACTAAATAATCCAGTGGATCTTTTCACGATTCGTGTCTTCATACACGAAGTCGTCTAGTATGAACTTATTCCGCTGCTCTTTTGTGAAGTGAGACATCTTAGAATCTCACCTTCGAACTCCAATTTATTGATGTAATGTTTATTCTAGTTCTAAGACCATATAATGGTACAGTTGACTTCTATTCTATGATATGACTTGGCCTTCGGGTATATTCACAAGTTCTTTCCCCGTTTCTTTAATCCCTCTCATTAGTCGCAATTTACCTGCTTTCGCTATCCTTAGCAAAGTGCGGTCGTGACAGTGACTGAGGCCGAGAGCTACGCACAGTGGAAATGGTTTCTCGACTACCTATCAGAGGACCTTCACATACACGATAATGCCCCAAGATACGTCTTCATGTCTGATCAACAAAAGGTACGAATAATGTGATTTCAGTAGAAATTATATACTCTAATTGTGATTTTTAAATAATAAATACGTCAACTGTGATTTGGCATATAGATGAAATAGTTCGTTTGTGATTATAGATTTTGTCGTTTGTTTTATAGTATACATGTGCTACTGGGTGTTGTGTGTTGGGATTATTCATGTATGTGCTAATGGGTGGGTGATGTGTTCCATGAATTTGGTAGGTCTTGCAAAAGTCATCGCTGAGGATTTCCCACAGAGCGAGCATCGATTCTGTGTCCAGCATATATACAACAACTTCAAGAAGAGATTCGTTGGGGAGAACTTTAAGGAACTATTGTGGGAGCTTGCATCAAGCCCACGAACAGTATGTGGAGCGGATGGAGGCGTTGAGGATTATATATCCCCAAGCACATCAATATCTGCTCGGTGTTGCTCCAAAAGAAAAACGGATGAAGGCGTATTTCTCCTCAAATGTTTGCTGTGATGTTATCTTGAACAATATCTGCGAGACCTTTAATTCAAAGATAGCAATTGCTCGAGAGTTGGCCATTATAACCATGTTGGAGGAGATTCGGACGAGTCAAATGGAGAGGATTCAGATTAGAGGCCAGTGGGTCAAGACATACGATCATGCTCTGCCGCCTGTTGTCAAAGAGATTGTGGATAAGTTGTACGACAGAGCTTCTTCTTGGAGAGCAACATGGAATGGAGAGGATTCGTACCAGGTGACTGGACCGTCTGCCCAGTATGTAGTGAACATGCGTGATTTTACTTGCTCGTGCAGATCATGGCAGTTGACTGGGATCCCATGCACTCACGCTATCGCGACAATCAACAAAAATGGGAAGGATGTAGCAGACTATGTCTCCCGGTATTATTTACGGTCCACAATGTCGATTCTGTACGAGAATGTCTTATACCCAATTAATGGGATGGATAATTGGCCCAAGACTTCTAGTGTTGGATTTGAACTGACGCCTCCAAGGACGAGGCGACAGCGCGGACGGCCAAAGAAAGTGAGGCGTGAAGAGCCTCAAGTTCGTCATCACGAGGATGGATCTGAGTCACTACGACGAACCTTTATACTCAGATGTCGTCGGTGCGGACAAGATGGTCATAACAGGAGAACATGCACCAATGATCCCCGTGTAGATGCTCGAACCGAAGTAGGACAGAGTTCACAGCCCAGTCAGCCACCCACGACGGATGGCGGTGACAGAGTTCAAAACCAAGAGGTACTATTCAGTACGATTATATGAATTCCCTACCCGCTGGTCAGTATTTTAACGGTTTTAACGGTTTTGTTTGTTACTTACAGACCAATCGGCCTTGTCGGGGACGACCTAGCACAAGTCGGGTAAGGCAGCCAAATGAAGAGGTAGTATTCGGTATCAATGTATCACTTTTCATTTCCTAACCTAACTATTGGCATTCAATTTGACATGTTTGTTGTTTGTTGTTTGTTGTAGACCAACCCATCTGATCCAAGGGCTGGCACACGTCGGACCAGGACCAGGACTCATCCGCAACGCTGTGGCCGTCGCAGGGATCAGGATTGAATAATCGGGGTGATCAAGTGTTGGGAACATGAAAACTGTAAACAATGGTGTTGGTTTTTGTTAGTGTTGAAGGTTTTAAGCTGGATATTGTTTTTTGACTATGGTAGGGTGGCATGGGAAGGCATGGGGTTTAGGTTAGTATTGAATTCTATCATGTTTTTTGTCTGATCAGTACAACCCATCATGCTTGCTTGTTTTTTGTGAAGGCTAGCTCTTATGCCTTTTTCTGTCTGTATTCTAAGACTATACTTTTGTATATGCTTATGGGACGTCAATTTGCCATGTTTATTGATTAAGTGTGTACGTGGGGTGTTATTCAACCAAACGTTTTGTACTTCATTCGAGATTAGTTTAGTGACTGCGGGTGTTCAACAAAAGGTTTTGTACGTCGGGAGTTATTCACTAAAAAGTGTTCTTCATATTTACAACACGAGTAGTTCAAGAAGAAAATTGTTACCATTACATTAGGAAAATAATTACAACGCATAACAACAAAATTACAATCTTCATATTTCGGGACATTTTGGTGGTTTTAACAATTTCTAACTTAAGACCTACACACTCTTTAGTCTTCATGCTCAATTTTAACCTCAGCTCGTCACATTCCTCACTTTTCATGCGCAGTTTATCCTCAAGAACACCTTCCACAATATTCTTGCATCGGAGTTGTTCTTCAAACTTGTCTCGTTCGACCTTGATTCTTAGGAAGTAAGTGTCTTGGCGATAGACCCGCATCAAACCAACGAAAGAATCTGCAATCATCTTCCTTCCATATTGGACAACGATAGTACCATCGACCAGGATTAGCAGCCGTCCTAGATGTCACTAGCTCAGCCTCAAGATCATGATTACAGTTCACAATCTCTGGACGAGGCCAATTCCAATTGAAACTTGACCCATAAGATTGAGAACTAGAAGAAGACATTGCAACAAGATCTGAATTGAAAAATAAAACCCAAAATTCAGCAATTTGCCTAAAAATTAGAACGACACGGCCTAACACACATAAACCCCTAAATTGAAATTCAGCTGCAGGAACACAGAAAAAACATACTACATTTTACCGATACACACAAACCCTAATTTGAACTGAATACAACCAAAATCAGCTGCAGGAACACACAAAAACCATCCGACATTTTACCGGTCACGTTGGAACTTACCTAATTTGTGATGTACGCTTACCGTGCTATGGATGAATGGATGAATAAGCGAGTAATCGCCGGTAGGTTTACAACAATTTCAAAAATCGTCGAGAGAGAGAGGCATACCCAAGCTGTATACCGTCGGTAGGGCTGGTATGCAGAGGGAATTATGTTTGTAGTGTCAAAAACGAAATGATTTAAGAGTGAAAATTATGAAGCATTGCAGAGTGTAGGTCTGCTGTCAAAAACGAAATGTATATCGTCGGAAATTTGGGAAAAAATTTCAAATATGATGACATTGCAGAGTGTAGGTCTGCTGCAAGGCAGTGGAGTAGGTGTGCAGCTTTTTCTTATTTGACTAAAATGCCCCTGAAGGCATTTGGGTCTATATAGACCGAAAAATGGCTACAAATATCCGATTTGTGATTATGTAAAAGGGTAGGGTTATGTGGAGGTATTTTTTTTCCCTAGGGGTCTGCAATATAACTTTTGAAAACGTTATAGACTTTTTATGTAGTTCACTCTATAAATTTAATGCTGAGAAGTTATTTTCATAGGGTATATGTAAAGGTTTGTTCGATAATTGACATTAAAAAGAAATTAAAGAGGAGTGGAATATTAACGGCCATTACACTAACTTAGAAAATTTGTAAACATTTGTCAAAATATTAAAATAGTGATGGCAACTATGTAATACGACTCGTATGCATATTTATATTATAATAATCCCAATAATTCTTAGGAAATATAATAGATTGTTACTTTTAACTGCCACGTAATGTTTATGTCTATAAATATATCTATACAAAGCATTTGTAACATTACAATTCACTCCTTCATTCTTTCCTCATTGCATCACAATTTTTTTTTTTAATATGGAATTCTAGAAATCAAGTATTCACAATCTACAACCCAGTACTATTTTGTCAGTCATTTTAAGTCCCATGCATACGTGTTTATAAATTAATTAAACATGGAGACAAATTTCACGATCCCATCATGATGGTCGACACCTAGCAATACCAAATCAGTCATCATAGTTCGGTATGCGCATATTTTTTAAATGACTAGATATGGTGACAAATCAAATATATGGTATGATGTCATTTCCTTGGAACTTATTTTCCATAATGGTATAGTATGATGTTGTTTCTTATCTTATTACGTTTTTTAGTTAGTTTGTCTAAAAACATTATTATTTGGTATCAAATGCAGATTGAAAATGTTGATGGAGATGAACTTTTTTGGTAAACTTTTAATATTATTATTATTATTGTTATTATTATTATTTATTTATTCACATTGTATTCTGTGTCTATTTTTTTAGATAAAATTGGTGTTGTAGTTGACCTCGGCAAGATTATCACACAATCTAATTCTCGGTTCATCGAGTTCGAGATTGAGATTGTTAATTCATAGTGAGTACTGAATCATCATTTTGTTTTTATTTTCTATTTAAATATTTTTAAAAACTATTTTGCTTGCAGGCATAACATAATCTGATGTACCCAATGTGAAAATGTTAATGTGTAAATATATCAATTAAGAAAATATTTAATACGTTAATTTATTAATAAATAAAGTGATAATAATATTTTATTTATATAAATTATTGATAAATTATTGTGGGGTTATTGTATGATTTATGATAGAAAAAGTATAAAAAAATTAAGTGAATATATAATATTCTTTTGACTTTGACAATAGTTAAGGTTAGAATTAGAGTTTGAGTTTGAGTTCGGGGTTGGTCAATTGAAATAAAATGACTATTTCTTACTATATTTATTGTAAATTGTGTTCCGATTTGGTGTAAATGGTGAGTTGTCATGACTACATGAAAATAAAATGAGTCGTGCATCGCACAGGTGTCGTACTAGACATTAATAACAAAAATAAGGAAACATATTATACTATAGTTTAGTCGGTGTTATGATGTTTAAGGAAGGGAGTTATTCATTATACTCCCTCCGTCAGCAAAATATTGTCAAAGTTTGACTTGACACGGGTTTCCGTAAAATATTATCCAAGTTTGACTCGACACTGAGTTTTAAGAAATGTGTAGAAAAGTGAGTTGAAAAAGTTAGTGGAATAAGAGTCTCATATTTATATATTAGGAGTAGTTTTATAATAGAATGTGAGTGTAAAGAGTTAGTAGAAATTGAGGACCATTTACCAAAATTAGAGAAAAAACAAAATGGACAATTTTTCACAAATGGTAAAACTATACAACATTTCACGCACGAAGGGAGTAGTTACGACACATGTCATTGCTGGCTCTTTTGATATCAATATTGCTTTCAACAAAAATGAAAAATCACTGTGTCTCCAGTTTATGTCGTTCATCCGCTAATCTTTGCTATTGTAACTACTTTCAATTTCAAACGATGCCAGTACCAAAAATACTACAATATCCAAGGCTTAGACACTTTGTACGATAGTAATCAAAACACAATCAATATTAAAGCATAACGTGTTAAATGATAATAAAGTAAGAGAGATGAAAAGAGGATAGAGGAATTACTTTTTGACAAAAATATAAATGATATAATTAACTTAAAACTTCCTAAAATAGAAAAAATAACTTTATTAATATGGAATGAAGGGAGTACTGCTAATCGACCCACGTTTTGATTTACAATGCCAAATTTTCATCCTGAAATATTATGTAAAATATTTTCGAAATTCATATGTTAAGCACATAAATACAACTTTTTAAATATATACTATATTTCAAGTTTTGGGATATTCAATAGAGTAAAAGAAAATGGTGATATGAAAGTTCAAGGAGGGAGTAGTCCGTCAAATTTGGAACGTGGAACGTCACGCCCAAATTCAACCAACATAGAGAGTGCCAAATCAAACGAAACTCCCCATACCTTTTTATTCATTTTGCCGCTCTCTCCAACAAACCAAACCCTTATATCGTAACTATGATGTCAGTACCAAAAAATACTATTGCATTTCAGTCATTTGTAGGATAATAATCTACCCAAAGTTTTGATCTACAATGCCAATTCTTTCATCCTGAAAAATTAGATGTACTCCTATAGTTTGGAAAATTTTGCACATAAATACAAATTTTCAAATTTAAGCATATAGTTTTGGGATATATATATAAGGAGTAAAAGAAAAAAGGTGATGTGCTTCATAAGAAAATAAAATTTATATCTATACATATATAAAAGATGAGTTTTGCCCTTAATTGCAAATATTTATAAGTTTTGGATTGTTTAATAAAATTTAGATATTTTGGTTAACCAATCAAAAAATTAATTCAATTTATAAATATAGCTGTTACAAATTTAATCACCATTTGTGAAAATTATTTGAGTCAATTCATCTATTTATATTTTGGCCGTTACAAATATTTGGCTTGGAAGTTTTCTTCATAAAGATACATAAATTTTTGGCCGTTATAAATCTTTAATAATTATAATTTAATCTCAATATTTCAATAATAAGCATTACATATAGATCAATCATGGAATTGGGGTTACATGAATTAGAAGATTTGTAACTTTGTAACCGTCCCATTATTAGGAATTATATTAATAATAATTTAATGTAAATTTTTAACACACTATAACTCCTCTATATTTTTTTTGTAACCGTCCCATTATTAGAAATTATATTAATAATAATTTAATGTAAATTTTTAACGCACTATAACTCCTTTATATTTTTTTTCTATATATATGTGCCATTCACTAGCTTATTACTCACTTTCTCATTACCTTTACCTATAATCTATTACATCACTGAATTTTCTACGAATTTGTTTTCAGTATGATTCTTGCTTTTTATTAATAGTATCTTTTCATATTTCTACATTTTACACATTCTTTAAGTGTAATTATTATGTTACTGATATTTGTTGTTATGTTCTTATCAGAGAGGATAGTTAAAACTATGGAAATGAGATTTCTCTATTAGCAGTCTACCATAACTTTATCAATCAAAGGTTGATATCATGGACGCATTCACATTGCCAAATTTAGTTTTGAGTTGATAAGTATTTTATAAAATTTATAGTACAAATGATAAGTTGTGTTCGCATTATTCACTAATGAAAATATTTCTCAAAGTGCAATATGGGGGTCTGTAGTTGACTATGTTTGAAGTTCTTATCTACATATGGGAGCAAACTGGCTTGGCTGAGAAGATGGTGTCGACGCAGATGAAAGTGTTGGAAACGGTGAGCTATTGGAGATAGATGAGGGTCGATGGGCGATGGGGCAGAGCTGCATGAGCATAAATGATTTTAGATTTTTTTTTTATTGAAATTTTTATTTCTTGGTTGCATTTTGATCTATTAATGGACTTGACTAATTTGCTATTGTTAATTGATTTTTTAATAGTGAAATTATTGAATGTTATATGATTAGTAATTAAATGGATTGATGAACAATGTAATTAATTCCAATATAAGTATTAAATTAAAATTTCAACATTATTATAAAAAAATCTACAAGACAATATGGAAAGTTATTTTGATTTTTCAACATTACCAAAAGTTATTAGTAACATAATCAAAATTGCTTTGTAATTAAATGTCATTGATTTATATTGTATTAGTGATTAAAAACTCTGTATAATTTTATTTTTTATCATAATTTATTTTATTTAAATTTTCAGTTTTATATGAGAAAATTTAATAAACCGTGTAAACGGGGTTGATACTAGTACTAGTAAAATTAAAGTGCAAGTAATGGCAGAGTGGAAGAGGAATCGTCCGTCAAATTTGGAATGTGGAACGTCACGCCCAAAATCAACCACCATAGAGAGCGCCAAATCAAACGAAACCCCCCCATACCTTTTTATTCATTTTGCCGCTCTCTCTCTCTCTCTTCAACAGACCAAACCCTTATATTGATTTTTCAAAATTGAATGCAATTTCATTTTAATTAACACTACACTCATCACTCAATCCTCTCTCCATGGGGCAGCCCTCCTCGCCGCCTCCACCACCGCCGCTCCCCGCCGATGGTTGCCAGGTGCGATGCGCCGGTTGCAGGATGGTTCTTACGGTTGTTACTGGCCTGACCGAGTTCGTCTGCCCTACGTGCCAGCTGCCGCAGATGCTGCCGCCTCAATTGATGCAGCAGCCTACTGCCCCATCCCCCGGCATTGATCCAACTAAGATCCAGCTGCCATGCGCCAACTGCAAGGCCATACTCAATGTTCCACATGGCTTACCGCGCTTCAATTGCCCTCAGTGTCAAATTAGTCTCGCCGTCGATCTCTCTAAGATCTCGCAAGTGTTGCCTCATCCACTCCGCCCTACTCTACCCCTGCCACCACCCGAGGAAGTCAATGAGGTTTTTCTTTTTTTTGAATAGCTCATTTCAATTGGCGCCTGCTGTTTCAATTTGAGTTAGCTTAGTGCGAGGCTGATTATCGGTGCTATTCATCCCTTTAAATGGTACTGAATCCTTAACCTGCCATGCATTCACGCTTGGAATGTTATTTTTGGGTCTAATCGAACTTAGCATTGTTGAATAAGTTGTTTCGTGACAGAGACATTAAGAGTGAATTTTCATGTCGTGCTGGACGATCTGACTAAGTTCATTTTTTTCTTTCAATGTTGAGTTATTTCTGAATAATTTGCTATCATAAATGATACTATGATCCTATCCTAGCAATGAAGGGCTTTGTTATAGCTTCAGATAAATGTTCGTATGGATCCAACAGAAGTACGAAATTCCGATTGTTTATGAGTATCCACGTTATACCTGAAGATCAATGTCAGTATTTATTTATATAGTATTTGTTTATTTTTAAAATGTTTCAGTCGTAAATACGCGGATGTCTAATATATTTGATCTTTATAAAATTGGGAATACTGTTCCTGAGAAAATGAGCTTATAAGCTTTTCGGTTTGGCTGCTTTTTAGTTTTAATCTGTACTCATTCTTCATTCCTGGTATCAAGTTACAACTGGTGTATACAGTTAGCAACTAGTGTTACTTTTCAGTATTGAAATTATCCCTTAGGATATCTTCCTCATTCATTTAAATTATAAAAACAAGCCTCATCTGAAATGGTCATGCACATATTTGCACATACTTAAGATACACAACTAGTTGATAGTTTGTAATAAACGGACATGTACATACGTGGGCATTATTTTACTTATAGTATGTACAGCCCTCCTTCCAAAATACCATGTTTGGTAGTAATATTTTAGAAGACGAAAGACTGTAACTATTGGTTTCTTGAGGTTTCTATGGAAAACTATGTATTTCTAGTGTTATCTGTAATTATTCTAAACACATTTCATTTTTGCCACCAAAGTTCCCATAACTAATATTTTCTCCTTTTCAGTCAGCCTGAGCTAGTACCTTCCAGATCTGTCTATTATTTTATTCTCATGCGTACTCAAAGAACATAGCATCATATCTTGGACTAATAGTATTTAGCTTTCTGGATGGTGTTTTTGCATCTTAGACTGTACCCAGTTGGTGCTGGCTAAGATTGTGTTTATGGTAGATTTGTTGATTGTGTAGTTAGATTACAACATGGAATCGATAATATGTTCTTACATTTTCTTGTACTGATCTCATGTTAGATTACGAATTAGGGAAATCAGAGCTATCAGATTGCATATTCTATGCTATTAATGCAAAAGGTCTAAAATGCCACACGTCACACAGCAAAACCAGGCTTCCTTATGTTCAGGGTCACTTATCAGATATGGAAACTTTTGTCATAATATTAATATCTCCTTTCTCCTTATGGACCCTACTTGCACATTTGCACTTCCTACTGTCGGAACTGACATATAGAGACAATAATATAAATGGTTAATTATAGTTAATTGTTTGAACTTTCAGCTTATTTAAGTTTATAACCTCAACTTTGATTTAGTTTTCTTTATAGCTTGAAAATTGACAAATTTTGTTCGTTTTATAACATAACCCATTCAATTGATGTATGAGTTTGACGGCCATGCCAAGACAAAGATTCAGACAGATTATTCGACAATTTTGGTTGAGTATCAAGTAAAATTTTTGCCAGAGCTGTGACTATAGTTGTTTTTCGTTCATGTCTCGTTAAACTTTTCCTCATTACTCAACCAAAATCGCCGAGTATCACATAAAAATCTCCGTTAAACACATGCTATACCCTGGTATTAACTCTTGCATAAACAAAATAAGTAATATCAGTGTGAAGGGAAACTACTATTTGTTGAATTATGTGAAGGTAGCTTGCTGTCTGGTGATGCAATTTGGTGCTTAGGATAGAATTGGGGATCTGGGGCCTATATATGCTTAAAAGTATATAATATAAGTGTTGTTAAAGGGCATTTCTGTCAGCATATACTGTTTCTTTTCTTGTAAAATTGTTTAACTTATCAAGCTACTATTTGGCCCATATTTTTGGGTTGGGATTTCCATGGCGGGTTTGTCATTCTTCTTCTTCAGTCACGTTTAGCAGACCAGGTCTTGACACCACCTATAGTGTAAATTTCAAAAAATCAATTGCTTGACTAGGTTTAATATTTTTTGCCTATATCAAGCAATCCGAACTAGTTCTGCAAGAGGACCACCTATTACTGAATAAATAATTAAATATAGGGTTTTAAGTAAGAATAATTAAAAAAAAAATCCCAGTTCTGCAGGAGAGAAATGCAAAATATTATATGTGCTATAAATGAGCTAATTAATTCCTACGCCGATGTATCATCTTGTTACCTTGAACTGTACTAGTTGTATTGAGTTTCCTGTTTTGGGTGCATGAATACGCGTGTTCATCTTGAAATTGTCTTCTTTGGAATTCTTTTACCAAAGTGCTAAGTGTTTAGAATCTTTTGTTGATTATTGATGCTTTTTTCCTCACTCATACCAGGTGGCCATTGAAGTGGAGCAGGAAGAAGATGAAGGAGGATTGGCTGGTGAAACATTTACTGATTATGTATTTTCTCCCACCGTTCTTTGTCAATATGAATTTGCAGGCTTCCGAAAGATCTGGACTAGTTCTGATAAAACTATCCTCTGTTTTGTTCAGCGACCTCCAAAACTTTCTATTGGTCCTCTTCATCCAGATCCTGTTGTGGAGACATCATCTTTATCAGCTGTACAACCTCCTGAACCTACTTATGATCTCAGGATTAAGGATGAGCTAGAACGTTCAAAAACATTGTCATGCTTACAGATTGAAACACTGGTCTATGCTTGTCAGGTTACTTCAAAGAGCTGATATGATTTATCTTCTGTGCATCTCCAACATAAATTATTGTAAAATTTCCTTGCATGTGGCAGAGACATCTCCAGCATCTTCCCAGCGGTGAAAGAGCTGGCTTTTTTTTTGGCGATGGTGCTGGTGTGGGTAAAGGAAGGACAATTGCTGGGTTAATATGGGAGAACTGGAACCATGGGAGAAGAAAAACATTGTAAGTACTAAGTATTCAACAATGTTGTCAAATATTGGCCATGGCGAATGGTGCTAAGTTTTTCGGCAAAATGTTACTGCCATGCTGTGGCATGGCAGTCTATGACATGCCATTTGGTCCATGCGCCCAAGTAGGACTTGCCTGATCCATTTTCCCAATAACCCAACACAACCCATTTGGCCATTTTTAAGTTAGGACTTGTGTTAGCAATCATGATTCTCGCTGAGCAAATTGCTATCCACACCTTCATTCTCTCTATTCCACTCCACCTCGCCCGCCCCAGCAACCCAATACTCTGTAGAATTTTATGTTTTCAATAATTTTGTTTTCTCCATTCTTTGATGTTATAGAATATATAAAGCTATAGAGAGTAATTGCAAATAATGTAGGATTTCAATTTAGACATAATATGTATTGAGGAGGACGAGGATTCGAATTTAAACATAATAGTATACAGTATTAGCTTATGAATTTACGTTTAAATTCTTGTGCTTAGGCTTGCACACCTCCATTCTCTCCATTCAACTCCACCTTCGTTGACCCACCTGCCCCCGTAACCCACTACTCCCAGATAAATTTTAAGTTTTCATTATTTTTTTTCTCCATTCTTTGATTTTATAGAATATAAAGCTATAGAGAGTAATTACAATAATGTAGGATTTGAATTTAGAGATAATATGTATTGATGAGGATGAGGATTTGAATTTAGGCATAATATGTGGAGTATTGGTTTATGACTTTTGTTTTAATTATTGTGCTAACGCTGGAATGACTCGAAATATCATGTAATGGCCTATGATTATGTTTTGATCATTGTGCTAAGATTTGACATATTATGTTTCTATCATTTTCTAAAATTTTGTATTTTATACTACTTTTTAGTCCGTATGAAGTTTCTAATTTTGGATACTCCTTTCTCTCTAATGAGGTGGGACCCATTCTCCACTAACAGTACTTTAGAACTTTTTCTCTCTACCTCTCTCTTAATTTACCAATTTTACATTAAATCGTGCCAAACCCAAAGTGCATATTCTTTGGGGACGTAGGGAGTATATATTAATTATTTATCAACTGCCATATTTTACCAAGCCGCCCGCATAACCCTTGTGGCGGTTGTTTGGTTGACCTCCATAAACTTCCAAATGCCACTGACAACATTGGTATTCAACAAGACCAATGTTCAATATTGGGCATTAAAATTGGTTAGAGACCACTTATGTTAACTAGCGGCCCGCATAACCCTTGTGGCGGTTGTTTGGTTGACCTCCATAAACTTCCAAATGCCACTGACAACATTGGTATTCAACAAGACCAATGTTCAATATTGGGCATTAAAATTGGTTAGAGACCACTTATGTTAACTAGCGATAGATTGTATAAGTTATGAGATATTAATGAGCTGATTGCTATGTTCCATTATGATTCTTTTGGATTGCAGATGGGTCTCTGTAGGTTCAGACTTGAAATTTGATGCTAGAAGAGATTTGGATGATGTTGGTGCGACATGTATAGAAGGTTAGTTCGGACTAGAATCATGAGTTTATCCATATTCTGCTGGGAAGTGGATTTCTTGGTAATTTTTGTTTTGCGAATTTTTACTAGTTTTATGTTGAAGTGAATAAGAGAGCATGAACATGACTGAATATGTTTAGATATCAAGTTTTTGTTCTTTTCATGATTTATCAATAGAAATGGATCAATTCAACTGCAATACAGATAAGAGCCATATTGTTTAGATCACATCTTTCCTAGTTATGCAGTTATGCTATTTAACATTTTGGGCTGGCATACAGTCTGCACATATAACAGTTTGCAGTTTAAATGGTTAGGGGTAGTGTTACATAAGTGATATATTAGGGGATACAGGTAGAAGTAACTCTTCGATCTATATATTCTTCTGTCTTTAATTTTTGTCTTATTAGCTTTGCTATGCTGTTCAATACTTTGTTTGACTAGAAAATAAACCACCATACTTTTTGATTTCACTGATCTAATTTTCTAATATTTCAATTGCATTTTTCATAATTTCCCCTTGTAGTTCATGCTCTGAACAAGCTTTCTTACTCTAAACTCGATTCCAAAGCTGTTGGCATCACGGAGGGAGTTGTTTTCTCAACTTATAGCAGCCTCATTGCATCATCTGAGAGAGGACGTTCGCGTTTGCAACAGCTTGTACAATGGTTTGGTAAAATGGATGCACTTATTGTATTTGATGAGGTAGGCATCTTTTTTACTTCTACTGGCTAGTAAATATGATCAATGATGTAATCAACTATTCTGTTATTTCTAAATATATTCTTGTAGTGTCATAAAGCAAAAAATCTGGTCCCTGAAGCTGGGGGGCAGCCAACAAAGACAGGTGAAGCCGTTCTTGATATCCAGGTGGCACTCCCCTACGTTTACTCTATAGTGTTAATGTTATTAATGTTATTCTTAAGCTGTTTCTGTGCGATACTTGTGATTTTTTATCTTCCGAAAAAGAGGGCACGTGGTACTACTGTTTTTTGTCTTATTTTCTTCCTTTGCATCTACTGATTCATATACTATGGGTTATATGACACATATGGATAAATAATCCATAATTTCAAAATTCATTTTTAGCATTGCATAGAAGTTTTTGGGATCAATTTTATCTTCTAGCACAATACATCACTGCGAGAAGAAAGTGACCAGATAATGTTTTACATACGAAGTCATCAAAGCATTTATGCACTTAACAGGTACCCAGACATTTATGCTGGACTGGAATATGTATACCTGTCCTGTACCGCATCCTGAATTTTATTTTTAGTTCTTGTTCCTCAAAATTATTATACTTTTACCTTCTCTTGTGCTGTATCCAT
This sequence comes from Salvia hispanica, assembly GCF_029641045.1. Classification (NCBI taxonomy): domain Eukaryota; kingdom Viridiplantae; phylum Streptophyta; class Magnoliopsida; order Lamiales; family Lamiaceae; genus Salvia; species Salvia hispanica. Next base: position 5,217,595 of record NC_142696.1, read on the forward strand.
TGTGCTGCTCCCGGTTCTGGTTGTTTACTAGTTACGTATCTTTGGTCTGATATTGAGTTGCATGTGTGCTGCAGCATTTACTGCTATGTGAATCTGTGTGCTTCAACACTCTCACTTTCTCCACCTTCCATCTCGATATTTGCACTTTGTATAGCTTATGCATTGCAGGATTTAAAAGGTATTTTCTTTTGCTCCCTGAATTTTGTAATGTAGGCCAGACTCCCTGAAGCTCGCGTCATCTATTGCTCAGCAACTGGTGCTTCTGAACCACGCAATCTGGGTTATATGGTTCGCCTCGGTCTTTGGGGACCAAGAACATCTTTTCTCGACTTTCGTGATTTCCTAGGTGCAATTTTCCTTTGACATGTACTAATCTACTTTAGTTGCTATTAATACTTCTGTGAAATTTAATGCATTCTTTCAACTTATTCATGTGCCTATCTTTGTATGTGGTCATTGCCCCAATTTGGTATTGCCACAAAGTTCTTTTCCCAGTCTAATAAATGTAAGGAGTTGTTAAACAATGGATAGGACTAATGTATCAAGGACCATAGTTATGTTAGGTATGTTCATATCAGTGATGGATTTTGAATTTTTGGTCTATCTTTCCAGTTGAGTTCCACTCATGCTCCTTTATCTCCCCTTACATACATTTTTGGCTCCACAAAATAAGATGCAGAATTGAGTGGGTGGTTAGAAATGTTTCAAGCGTGTATATACTTTTGAGTTTGATGAATATTATTTCAATTACAGTTATCTTAATTTTTCCCATCTACTTCTCGTCATGTAAAGTAATTCTTTAAATGATTATTAATAGTTTATTTGTTGGTTGTTGCAGGTGCAATGGTTAAAGGGGGTGTTGGAGCTCTGGAACTTGTTGCCATGGATATGAAAGCAAGGTTTAGAACATTTTTCTGGAATATCTTGCAGACTTCTAGATTTAAATTGAAAATGGCTTCAATTTTTAGGGGGATGTATGTTTGTCGCACCCTGAGCTACAAAGGTGTGGAATTTGAAGTTGTTGAAGTGCCACTGGAGGCCAAAATGATGGTATGATCACTATCACTATGTTTTGCTTCCAGGAAATGAGGTCTTATTACTAACTACTCCCTCCGTCCCATAGTAGATGTCACACTTTCCTTTTTGGTTTGTCCCATAAAAGATGTCACATTTCCTTTTTTAGAAAAAACTCCCTCTCACATTAATATAAATATACTGTTTTCTCTCTCTATCTAACACACATAATAACACCTCCTAAAATCCCGTGCCAATTCCCAAGTGTGACATCTACTATGGGACGGAGGGAGTACTAAATAAACTTAAATGCTATATGATTACCTTTTGTAAGATATATATTGTACTGAGGGTGTTTGGCTAAGCTTCTTAAAGCTTATAAGTGGTTTAGTAGCTTATGAGCTTTTCAAAAGTGTTTGGCCACATAAGCTTCTACATAGCTTAGAAGCTGTAAAATAAGCTCCAACAACTTATTTTGTCTTACATTTTCTCTCTTCAAATACGATTTTCTATATGTTAACTCATGATTCTCTCTTACTAGCATATAAGCTCAGATTGTCCAAACACTAATAACTTATATAAGCTCTTAAGATATCACATCTTATATAATTTATATAAGATCTTAAGATGTTACATCTTATTAGCTTTTGTGGATTCAGGAAATGTATGAAAACGCGGCAAAGTTCTGGGCTCATTTAAGAGTGGAGTTGATATCAGCCATCACCATTCTTGACAATGAGAAGCCTAGTTCTAGTCAAGTATGGAGATTGTACTGGGCAAGTCATCAGGTACTGTAGTAAATATTCTTTTCTTGGAAGATCTAACCTTTTTCCAGTTTTCCCATAGGTTACTTCTCATTATGGTAATGTATGTGTGTATTTTTGTTCTTTTTTTTGCGCTCTATATAGCGCTTCTTTAGGCATGTTTGTATGTCTGCGAAAGTGCCTGCAGTAGTTAAACTTTCTCAACAAGCATTGCTGGAGAATAAGTGTGTGGTTATAGGCCTACAGAGTACTGGGGAAGCAAGGACTGAGGAAGCCATTACTAAATATGTAAGATTGTTCTCGACTGTGTTTTTGTGCAATTCAAGTTATAGCTTAAACTTTCCATATGTCCTTGTGGTTTTGTGAAGAGAGTGTTCAGCATGTGATTCCAAAGTTAATTTTCATCTTTATCATATACTCCCTCCATTCACGAAAGTAGTCTCATTTGTGGACGACACGAGTTTTAAAGCGCAAATGATAAAGTAAGAGAGAGAGAGATAAAAAGTGGTGAGAAAGTTTCCATACACAGAAAGAGACAAATTTTTGTGGATGGGCTAAAATGGAAAAATGAGACTATTTTTCGTGGACGGATGGAGTATATTTCTGATGGATATTATTGAGCTATCTTTCTCTAATTGACTTCTTGAAACTTTTCATTGTATTGATAGGGTTTGGAGCTTGACGATTTTGTATCTGGGCCTCGTGAGTTATTGTTGAAATTTGTTGAGGAACATTATCCCCTTCCAGATAAACCTGATGAACCACTTGCTGGTATTTATTTGTTATATGGTAGGTAACTTCTCCTTATGTGGCATGTTATAGTAACTTCAATTTGCTATTTGTGCAGAAGAAAGTGTAAAAGAGCTTCAAAGAAAGAGGCATTCAGCTACACCTGGTGTTTCATTTGCAGGGAGGGTAAGGAAAGTTGCTAAACAGGAGGTTGAAAGTGAAGAAGAAAGCGAGTGGGAATCTGAAAGTAATTACAGTAACTTATATGATAATTTCTCTTAAATATGATAATTTCTCTTAAAAAAATCAACCATCAATTATGACACCTTGAATCCTGCTTTATACAATTTTCAATTTGACATTCTGTCATTGCAGAAAACAATTTCTCTAAACGCGCATTGTTCTTCCATAACTATTTCTTAGATATCCCTTTTCGAGTAGTTAATCCTTTAATTGTTTCTTTAGGAATCTTATCGAGACAGTAAGTCCTTGTGCTTAAATAGTCTTCAGTTTCATGATTTATTTCAAGTGTCACTGCTGGAATATGAGTTTTTTTTTGGGTTTTGCTTTTGGTTAGGTTGTCCTATACAGCTGATATTTCAATTACAGCTATAAATTTGAACCATACAATCTTAATATTGCTACTTGCTTTTGAATTATTATGATTTTATTTCGTTACGGAACGGTCTTTCTGTAAAATGCAGCTGACACAGAACCAGAAACTGAATCTGATGATGAGTTCGAGATCTGCAACGTTTGCAATTTTGAAGGGGTATATATCTTGTCCCTCGTCTTAACCATGACCATGACAAGGATGATTTGGATTTATTATTATTATTATTATTATTATCATCATCATCATCATCATCATCACTCCTCATTGTCTACTTATTCATGAATCTAGGAAAGGAAGAAATTGCTTCAATGTTCATGTTGCAGCCAGCTTGTTCACCCTGCTTGTCTGGTTCCACCTATTGTTGAAGTAATATCTGGGGATTGGTCTTGTTACTCTTGCAAGGAGAAAACAGAGGAGTTTCTCAGAGCTAGACAAGCCTACTATGAAGAACTACTGAAAAGGTACCCTTGATGAAAACAACTTATGGTTCCCTTCAAAGTATTTTGAATATCTATTATTCGTCTTTATGTGATATTCTCACCTGATTAGATATGAAAGAGCCCTTAAGCGTAAATTGGAATTTCTAGAAATAATACGCTCGTTGGATCTTCCTAACAATCCGTTGGATGATATTGTTGATCAGGTAACTTCAATATTCATTCAGTACAAAACAGAATTCCTTTCTAGACACCTTATTCTATGCCTGTGTGACATTGGAGCAGCTTGGAGGTCCTGATAAAGTAGCAGAAATTACAGGGCGACGTGGCATGCTAGTCAGGGCTTCTGACGGAAAAGGTGTTACTTATCAGGCACGGAACACGTGAGTTGGGACATGTCCCTATATCATCATTTTGAGTTGCGTTTGTAGTTGCTAACTCACATGCTGTGTGTTTTAGGAAAGATGTGACCATGGAAATGGTCAATATGCATGAAAAACAGCTCTTCATGAGTGGTAAAAAACTTGTAGCTATCATATCTGAGGCTGGATCTGCTGGTGTTTCTTTGCAGGCAGATAGAAGAGCAGTCAATCAGGTATCGTAATTGAAATGTGTTTTTTTTTTCTAGTGGTTTTTGTGGTTATGCCTTAGGATCATGCTTTGTTGTCATTTTTAGTCCATCTATGTTGAATCATTTTGTTCTGGTAACAGAGAAGAAGAGTTCATCTGACCCTTGAATTACCTTGGAGTGCTGATAGAGCAATTCAACAATTTGGAAGGACTCACAGATCAAACCAAACTTCTGCACCGGAATACAGGTGGTTATGAATTTCTGGCTTGACAAAAAGACCTTCTGACAATTGTTGCAGCAATATGTGAAAACTAAGTCTCGCACTTGCATAAAAAGTGTCAATAATAAATTCTACCCACTTGAAAGTGTGAAGAAAGAAAAATCCACTTGTTTGAGAGCATATAAAACCTACTGTATGGGTGAAGGGACAAAAATGCCTTGATATCATAGTTCCATTAAAATAAATCTGAAAATTGAAAGATAAAAATCCTAATTCTACAAAAATATACATATTACTGATATGTGCAACGTGACTTCTTCGCATCTTTTTCAATACATTGTTGTGCAAAATTTTATTGCAAACTACTACATAACAGTAATGTCATTGCAACCTTTTTATGTTTGTCTATGAGGGTTTTATGAAGTTTTCCATATACAGTAGTAATGTTAAAAGAAGCTTTAGAATTTTTTTTTTTTTTTTTGGCTTGTTTCATGTTTGCACATCCAAATGTGAATTGCCTGCATGGAGCCATTTCTTCGTGCAGTGATGAATTCTTCTCTAATGCATGATATATATGAATTTGTTTCGCAAAAACAAGAATTTTATTTACTACACAACCAGTGATGACTGAATGTGGAAGATTTTATATATTTTGAAAGTTGATACAAGTGTTTTTTACTTCGACAAGCTGAAGGCTGGGTATTCTCCCTTTTCACTCTAAAAAGAAGTGCCATTTCTCCATCTTCCTTTTGAATTAAAATGCAACAAGCTATTGTGCTAAAGTGATTGGATTTTATGGAACATTCTCGTTGAACCGAGCTCATGATTAATGTAGTAATGTACAATGGAAGGCAAGGACCCAAATACCCGATATAATCTTACCAGTTCCATAACCATTACATATTAGTAGTACTCATCAACTTAAAATGATAAATAAAAAGATAGTATGCAGTGTTTCAATGAGTATTAGAATTATGTTTGTGCTGTCAGTCATGAAAAAGTTTCATTGCTTGGAGTTTCTAAGATATATCCTGATACGTCAGTGTTGAAAATACTTTAAATGAATCATTTATTTTATATTAAGAGTAGTTGTCAATATCAATTAGGAAGAAGATGTGAAATTCTGTATCAAAAATTTATGAATAAAATTATAAAGCTCTGAGGTAAGCCTGATGTAATGATAAAATTATTGAGCTTGGAGCCAAGTCTTGTGTATTGATAAATAGTATGGCACACTATAAATTGCTTAATATCTTACGGTCCACAAATTTTCAAATTGACAGATCTGAATGTGAGAACTTAAGTAAATTAATTTTCTATTTTAATAGGCTGCTTTTCACAAATCTTGGTGGCGAACGACGTTTTGCTTCCATTGTTGCAAAGAGACTTGAGTCTCTTGGAGCATTGACACAGGGAGACCGAAGGTAATACCAATGTTGTAGCCAATAAGGTACATTTCAGTTTCTTCTTACCTGCCCTCACCAGTTGTTCTTACATCATCTTATATTGCAGAGCTGGACCATCTCTCAGTGCTTACAATTATGATAGTGCATTTGCAAAGAAGGCCTTAATGAATTTGTACAAGGGACTCATGGAACTGGTACTAATCTGGATGATTTTTATACTGTAATGAAACTGTCAAACGAAAATTTTACTTTGATGAAGTGCTTATACTCATTGTTTTGAATCTTCAGGAACCTTTGGCCATTGTTCCACCAGGATGTTCATCTGAAATTCCTGAAACAATAGAAGAATTCGTTACGGAAGGAAGAGCTGCTCTTCATTCTGTTGGGATTATTAGAGATCTAGTTCCTGGTAATAGCTTAGCATATAAATATAGTCATGAGCCTTTTTTTTACTATTGTTTGACTTTCTATTTTGTCCCTCTATTTCATTTATTCATCCTCGTATAGATGCTGACTTCTAGAAGGTAGTTTAATTAAATGTAGCTCTCATCTAAGAGGAGTGCTTACATCCTGTTTTTAGCCCAAATTAACATTATCCACTAATGCTTGTAGGTAATGAGAAGGAAGGTGGAAAGGTTTCTGGCCGTATAGTTGATTCAGACATGAATGATGTTGGGCGTTTCCTGAACCGACTTTTGGGGCTCCCTCCAGGGATTCAAAATAGGTTTTGGCTGTGTGTTTGACCAGTGCTACCATTTCAGGTTGTTTGAGTGTCGCCAATAATAGTAGACGCGAATGGTATTGCAGGCTGTTCGAGTTATTTGTTGGCATCTTTGATCTTCTTATTCAGAGGGCACGTATTGAAGGGCATCTGGATTCTGGTATTGTAGATGTGAAGGCTAACACGATAGAGTTGCTGGGAGCACCAAAGGTTACAATACTCAGTGAATTTGTGGGTTTAACATTATAACCAGTTCTTAACACTCATTTTTCAGACTGTTCATGTTGACAATATGTCCGGAGCATCCACTGTGTTGTTTACTTTCACACTGGATCGAGGAATGACATGGGAGGTATTTTGAATTACATAAAAAACAAAATCCAAACAGATAAACTTTATTTTTTTGTAAAAGCTTGTGTGTGTTTAATTTGTTTTCTGTAGGCTGCTTCCTCCATTGTTTGAGGAAAAGCAAAAGGATGATGCCGGATCAAGTAACAGTGGATTTTATGAATCAAGGAGAGAATGGATGGGAAAACGCCATTATCTTTTAGCAGTGGAAAAGTATGTTCATCTTGACATACATGTACATAGCGAATATGACTGTGTTATACAGCTAAAGAATTTCTGTGACTAAATGTGCTTGCTTAAAGTCAGGCACACTCCCCAATTATATAATGCCTTCACCTGTCAACATTGTTTATTGGTTGATGCATCTTGTTGGTGCTAGCAAATGAACTGTAGAGTTGCATTGGTCACTGGGACAAGTTTTAGAACAGTGGTTATTTTAAATAATTATAAATTTAACTATATTAAAAAGTAATTTATTTAAACAAATTCAATCTGTCTAGAATTGTTAGAGTTTATTAACTATTGATTTTAACTAATATATGGAGTATCTATTTTTCAAAACGATCTCCTATGACGTCCTACTTTCTTTTGTGGTGCCCTGTTTAACAACATGCAAGTACCAGAAATGGGCTCATATCCTGCTAGTTAACGGGATTAGATGCACCTTTGTAAATATAAGTATATGCACAACGTGGATAATGAATGTCCACTTTTAGTATACAGCAAGTACCAGAAGTAGGCTCATATCCAGCTAATACTTATTTGTGTCTAATTTTTGTTGTCTACGTTTCAGTTCTGATTCTGGAGTGTACAAAATTTTCCGGCCAAACCTTGGGGAGTCTATAAGGTGCATAGACATTCCAACCTAGAACTTCACTTGATTTTCCTGATTAGTATCTCTTCTAGGCTTCTGAAATCACTTCCAATATCCAGGGAAATGACTCTAACAGAACTAAAAGAAAAATATAGAAAACTTTCAGCTCTTGAGAAAGCTCGTAAAGGCTGGGAAGGTGAATATGGAGTTTCATCCAAGCAGGTAACTATGATCACATAAGTTATTGAACCATGTGTCTTTTCAGTGTTTTATAAGAATCCACAATGACTTTGATTTTGTTTTAGAATATGAGCCTCCCACATCAGTTTGTGATATAGTCTAGCTTCGTCTCTTATACTACAATATATATGTGACCTATGTTGAGTAATGAAATACACCTACTACTCTTCTCTCCTATGTCTATATACTTCTCCACATATATCTATAGTTTATTGTTTGAACTTAATACAATGTGTAAAGCTTTGATAATTTTTTGCCTTTTATGGTGTTGAGGCATGTGCCTCATCTATGATAACATGGTTATGTCATTTAGAAACATGAGCGCATGTACTTACTAGAATTAAATTAAACTACATTTGATGCGACCTAAATGGGATCTATTGCTGGGAGAAAATCACAGTAGGTGAGATAATAGGAACTTCCAGGGCTCCAGCCTGCTGTCAATATATAGTTTTCTTAATGTGACAATAGGAAGTTCGCCATATATGAAAGCAGCATTTAGGAGTTCAGTCTTGTGTTAATAGTTTGATCCTTCGTACAGCGTGTGAATGACAACTGTTATACTTGGAACTTTTCATTGCACTGAAATTTAAGTAACATAATGTAACTAGAAGATATGGAGGCATTCAGTCAAAACAGTTGTGTAGCAAAGAATGGGGGTTTAGAATGGACTATGGAGGATGTTCTGGCCTAGTTATACATAGATCAGAAAAATAAAATATAGGTGTCTTAACATAGTACATTTATATTGATATTGTTGTTCTCTATGGACATCTGATATGCCTGAAAATAACATGGACGATAACTGCTGTAATCTGTGTTAGTAATTACTGCTAAACCACTCCACCTCTCAAATTATTAAAACCCCTCCGGCCCTGCCATGCACCAACACAATATTAATAAAAATCTGATAGTATTTGGAAATAAAAGTTGTGCAAAAGTGCATAACACATCATAAAGGCTTCATTTATAATTTTACTTGTGGCTTTATGATATACTATCTGTTTTGCTGTTGCATTTTGAGAATTGAGTTGCTAACAACTTATTGAGTTTTCACATGCAGTGCATGCACGGTCCCAACTGTAAATTGGGTAGCTTCTGCAGTACAGGCAGAAGGTTACAGGAAGTGAATATTTTGGGTGGCCTCATTCTTCCTGTTTGGGGCACTGTTGAGAAGGCACTCTCCAAGCAGGTAACTCCATTATTTTTTTCTATATTTAATGTATGATTTCATGGTATACATGTATAGATTAATGTTGTAATCCAGCTAAATGAAATGATTCAAATGATTGTAAGTAAAGACATGTTTCCTTGTGGTGATTCTCTTATGCCTTCCAGACACAACTCTACTTTATATAGGTCCTCAACATTTCTGATGCCTATTGGAAATGTTGGTTAAGTAAAGACTTGTTTCTTTAATTGACACATTGATTCCTCTTCACAGGTTCGTCAAAGTCATAAAAGAATCCGGGTTGTGCGTATAGAGACAACTTCTGACAGTCAGCGAATTGTTGGATTCCTCATCCCAAATGCAGCTGTTCCAACAGTTTTGCAAGGTCTCTCTCTTTCTCTGGTTATGGCCTTGTAGATTTAATCGTATCATGAACTATGAGTCATTGAGATTAGAATAATATTTACAAAGTTGATATTTTGGCAGATCTGGCCTGGGTTCACGAAATTGATGACGAGTGAGATTTGCAAGGGCTCAACCCTGTTTTGCTACTTTTATGGAGGAGCGGTTTTGGTTTGTGCTACCAAGATGGGCAGATTTAGGATATGATGACCCCGAACGATGTTTTGGCAAAGCCATATTCGATTGGCAGTGAAAGTTACGCCCACATTTTTGAGCTATTTTGGTGCAGTCTCACATTGTTCATATCCCAATTTTTGAGGCCCCATTGGATCTGTTTTTGTTGTATATTATTATGAATAGCATTCATGTAATATAGGCAAACACAAGAAGATTGCAAGTGTGTCAGAAACTCATCTTAAATACAAATCCCATTGCTCCTTGTGGCAGTTCAATCACAACGCTGACTGCTAATATTGAAGACTTATTGCACATTCAAGCTCACACAAAGCATCACAAGCAGACCAACTGAAAATATCACAACAGTCGATTATCTTCAAAGCAGGCATTAACAACAAATGCAATTGGCCTTAGTGAAACTGCATAACAATCTTATAATCATCAGCAGATAAAAGGAGCATCAACATGTTGATCGCTGCAGTATAATCCGGGGCGCTGAGTGTAGCCCTGTTTCTGCAGAAGGCGCCTAGCCTTGGTGACGAGTTCTTGGTTGCTCACGCTGCCATCGGATTCAGCAAGAATCGTCTGAATGGCATTACTGAGAGCGCCATAAGCTTTGCTTGCGTCGCCAGCAGGTGTGGCATCCGCTGATGTTTGGTCAGTCTGGCAGCCGCTGATCAGAATGCCCGTATCCGGCAGTCCTTTCTGGGTTGTTCCAGCATACGCCTCCTTCTTGCTTCCAACATGCGTTGCCAACGCAGGTTCAGCATAGCTCTCGTCGTTGTCTTGAAGCTTCTGCTGCAGAAACTGCTGCGCTAGCCCTCCAACCATTCCTAAAAATCCCCCTGCTTCCCCTCCTTCAGCATTGCCCCCTTTTATTTTTCCAAATATGAAATTCATGAACTTCTTGACCTTGGGGCTGGCATCTTCCCCGAAGACGTCGAACAGCGTGGGCCGCAGCTTGCCAACATCTATATCCTCCTTGCCGGTTTTCTGCTTCAGCAACTCGATCAGTGTTGAGAGCGGCAGAGATTTGTTCTTTACTCCTTCAATTTCTTCAACTTCTTCTTCTTCTCCTCCTCCTTCCTCTTTGCGTCGGCCGAATCGCGATTCAATTGCATCTCCGACGCTCCTGCGCAGGAAGTCCCTGAAGCCTCCAGATTCCTTCTCCTTCTCCTCCTCCTCCTCTTCGCCACTATTCCTATGGCTCTCTCCGATCTGCTCCTTAGCCTCATCAATCAGCCCTCCGCTGTGACACGAATCCGACACGATCGTGATCTGGCACCCGCCGGGCACTTTGTCAACCAAATCTCTGAAATCATCATCTGCTCACACAATCAAAATCAGATCACAAACTCAACTACACCAACACATCATGTTTCGCACCAGATTCATATGGATCTACGAAGTCAATCAACAACACAAAGTAGAGAGTGGTGAACTGACCGGTTATAAGGTTCATATCAGTGGGGACAATGCACTCGTCGTAGCCGGTGTCGTCTTCCTCGCCAGTCTCGGCGGGAAGGCGGGTGCCGTGGCCGCTGTAGTGGACGAAGAGGAAGTCGCCGGGGCTAGCGGAATCGACGAGATCAGAGAGGGCGGCGCGTATGTTGTGGCCGGTGGGCTGCTGGTACGAATCGTCGGTATCGATGAGGACGGTGATGTCATCTTCGGAGAAGCCGTAACGGTCGACGAGGCAAGAGTACATCCGCCGCACATCGTTGATGCATCCTTTGAGCTCGGCCTTGGTTCCGGGGTAGTTGCAGCCGATCAGAACAGCCTTCTTCGCCATGGGTATGAATTGATGAGATGAGAGTTGAAAAATGGTTGATTGGAAGATGAATATCGTATATACTCCTCTTTTAAGTAAGGTCAAGAAGGGAAAGTCTTTTCCAATTGTAGTTGATTGGAGAGAGATATTACTTGGGATGTCGGCATGACTAGGCCGTTTCATTTCATTATCATTTTCATTTATTGTTTTTGGTCGAATTTTCTACGCGGCGTTACAAACTTACAATATGGGAAACTGCATTTAAATTAGTATTGGTACGATTTTTAATTCACTTTCACCACATTTTAGAAATTTTAAAATAAAAAAAATATCTGAAAATTATGATTTAACTAATTATTTTATAAAATTAAAATTGAAGTTGTTTTTAAATTTAAAGGTCAAAGCAATTTGACACGGTGAAGAGTGTCAAAACCTTAGGCAATTTAAGGATATGGAGTATAGTAAAAATTTCATAATCCTTTCATACCAAGTTGACATAGTGACATTAGCGTATACCTCACCAATAATTTGTTGACAAATAAAAATAGAAAAGGTCCTCATTCCAAATCAATTAAACACCAATTCAATAAAATTAACGGCACAAAATGGACGTCCACTAATCATCTAACTGCACAAAATGGACATCAACTAATCATGGAAAGTAGCATTATATTACTATTATAAAATATAGATTACATTCATATAATAAGCGTTCAATATGCTACTCCTACAATATATATGTATATTGACTTCTTAACCCAATAATATTTCACATTAAAAAGTAATTATATTATAATACTTTTCATGTCAAAACAAAATAATATTACACCTATTTGACAATAATACTATTTTAAGATTTTATTAGTGAGATTTTTTTATTCAATTCATATTTTTATATATACAAAAATTTTATATAAATAAAAATTATCACTATTATAACTTATATGTAGTATTTTGTTAGCATATTAAGTAATCAATTATGATTTTCAATATTTTCTTATTACCATGTAAAAAATCAAAAAATATATTGAAGGTTATTAAAAATATATAAGAAAATATTAAAAATTATACTCCCTGTCCACGAAAAATATGGCACTTTGTGAATGACACTAGTTTTAATATAGAATTGGTAAAGTAAGAGAGAAGGGATTAAAATAAGAGAGAAATAGTGTTAGTGGAATGTGGGGTCCATATTATTAGTAACTAAGAAGTCGTTTGGTTGTAACGTTTAAGACATATTATAATTTTTATCTGCAATATACCTATTGTTTGGTTAATTAAGCTTGCTTGTTCATGGCCCGTTTTTAACCGCCGAGGCCTGCACTATTCATGTAACAATCGAAGGGTTAGGAACTCAATTTTTTTGGCTGTTTATTAGCCGACATCGAACGACGTGCCTTATTAACACCCTTTTTTTCCCCAATTTCCCATCCCCATTATTTCAATTCGAATTTGGGCAAGCAGCTCAAATTGAAAACCCCTTTTTTCTGAAAACGGGAAGACAGTGCTAGTCCTCATTACCCGGCGACGGAAGTTTTTGCACATAGGTTCGATTTAGTCTGCGCAAAGTAATTTCGTTCTCTATCGACTATGTTGTGTAGATTTGTTGACGTTTTTGTTGGATCTTTCCCCAATTGCTCATCCCCATTATTTTAGGGATGCAGCCCAAAGCTAAAGCCTCATCTCAAAACTCACTCGTAGAAGAAGAAATTGGCGATCCTCAGTAGTAGTCGGCGGAATTTTGTACGCGAAAGGGAATCGATTTAGCTCGTCGAATTAATTTCATCTTTTTACAACCATATTGTGCAAATTTGCTGACGTTTCAGTTGGATTTTTTGGAGTAATCGTTCAGATTTGGATGTTAAACATTATTGCGTGATTTTGTGTGTCTCCATTTTCTGTGAATCCTTTTTTACAGTGCGACAATTATTTGTGATTTCTGTACATGAGCCTTTTCCTTAGTTTATGTGCGATTATCTGCAGAGTTTGTTGTAGTGTCTTGTTGATTAAATTGGTGATTTCTTGTTCATAAACATTAAACATGTATGATTATTGCTGTTCAGATCTTCTGTATGTAGGGATTGATGATAATTTCTTTGGTCGTTCAGATGTCCTATTTTGAATCTTTTGATGGTGCAGTAGCCTGATTTTTCTACTAGTATTACCAATTGTGGGTATGGCTCGAACATTTCGTTTATCCAAAGTCGTTTACCTCATGGTAGAAGATGTATTGCATCTCTTACATATGCACATGCTTATCCTGTTGCACTTATATCTGAAAAGAAGTACATGATGTGGTCGGCGTACTAGGAAGAATCTAATTAGGAATTCACACAAGGATAGGATGCCCCAACAGGTGAGACACATGAATAGACTCACGAAAATTAGTGACATAGACTATTTTGTGAACCTACGTATGGATAGGAATGCATTTGGTCGTTTATGTATCCTATTGAGAGATGTTGGTGGGCTGTGAAATGGTATATATGTCTTACTAGAGGAACGAGTAGCTATTTTTCTAAGCATCCTAGCCAGTGTTTTAAAACCGGACCGGATCGGCAGGTCCGACCGGTCCGGCCACGAACCGGCAGGTTTTCCGATCCGGTTTGGCCTTTTGAACCGTCAGCTAGTTAAGCCGTTTTAGATATGACAAACCGGCCGGTCGGGCAGGAAACCGCCGGCCGGTTGAACCGGTTCTTGAAACATTTCTGAAAATCATCGAGAATATCCGGTGCAACTACTATGAGATTCACTTGCCCACTGCATTGTTTCTTCCCCTTCTCCAATAGATCGAAAATCTGTTGATTTAAAGCAGTGAACATCACAAGATTGAGTGGCAAAATAAGAGAATTGAAAAAGATAGGAATATCTCACACCAAGAAGGAAGTGAAAGGTTTCAAAATGGAGATGGAGGGGGTGGGGGCGAATTTCTGAGAGGCGGCGACAGGTGTGGGGATTGAAAATAGGGTTAGGGTATTTATCAAAGTGGTTGCGTGACGTATGGGTGTGTGGGAAAGCATTTAAAATGTTAATTTATACTCCCTCTGTCCCAGAGAAGTTGACACACTTTCCTTTTTAGTTTGTCCCACAAAAGATGTCACATTTTCCTTTTTGGAAAAAGTTCTCTCTCACATGAATATAAAAATTATATTTTCTCTCTCCATTTAACACACAAAACAAAACCTCCTAAAATCTCGTGCCATTTTCAAAGTATGCCAACTTCTCTGGGACGGAGGGAGTATTATATTTTATTAAAATTATACTAGAGACATGCTTTTATATTCAATTAGTAGTGTTACATAGGTATTACGCTAGGACAAGTATTTTGAATTCATTATTTTGAGTTCAATTTTATATAAAAATACATTATATATATTTTTATGTAATAAATATATTATTGCTACAATATTTCGGTTCAACCAGTGGTTCGACCGATTGGACCAGTTGAACCGTGAACCGATAGCCACAACGGTTCGCTTGCCGGTCCGATTTTTAAAACATTGATCCTAGCACACCACAAGAAAATTCGTCCATCTGGTTTTGATTTTAAGCGTTCCGGGGAAACAATATCGCATTATGTTCATCTTGTGCTGAAAGCAGTTCTTAGAGTTCATACCATTCTCTTGCCACAACTTGATCCAGTAATGAACACTTGTGTTGATCATCGGTGGAAACATTTTAAGGTAATGAACTTTGTGACCAAATACAAGTAACATTTTAAAGTAATGAGGTTTGTGTGGAATTTTAATAATTATATGTTATTCGTCCTAGGGCTGTATTGGCGCCTTGGATGGGACATACATAAATGTCCTTGTAAGTAACGTGGATAAGCCACGCTATCGATCTCGGAAGGGGCAAATCTCCACTAACACTCTTGCGGCCTGCGACCGCAACATGAGATTCATGTATTTTCTACCCGGGTGGGAGGGCTCTGCCGGCGTTTCTCGAGTGCTAAGGGATGCTGTTAGTATAGACAGGGGATTGATGGTGCCCAAAGGTTTAATTCACCAGTGTCTTGGACACTTTAATGATTGTTTCATAATTGATTCTTCTTTCTTTTTAAATATATAACAACCCTGACCGAATGTGGTATTTTTAGGAAACTACTTTTTAGGCGATAATGGATACGCCAATTGTGAAGGATTCTCGACGCTGTTCAAAAATGTTCGTTACCATTTGAAGGGATGGGGCGTCGGTACCCAAAGACCCCAAAATGCTCGTGAGTTGTTTAATTTAAGGCACAACAAAGCTCGTAATATTATCGAGCAAGCTTTTGCAGTTCTTAAAATGAGATGGAGAATTTTGCGAAGTGCTAGCTTCTACATCCAAATACGGGTGATAATGTCTTGCTTTTTACTCCACAATTTTATTCGTGGTGAGATGAGCAACGACCCAATAGAACAACAAATTGCGGGTGACACACAACTTGGTGTTGTAGATGATGCTGATGGTGAAGTTGAATATGTTGATCAAGTTGAGACATCTACTGCTTGGACTCAAATGAGAGAAGATTTGGCTAACTCTATGTGGAACAATGTGTGTATTTTCGTGTAGTTCATTTATAATCTGAGTTATATAATTTGTTTTCTTTTTTGATCTGTTTTGTGGAGATTGAAATAAGTATAACACACTCTGATCATATAATTTTTGTTGGTGTTTTACAGCCTCCTAATGTCGACGACAACATCCAACAGTGTTTGTGGTGGTGACATGATACCCGAGTGTGTTTGTGGTGTTGACAAGATGAAGTTGTTGTGAGCCAAACACTGCGGTAGATGGTTTTACAAGTCTTCGACTGATGCAAACCACTCGGGGTCTTTCTTGTGGTGTGACGACTATCATAGTAGGATGGATACGTCAAGTAACCAGACTATGTCTTGAACCTAATGTGGCGCCCTGCAAAAACAGTACGCAACAAGGATGAAGATAAGAATAAAAGGAGAGCTAGCAGCGGACATGTTTGTGGAGCTTGTGGCCGATGCCAAGCTGAAATTAGAATGAACTTTGTGTTGGTTGTCATAGGTTTGGTGTTGTTATTACTGGGGATTGTTTTAGGGAAACTATTCTAGTTTGTATTTGAGCTTATTTTCAAGTTTGAAATTTAACCAACCTTCTCTACATGAACTTATTGGCCATAATTTATGTATCTGACTTATCTAAATATTTTGTAAGGCATATGAATGTTGTGGTGTTGTTTATCCATTTCCTGCCAGGGATTTATATTTGCATTTGATTGTAGATCATTTTAAGTGACATTTTACATCATATAATTTAGTTTATTCATCATTCCATTGATTGAAGAGAATGGTAGTGGGTGGATCATTGAAGATGAACTCCTTTTGGGTCATTTTTTTAGCTAGCATTGGAGAGGTTTGGGGTCATTATGTTTAATTGGAAATTGGAGAAAGTGGGTTGGACGTGAACCAACCAAGCACATTTGGCTAAGCCCCTTCCCTATGGAGTTTCTACTCAAAAAATTAAATTAGTGTTGTCAATATTTATCAAGAACAACAATGCAATTCAATGCAGTCATGGAACTATTCTCTGCATTCGGCGCATGGCAATTGAAGTGGGTAGTTACATGTCAAAATATTTAAATTCTAGTACTTGTGTATCTTCAACGTTCATGACTTATAAATAAGGCCAGCATGGACATTGCAAATCTGTCATCAACCAAAAATTGCTTGCAAATCCCCTCTTCCTTAAAAAAATGTAGACAACGTACCCAACCAAAGCTCATTTCTCTACGCGTCAATCTGGACTCACGATATGGACTCGGTCCTGCTCGGTATGTTGATAAGGTTGAAATTTGCTGCAGGTGGTGAGGTGGCCGTTTTCCCCGGCCATTTCATCTCCGAGGCCAAGCTCGCAATCAAAAACCAGATTGACCTTGTGTTTGAGTGGTATGACCTTGTTGATCGTCTGCATTTTCTCGGAGCTTATTGCCGACATGGCGATCCTGCATACAACCAACTTAACGAGCTGTTCAGTCTAAATGATGTGAAAGAGGAGCAAGAAAACTCGGTGATCGTGCTGAGCGGCTCCCAATCTCAAGGGCCGGTTCGCGTTGGGAAAGAAATGAAGGCACCCCTTGATGTCGACTATGGCGAGGTGAGTAGCAACCCATCCCTCTCAGTTGCCAGGCGCAAATTCATGTTCGGCAAAGGCAGTCCTCTGGACTGGGAATCGACCAACAAGAAGCCTGTCCGTGACTACGTCCCTGATGCTAAAGGAAAGCTGGAAATGAAGGTCGATGAAAAAGTTCTCGTGTATTGCCTCGTCCATTGCCACCAAACAACTCCACGTTGGCCTACTCTTATGCATCAAACAGTCCGAGACCGAGTATGGTGTGGAGGGTGCTAGGGAAGCCCAACATATAAATGGGGTGACAAGTGATTGACTTCGTTTGGAAAGACACCGTTATGTTTTGCCATGTGTCTCCATGATCGGATATTAATCTAGATTATCCACTAATATATTGCCAATAGTTTTAGATAATCTCGAAGGACAATGTTTAAAGTTGGAATACAAATTGATACTCCCTCCATCCAAGCCTGAGACGTTTTCTCTTTTGATAATAGTCAACTCAATTTTCTCTCCTACGTTAACTTCTTATCTCTTTTATTTTCCTTTTTCACATTAAAACAATAGTTTGTAAGCCATATGAAAAAAATTATATGTGAACAATCTCAATTGTACGATAATAAGAATAGCAAAATAAAGAAAATATATATATACATACATAAAAGACGAGTTTTAGCCTTATTTTGAATATTCATGAATTCTGAGTATAGATTTTAATATTTATAAATTTTAAACATGATTAAAATATAATATGCCGTTACCATCATTACAACTCTATTAATGTAATGAATGTAATTTATGAGTAAATAGCTAATTATATCTAACATATGTTTTACAACTTAATGCTAACATATTTAACATAATGAGTTTACCGTTACATCTCTATGCAGAAAAAATGGGTCACTGCTAGGGATGTCAATTGGGCTAACCCGCTCGGGTTCGGGCCAACCCACTCGGGTTGTCGGGCTATTTGGGTGCGAGTTATTCGGACTGTGGATTTTTCGGGTTATAAATTTTTGACTCTAACCCTAACTCTTCGGGTTTCGAGCTAACCCACGGGCTATTCGGGTCAGAAGTGATCTTATTTGTTACTTTCTATCAAATTCAATATTCTAACTTATAAAGAAAACAGATTGTCGTAAAGTGAAGTATTATCAAAGTAATCAAGAGAAGGAAAATAATAGCTATTGAAAATTGAAACAAAATACATAAACATATCGCTTCATTAGTAGCACGTGTGAATCTGAATACAATTAAATGGCAATTAAATGGAAATCATGCATTTCAAAGGAGTTAAATAACGTTCTTAATTCCCGGAAAATAATTCTAAGAAGTTAAAAAAAATATAGTATAGATAATAGTATGTCAAAAAATAAATTCTATGGAGTTTAATGTGATTATATTAGTACATATTATGATATTAATAGACTCTATATTTCATAATTACCATATATAGGTTCATTTTCCATATATATTTCATATACTATATAAGTATATAAACCCAAAATTTGATAATAATTTTTTAAATGCTCAACTCATGGGCTAACCCGCAATCCACCCGGGCCAGCCTGCATAACCCGCCGACCCAAACGGGTCAGGCCGTGTAGCCCGGTTATGTATTTGGGTTACAATTTTACGGCCCTAACCCTATGATTTTACCGGGTTATTTGGGTCGACCCGCGGATTTTGGGCTAGATTGACATCCCTAGTCACTGCCGTTACAAACTTAAATTGATATGTGAATATTTATTATAATAATAATAATAATTCTTAAATTTGGCACGTAATATTATATGCTATGATTTCAAAGACATCAGAGTTTGAATTATAAATTAGAAGCTTTTGTCGACATTGTGTCATATATAATGAACGGTGCTCAATTAAATAATACTAATAAATGAGATTACTACTAAATGAGATTGGAATATGCATTCCAAAGTCACTATCGTTACAATTGTATTTAGAAAAATGAGTTACTACCGTTACAAACTTAAATTAATATTAATTAAATTTATAATAAAGGATATTGAGCTATCATCAAATTTTTCAATAAATACTAATTCCATTAATCAACAATATCATTTCAGTGAAGAAGATCAGTGTATTATGTTCTCTCTCAGCATTTTAATCTTATTTGTTTTCTTACCCTCTTATTTTATCTTTTATTATGTTTGGTCTTATTTTAGTTTGCTAGCTTTCTTTGTTATTAATGTAGTTTATCCTACTCATTATGTTGTTGCAAACAATAAAAAATAAATGAATAATTATTTTATAGAATCTTTACTTAGTTTTGCAGGTATATTTTTGCTTTGAGAACGCTTCAAAAGTAGTACTCACAATCAATACCAAGACATGCATCCGTAAATTGTTCGTTTGAAAAAGTGAGAGCCATGGTGGTGGTTGGCGGTTGGGGGAGAACTGAGAAGCTACGTTTCAGAAAGTGAGCTGAATGTTATATGAACGGTGTTGACAATGGCGGATCCAGGAATTAAAAATGGTGGGGTCGGACGAGAAAATTAATATGATAATATTTAAATATATAAAACAGTAATAAAAATATCTCTATTTCATATTAAGCGTGATAATTGACCTCTACGAGTATTAAGGGCTGACTAAATATACCGAAATACCGCACTTATCGTACCCAAAAAAATATCGGAAATACCAAAATTGCGGTACGGAATGATACCTTATCGATAGATTTTGGTACGGTAAAGGTATAGATTTTCCTATACCGCGGTATACCGCATTTACTATATTTGCCAAAAATTCGATATATATATATATATATATATATATATATATGTTGTATTTAAAATTTATATAAAAATTAATTAATATGTTAAAATCCCTAACCCTACTTTCATATTTTAGTTCAGCCGCCCCAACCTCAAACACACTCACACAGAGATGCAAATCAAGTCGACTGTATAGATTTGATTGTGATGTAGTTTTAATCTTTTGGACATTATTTAAATAGGTGAAATTTTATTTTAAATATTTAGCTATAATAGATTTTTTTTGGTATGAAACACATGTATAACGGTATGCAATACCTTACTTTGATATAGCGTACTCGGTATGTCATACTGTACCTTATTTCGGTATAACGTAAAAGTACGGTAAACCGTAATATGGTATGGTACACCGCATAGACAGTATGGTAACGGTATCGAAAAATAATCATACCGAATTTTCGTCAAATAAAGGTAACACATCACTTTAGTTGAGATGGCTCAAACAAATACGAAAATTAAGTTAAGAATATAAATTTTACTTGCACAATTTATATTTATCTTTTAATTGCACTTTTAATTAAACAAGATGTTTAGTACTTCTAAAAAATTATACTACTCCACTACTCTACTCGGCTCTATTTACAACAAGTGTTAGTAAAAGTTTTATTTGAAAACTAAGAGTGGCTCACTTTTTAAAGCAAAACAATGCGGCGCTATTTAATAAGGATTTTCATAATATAAGTAATATTTATATTAATCACATTTTGTCAAGTACTCTTCTTCCCCTTCTTCCCAGACACACAGCTCCATTGTAATTCACTTTGCTCTGATTTTTTCAGATTAAGTTCAGCCCTTTAATCACTCAATTTTCAATAATTTAGTCTTCAATAGCGTTTATATAGTAAGGGCTTAAGACACTTTTAAAAAATTTAGAAGTAGAAAAGATAAGAAAACTCATTTTGGGTGAGGGCTTAAGCCTCCTTCACTGTGTCCGCCCCTAATCATGGGGCGGAGTTCCGGTTGCCGTGGGGTCGGGGGCTGTTGGGAGGAGTCTTCGGGCGGTTCTCCGGAGACGGCGGTGGGGTCGGCCGACCCCGCGCGACCCCACCTCCATCCGCCGCTGCGCACTCCGCTGCTGTTCCGGTTGTTGCTGACATAGGCTTTGGTAATAAGATGTAAACAACTGCTCATCTCGACACATGCTTGCCAAGGAGATAAAATGCCCGACCCCATCCTCATAATCCTCATCATCAGTCTCACATCCCTCGTTATGCAGATGACATCCGTCGGGAACATACTCGAACGAAGGACAATAATCATCATCTTGGACAATTTGATCGGGTACTTCTCCTGCAGTTGGCTGGGCTTCTTCTGAAACTACACCAGTTGGAGCTGACTCTTGCACAGAGGTGTGAACTTCGTCCGTGAACAGTTCATGGGTAATGTCCTCAAGAATCGGGATAAATGAACTGTCAACCCGAATGTCCGCTTGTAGTTCACATCCACCGTCCATCACCGGTTGGTACACCTCTTCAAGTATATTCACACCCACAGTTTCATCTTCAGGGCATGACGAACCAATTACCTCCTACGCAATACAAAAGTGAATCAATACACTGACAAATTAAAAAATTTGGAGGGGAGGGGACACTGGGTCCACATGCTCAACACAACCAAACAAAATACTAAATAACAAACGGGGTACTACATCATTTATGGAAATCACAACTAACAAACGAGTAACTAACATCAATCATTGTGAATCACAAATCACAAACGGGGTAGTATGATATGAATCATTTAATATCACAACAAATTACATCTTGCACGTGTGCATGGAGGTCTTCTCCTCCAACTTGTCCAACATCTGCCATAGGTTCAACAACATCTGGTATTGGTTGTTGTACAACTTCAACAACTTCGACCGAAGACACTACTTCGGATGGTACTGCTTCGGATGGTATAGCATCACATAGTGGGGCTTCGGATGTTACTGCTTCGGATGGTACGACGTCGGATACTACTGCTTCGGAGGAAACCTCTGCAAAGGCTTTCTCCAAATTTTGACGTGCTACCTCGTCGTCCCTTTTCCACTTAGCACGAGCATCTTCCAGACTTTTTACAAGATATTCATCGAACTCAATGTCCTTATCATACCACCCAATCATCGAAGGCTTATTGTTTAAACCCTTCTGCTCCTGCATCCTCTTCCTCGGTGGAACCTTCTGCTCCTGCATCCTCTTCCTCGGTCGAATCTTTGGGACAGTTGGTTCAGCTTCAGCTTCTTCAATCTCTTCAATAAGAACTCCTGTGGATTTCCGCGTCGTGAATTCGAGAATCGCTTGCGCTTCCTCTTCCATCTTTTTCAGTATAGCAGCAGCTCGGGTTATCTCCAAAACGGATATGTGAACTAGCTTTGTGCTAGTAGCAGCAACCTTGAGGAATTCGATGAGGTGTTCATTGTCAACAATGGGCATCCATGGACCTCCTATTACTTTGCCCTCACAGCCAGGACTATACTTTGGATGAACGTAATAAAACTCGCATATTGTCTTCATATCATACTTCAACTTAAGTACCATACTAGACAAGTCTATCAGGGTGAATTGGTTAATATCACAGTCGTCAAAGAAAGTCAAATAACCACCAACATACTTCTTCTTCTCATCTTTGGCCCCGAAGAACGAACCACCATTATGGAAAGCAACCGAAAACTTCCCAGGAGCCTCCCCAGTTAATCAAAATCTGAAAAAATTAAACTTGTGGCAAAATCAGACAACATTACACTTGTGAAAAAATCAGACAACTTTAAACTTGTGACAAACTTAGACAACATTAAATAACCTAACCTAACTAACATAATTCAGATATGGATCTAAATTACCAACAAATTTCGGAACTCTAAATCACAAACTGAGACTATGTATCAGTGAAATTTTGTGATTTTGAAAAATTTTGAAAAATTCAGAACTCAATCTTACTGTATTCTTCTTCGGGATGGAAAAATCCAGTTCAGGATCTCTGACATCCCAAGTCTCTTTATCCACATCAATAACCTCTGGTCCATGTCTACGCGGCGGCGCGGCGATGATGAACGTGATGACGAGGCCGATGTCGGTGGTGTTGGCGATGGCGTCGGCGATGGCGAAGGTGCGGGACGTTTTTTACGCCGACCCCCAGTTCTCGAGGAGGAAGCACCGGCGGACCCACCTCGCTTCCGTTTTGGGGCCATTCATGCAATAGACTTCAAGGACGAAGGAAGGGTTTACAACAGATACTGAGTTTGAGTTGGTAGGTGGGAGTGAAGTGGTATGGAGGGAAAGATTGTAAATTGTAGAGACCGCAAAATGTGAATATTTTAGAATGAATTCAAATTCTCATTATAAGTTTATATGTGGAGTGAAGAAGACGGAAGACGAAATGGCGCTGCACAAAACGTCCAATCGCTCGCGTCATGAAAGTAGATGGCGCAGCGCATGCAGGCCGCCAATGCCAGACATTACACTTGAAAGGACTGGAATGCCCTTTTAGGGCTCAAGGGCAATATAGACCGAAAAAACACGATTTGTGATTATGTAAAAGGGTAGGGTTATGTGGAGGTATTTTTTTTCTCTAGGGGCCTGCAATGTAACTTTTAAAACGTTGAGGACTTTTTATATAGTTCACTCAAATTTATAAATGTCAGTTTGATACCCTATGAATTCTGTGTTTGTAATGATTGTAATTCTTTAAATATATAGTGAACTACATAAATGGTATTTGATCTTTCACTTTCGCACGTAGATGATACCTGATCTTTGTTTTATATCGTTTTTGGTACCTATAAATCACATTTTTGGTACCTGATGCAATTTTCTTCCCAAAATGCCCTTTGAACAAATATATTTTCTCATTTATGTCATAGAGGATATTTTGAGCATACATAAAATTAGTACCAAAAGTGATATTATATTATCTTCTCTCATTCTCCTCATTCTTTATACTATTATTATTAATCAATATTAATATTATTATTTTATTATTATAAATTAATAATTAATTCATTTTTAATATCATTCAAATATACTTACATAGGGAGGTGATCAATTGCTAACTAATTAGCAATCCAAAATTGAGACCAATTTTTAACCATTAGATTAGAAGATCTTGTGGTTGATATAATGTCAAGTGTAATATATTTTAAATTTAAATAATTATTAATTAAATTAAAAGGGTATTAATGTCAAATCCTATATATAGTAATTATAACTAATTACTTTCTCTCTCCTCAAAATCATCTCAAATCTTTAAATTTACATAACTCTCTCAATTTAAATTATTTTTTCGCAAAAAATATATCAAATTAAAGATAATTTAATAAGGATTCCAACGAGATCTCAATTGCATATGTTCCGACGATGTTCGGGTGATGAAATTTGATAAATTATATTTCAATTTTTGTACATGTTGATAAACAGCTTTTATCAACAAATGCAACAAAAAATCTCAATATATTGTAGGCAAAATCTCAATATTATGCATGTCCAATCTCAATAAAAATGTGTTGATATTTTCTTGTCCTTGTATTGATATTCTAATGTCATATTGTTGATATTTGTAATACACAATGTTGATATAAAAAAACACCCACGAAAATTATCATATGATAACATAATGACGATATTACCCTTTTGTTGATATTTTGTCTACTATTTATTGAGATTTGTGAGCTTTAATCTCATCCACTCATTTTAAAATCCAAGGGTGGAGATTTAGTCTTGATTTTGGATTAGGGTTCTATAAGCATTAGAATAGGACCCTACTTACATATAATTATAACTATAATATATTTAATTATTATAATATTATTATTATTATTATAATACTAAATTAACAAATAATTGTAGTATAATTATATAAATTATGAATAATAATAATAATAATAATAATAATAATAATAATTATAATAATTTTACATTAAATTAGTAACTAATCAATATAGTCTTAATAAAAATTTAACATTATTTAACATTGTGAATTGTATATTCATAATGATATAAAAAGTTGAATATTTTTAGTTAGATGTTTCAACCTTAAAATGAGTATAAAATAATTTAATAAAAATTATTCAATTGATTTAATTACTTTAAATAATTAATTTAATTAGGTATTTTATTTTTTATTTATATTATGAATGCAATTAGACGTATGTATAAAATAATAAAAAGAAAGAAGAAAAAGAAGAAAAAAGAAAGAAGAAGAAACTAAAGAAGAAAAAGAAAAATAAGGAAGAAAAAATAATCACATTTTTGATAAAGAAATTCCAAAAATATCCTCCATGAAAAAAAATCACACATTTGGTACCTAGGGTTATTTCTGTCACTGGGTACCAAAAACGATATAAAATAAAGATCAGGTACCATTTATGTGCGAAAGTGAAAGATCAGGTATCATTTACGTAGTTCACTCGTTGTACAGTGAACTACATAATATTCTACACCATGTATTTTAATGATATATACGTTACTCCTAATTTACTCGTTGTACAGTGAACTACATAATATTCTACACCATGTATTTTAATGATATATACGTTACTCCTACTATGAATTATAACCTTGTATTTTAAATATATACGTTACTCCTACTATGAATTATAACCTTGTATTTTAATGATAGAATCTACTATGAATTATAACCTTGTATTTTAAATATATACGTTACTCCTACTATGAATTATAACCTTGTATTTTAATGATAGAATCTACACCATATTAATATTCTTGTAACTGCAGTGATAATCATGAATGAAAAATATAAAACGCATGAATTAAAGACGGTTATCAAATTTGGTGACCAAAAATATACAGACTTATTGAAAATCTTGCCCAAAAATTATAATTATTAGTGTTAACCCTATAATTATTAGTGTTAACCCACGCGCTATGCATAGCGACTTAGAATACTTTTATAGGAGTACTATTTTTTGGATATTATGAATAAATAAAATAATATAAGTGACAATATCATTACATAAGATTAAAAAAAATATAAAAATATATAAATCTAATAAAATATTTAATATACAAATAAAATATTAAGGGACAATAATTTCGTCATAAAACCATAAAATGATGAACTACATAACAAATAAAAAGTACACATATAAAGAGTAATAAGTAAAACTTAACATTAGTAAATAAATTTGCAAGTTAATGAAATAAATTACTTCCATTTGTAAACAACCTTAAAATACATTAATAAGAATAGCAAAATAAAGAAAATAAAATATTAAAACAAAAATCTAACAAAACACTCATCATCAGCGCGTTGTAACTTCTCTCACGTGCTTATTTTTATACCCGAAAGGCCGAAACTTACGGAACTATCGTTGATTTACCTCGACCTTATTTCCCTCCTTAATCTCCAAACTGATGATTTATGTAAGTGCGCAAAAAAAATGTGATATTTTATGTTCTTCATCTTCTTTGCTCCCTTTCGCCATTTCGTAGACTTTTGGGGGGGGGGGGGGGGGGGTTTGCATGAAACCTATGGAAGTAATAAAGTTGATGACAAACGTACAATTTTAGCTTCCAAATGTTATAGATAGTCAGATTATGCAGTTTCTTTATTTGAGATAAAATAACTATCATAGCTAAGATGGAAAATATTCAAACAAAATTAACAAAAAAAAATAAAATAAAATAACATTAAGAAACAACTTAATTATAAACTAAAACACTCAAACAGAGAATGATCCTCAAAATAAGATTTAAAAGTGCTATTTTCTTTTCACCTTCTCTAATTACACGACCACCCCTCCACAGCCTCCGAGTCGCGTTTTCGACTCTTCACCTTTTACAGGACTATATCTCAACCGTCTGTCTCCATTAACCGTTGCAAAAAGAGCTACCATCATCGACCGTTGAAGTTGAATCCTTTGAGAAAACAATTTTGAAATTTATTATGTTTACACTGAAAAGATAATTCTACAATAAAAGAACATGTATTTATGGGGTGAGATTTCCTGCTGTGTTTACAAACACAACACCAAATGCTGTGCTCAAAACGCACATGTGTAGGAATAAAACGACATCTTCTCTCCTCTTCTCTATCTATTCTTTTTCAATATTTTATTCTTATTTGTGTGTTTTTAGGCATTCACTGTAGAAGGCATGAAGTGATTTATTTTTATTTTTTAAATAATGAATACAGTAATTAATTTAAAAAACAACATTTTGAGCACAACATTTGGTGCGGTGTTTGCAAAAACAACAGGAGATCTCACCCCTATATTTATGGATAAAAATTAAAGGCTACCAATAATTCCTATATTCCACTGTACATTATAGGGGGAAAAATGCATTCTAGGTTATCAATGATAATTAAAATGAATATTAATTTATAATATAATTGATTGGATACATTTAGTCATAGATTTGAAAGTCAAAAAACGCATAAATTGGAAACTCGTCATAAATCATTAAATCGAATGATTTAGCTATACCATAATCACACTATAATTAGGAGTTAATATGGAGTTACATTTTATTATTGTATTAACATTAATTTGACCGTAGATTTAAAAAGTCCTCAATTTTAATATTTTCCTCACACCATCTGCAGTTACATATACCTACATTATTTTATAAATGGCATTTACTTGGGAGTCATTATGTAAATTTATTAAAACTTTAAGTAATATTTTACAATCATCACCCAAAATTTCTAAATTTTTTAAGATGTTGCCCAAAACTTATAAATATTCAAAATGATGGCTAAACTTTACCTTTTATATATGTATAGATTTTCAAAATGTTGTCCAAAACTTATAAATAATCAAAATGACGGCTAAAACTTGCCGTTATATATGTATAGATTTAAATTCATACCCAAACTTTATAAATATTCAAAACTTGTAAATAGATTCAAATTTACAATATTCATCTTTAACATATTAACACAAAATAAACTATTCTTCCTCAATCCCAAAAAAATAGGCATTTTTGATACGGTACATATCTTAATATGTAGCTAAAAAATAAGTGGAGAATAAATCTCAGTATATATTTTTGTTGGAAGTATATATTTTTCTTTTTATCCACTTATTCATAAGTACTAGTATATTAATAATTTTAAATCTACAATATTCTTTTATTGACTCTTCTAGATATCTTTTATCACAGAGCACTTCACGATGATATTAAATTCAGATGATAATAGATTTTTAAAAATTATAGTGAAAACTAAGTAAAAGTGCATCGTTGTGGACACCCAATGAACTACTATATGGGTCTAATATATTTCGTTATTCTTCCGATTATTTTCTTGGCATCTTTAGTTAGAGGACTTAACGATGAAATTAAATTTAAACAATAAATTAATTTTTAAATTTAAAATTGATATATGGTGTTTACACCTTCTAGACTATGCAATAATCACATTTCAGGAATTTAGAAAGAAAAAATTATAAATGTCGTTGATGACTATTTTGCCCTTGAGGATGGTGTACGAGTCTTTTTATTAACCCTAAATAAAAGAAAATACTACTCCACTATAGTAGTATAATTTTAAAGTAGATGATTTTTCATACTTAATAAAATCTAAAAATCGAAAAAATATCTTCTCCTTTCCACTTCATATCCCATGTTATATATTCACCATCCTCCCATATAAACTACTATATCCAATTTTAATCTAAATCTAAATTTTATGAGAACACTGCTTTAGAAATCCAGTAACTTCCTCTCTCTCTCTCTTCTCATGCCGAGTCTCTCGGTGGTAAGGCAGTTCCAAATTTTTGGGATATATTGAAGCGTGAATCTAGCAGAAACATCCTTTTTGATTTAATATCTCTCTTGAATATTTTGGGTCATATCACAACTTTTGCAAGTATATACGTACATAAAAAATTGTTTGTGGTGACATACTCCTCCGGTGCCTTCCGCCATGTCCACAACACATTCTTCCAACAAGCCCAGTTTCCCAGCATTTCCACAATTTCCACAGTCTCCCTTCACGCCACCATTTGATGAGCTATTCTCATTATATCACGCCATTCCCCTCCAAAACAACCCTCATATTCGTCTTCCTCCTTGTTCCATCCCTCGCAATCAACTTCGTCTTCCCATCTTCTTCCCCATCGACCCTCCTCTATTTGGTTCCTTCCCAGGTCCCCAAATCTCTAAATTCGATGGCCGCGACCCCCCCGGCTGCATCTACAACATCGACGATTATTTTGACTTCTACGCCACTCCTCACCACCACCGAATCCGCTTACTGCGTCTATGTGAGGAAGGCCTTTGTTCAAGGTGGCTCCGCTGGATGCAGACCAACGTTCTCCTGCAGCCGATCAAAATTCCGGTGGCTGCTTTATCCTCGGCCCCTCCGCCACCATGGATCGAACTTCCCGGGGATGTGACTGCCAATATTTTGCATAGGCTGGGGGCGGAGGGGATGTTGACAAGTGCGCAAGTGTGTGCTACATGGAGGAAGGTTTCCAAGGATCCTGACTTGTGGCGAGTCATCGATTTCTCCAACCCTAGTCAAGGGGTTTTTAATGGCGAGTACAATGTCATATGCCGCCGCGCAGTGGATCGTAGCCAGGGATTATTGGTCGACCTCACTGTTCAGTACTTCGGGGACGATGCACTCTTGGACTACATTGTCCATAGGTAAATTTTTGTTGAAATAGGCTGTGATCATCTTCTTTTTTCAGTCACCTGATTTTGAATTCGATTTTTGCTTTGATTTAAATTTTGAAATTTGGTATGCAAAGAAGCCTTTATATTGCATTTGAGCTGTGAGACGCAGAAAAGAATTTTGTACTCCCTCCGTCCCATTGAAGATGATCCACTTTCCTTTTTAGTTTGTCCCAACCAAGATGACTCATTACTTAAAATGGAAATATTTTATCTCTACTTTATTCACTCTCTCTTACTTTACTCTCTCCTCTCTACACACAAAATAAAGTTGCATAAAATCCCGTGGCGCCCAAGGAAGGGGTCATCTTCCTTGGGACGGAGGGAGTAGTATATTTTTGCTTCGTCTCCTTTTCCTCCTTGTTTACTAGTATTTCCTTAAGTTTATCACCTCTTTTTTTTCCTATTTGGTCCGATTGTTAATAGAATGCAGTAAATGTTGAGACCTTTTCTCTCGATTTTATGTCATACACATAAAAGCTAATGTAGTAGTCATTGGTATAAGAAGCTTCCTATAAATTCACTAATCTGTATTAATATTTGTTTGACAGATCACCAAATCTCAAACGCCTTAAGCTTGGAACTTGCTTTTTCATATCAGGATATTGTGCACGTAGAATGGTTGCAAAACTTCCACAGTTGGAAGAATTGCACCTTACTCTTAGACCTGGAATTGGTGCTTGCGACATCGAGGTTATTGGCAAATCTTGTCCAATGTTGAAATCATTCTCATTAAACGGATTTAAGTGCATACTTCCTGATCCAACATATGGTGGTGGTCTTATTCATGGATACTTTCAGAATCTGTATGCTCGCGCAATCAGCAGAAGCATGCATAATTTGCAGCATCTACAAGTATTTGCACATTGGATTGGAAATGAAGGACTCGAAGCCATCCTTAATGGTTGTCCACGCCTTGAATCACTTGATATCCGTAGATGTTTTGATCTCGATCTTCAAGGGGATTTGGGGAAAAGATGCCGTCAACAAATCAAACATCTTAAACTCCCTAGTGACTCTATCAGTGATATACCATGGCCTAATTGCGATGGTGGCGATCCATTTACTTCTTCTGCCTTCTGGTTTGAATATTACATATACAAACTTTATACAGACAATTTTCCGCGTCCTGACTATAACTTC
This sequence comes from Salvia hispanica, assembly GCF_029641045.1. Classification (NCBI taxonomy): domain Eukaryota; kingdom Viridiplantae; phylum Streptophyta; class Magnoliopsida; order Lamiales; family Lamiaceae; genus Salvia; species Salvia hispanica. The sequence goes on from NC_142696.1 coordinate 5,248,641, forward strand.
AATAGACGGTACAGGTGTCTTTATTTTCTCAATCAAGGGTAAATGTATCTTTCTTCTATCTATTTTTGACTTAAGATATATCAATATGATACTCACCCATTTTCCTCTTTGTTGGATTTTCTTTTTGCTGGATTGGTTGGAGGGTATGCTATTATTTTGGAACCTTTATTCTATCATATTATCAGTAGTTTCATGCCTCCTGTTACTTCTCTTTATTATCAATAGTTTTTTGGTTACCAGATTTAATAAAATTATGTCTTTAATATTAATAGTCTTTTAAATCTTCATTTACTAGACTGTCCTAGGTTAGCATGATATTGTAGCTACTAGACTTGGTATGATTTGCACCTAAAAAGACTTATTGCGTAACAACACATCTATTGGCATGTAATCATGTCATGACCTCTCCTAGGGCTGCTTAACCGGCCAGTTCCGGTTCTATTCGGTCTGGTTTGACCGGGTACCCGGTAACAAATTTTCATTAATTCCACAACCGGATTCGGCCAGTTCCGGTTTGGAACCGACCGGATAAGAACTGGCCGATTCCGGTTACGAACCGGGTCCGATTTATAGTTTTTATTTTAATTTTTAAAATAATTCAATATTTAAAAATATAGCAATTAATACCTAAAAATTCAAATAAACACACAAAAATACAAATCAACAAGATAACAATATTTATTATCCAATATCAAAAAAAGAAAATCACTAAATACCTAAAACATATAGTATACAACCAATAGGGTTATATTCTAATGCTTATATCACCCTAATCCAAAATGAAGACTAAATCTCGACCCTTAGATTTTAAAATGAGTGGATGAGATTAAAGCTCACAAATCTCAATAAATACTAGACAAAATATCAACAAAAGAGTAATATCGTCATTATGTTATCATATGATAATTTTCGTGAGTGTTTTTTTTATATCAACATTGTGTATTACAAATATCAACAATATGACATTAGAATATCAACACAAGGACAAGAAAATATCAACATATTTTTATTAAGGTTGGACATGCATAATATTGGGATTTTGCCTACAATATATTGAGATTTTTTGTTGCATTTGTTGATAAAAGCTGCTTATCAACATGTACGAAAATTGAAATATAATTTATCAAATTTCATCACCCGAACATCGTCGGAACATATGCAATTGAGATTCTCATTGGAATCCTTATTAAATTATCTTTAATTTGATGGAGTATATTTTTTGCGAAAAAATAATTTAAATTGAGAGAGTTACGTAAATTTAAAGATTTGAGATAATTTTGAGGAGAGAGAAAGTAGTTAGTTATAATTACTACATATAGGATTTGACATTAATACCCTTTTAATTAAATAATTATTAATTAAATTAAAAGAGTATTAATGTTAAATCCTATATGTAGTAATTATAACTAACTACTTTCTCTCTCCTCAAAATTGTCTCAAATCTTTAAATTTACATAACTCTCTCAATTTAAATTATTTTTTCGCAAAAAATATATCAAATTAAAGATAATTTAATAAGGATTCCAACGAGATCTCAATTGCATACGTTCCGACGATGTTCGGGTGATGAAATTTGATAAATTATATTTCAATTTTCGCACATGTTGATAAGCAGCTTTTATCAACAAATGCAACAAAAAAACTCAATATATTGTAGGCAAAATCTCAATATTATGCATGCCCAATCTCAATAAAAATATGTTGATATTTTCTTGTCCTTGTGTTGATATTCTAATGTCATATTGTTGATATTTGTAATACACAATGTTGATATAAAAAAACACTCACGAAAATTATCATATGATAACATAATGACGATATTACCCTTTTGTTGATATTTTGTCTACTATTTATTGAGATTTGTGAGCTTTAATCTCATCCACTCATTTTAAAATCTAAGGGTGGAGGTTTAGTCTTGATTTTGGATTAGGATGCTATAAGCATTAGAATAGGACCCATAGTCTGATAATATAGGGGTGTATTAAACTCATTATAATTTATTAATCGGATAGCTTAGATTAATGGTTAGTCGGTACATTATGTTAGTGTTTATCTACATTAAAGGGAAAAATTAGTCATCAAATAATGAGGTGGTTCATTTTCAAAATGCATGTATAAGATTTTCGGGATTTAATTTCAGCGACAATACAACTCCCTCCCACTCTCTCTTTCACCAGTCCTTCCACCTTCTTTCTCCCCCATTAATCATTATTCCCCAGGAGCCCTAACCGCCGCTTCACTCTACCTTCTATCCTACTCTCGACGCATTTCTCAAGTCGTAGTTGACGGCGAATCGGTCCCCATCAGACGTGTTTCTCACGGTGTAGACGAAAGAATCAGTTCAGACGACGGAGAATTTGTCAATTCTCTAGAGCTTCGATGATGGCGTGAAAGGTAAAGCCCAAAAACGAAATTTTTTCCTCAATTTCAGTTTATTCTAAACTTTTGGAATCGATATTTGATTGTTTATGTATATTATTTGATATCAATTTTGATTTATAGTGTAGTTTATGTTTAAGATGGTTTGTCACTGATTGAGAGGCTATTTGTGCACTAAATTTAAGCTTTTGTAATTTTCTGTTGCTTTGCAATTCTCGTTCTGCTTTGTACAATTTCTTAGTTTTGTGGATTTCAATGTTGTTCGTTTGCCTTTGATGGTACATTGGGGAATCTAATTTCAATATTCCTTTATACTATCCTTTGTTTTTTCCTGTTGCTTTCATGTAATGCATTTATAAAGGGACTTATTCTACATCGTTCTTTTTTGTACATACAGATGCTGAAGTATTTTTTTTGGTTTGTGCTCATACATTCTTTACACAGTTCTGTACTGCTACATTATACAACATTATACATGCCAACTTGTACATGATTTAAGAACATTCGTTCCTGTTACATTATTTAGATAGATTAGTACATGGATAGTTGTTGATTCTAGGCATCGTCTCATGCTACATCATGTTGGTAGTTCTCTACATCTTATGTTAGTACATTATTCATTCAAATATATACATTATTGTAAACCAAATATGTACATTATTTCTGTTCAGTATTTTCATGAAAAATACTCCCTTCGTCCACGAAAAATAAGACACTTTCATTTTCTGCACTCGTTTTGAAAAAATGATAATAAATAGTTAAAGTGGAGAGAAAGAAAAGTAAGAGAGAGAATAATATAGACAAGAGACTTCTCTACATTATTCTTTGGGTAGAGCACTATACATCGAGGCAGCCATGCCGGGAGAGGAAACCAGACCAGTTGTGAGTCATGCTCTATACCCAACACATTCGCAAGCATCCAGGGACAAGAGGAAGTAGGAAGGACAGCGAGCCCAACCCGAGCCTAAACAGAAACAGGCAGGGACTAAACAGGCCACTAGGTGGCGGATACCAAGCTACCCTAGACCATTCAAGGGAAATCCACCAAGGTCCAACCCATGCCCCAAATGCAACAGATTGCATGGCGGGGATAGACGCCTAATTCCAGTACGGAGAGAATGAGCACTTTACTAAGCACTGCGCAAACAAGACTCCAGGGACGGGAACAAGACCTCACCCGTCAGCATAGCGCCCCCGACTGCACGCACTTCATGACCAGCCTGGAGTAGATCCACGGCAGTAACCTAAGAACCATTAGCCGAGGCCTAAACTTCCAACATAGGCTTAAGCTTATGCAATGAGGCAAAAGCAACCGGAGGTGAACCAAGGAAATTTGGCAGGCATGGGTAAGCTCTTCAACATACCCGTTATGCTTCCATTTGATACTGGTGCTTTGCATTCGTTTATTTCTGCGAATTGCGTGACTACTTTGAAACTCATTACGAAAGAATCAGAACATAGAATGGAAGTATCTTCCCCTGTAGGAGGCCGTATAGAAATTTCTCGTACTTGCTCGAACTTAGAATTCACTCTGGGCTAACTTAAGATTTTAGCGAACAACTTGAGTGTTATGATCATGTAGGATGTGGCCATAATACTAGGAATGGACTAGTTGGCGGAAAACCATGCCACGATCCTGTGCAAATTGAGAAAAATTTCTTTTAGAACCCCCGAAGGTGAAGCTACACGCTTTCACGGAATTTCTTTTGGAACGTGAAAATCTGTAATCTCGATGTTGCAAGTAATGTGAATCTTGTTGATTCAAGACACATATGTTGCCCAGATTTGTTCTTGCAAAGATACACAACAACCCAAACAAGAAATATAACAATGAAAAATATGAAGAAAAAGAAGAAGATATAAGTGTTATGATTTAGGTTAAAGCTCAAGAAAGAAAACCCAATGGCTACTTTCACAAACAAAAACCTAATGGCTCTACCAACTAGCAACACAAGAACTAGCAAGCATACCTTAACATTCAACATAAGCCCGACAATAAATTGGAATGCAACCACAAGGGATTTTGATAAATCTTCAAAATGAAGATGGGTGCTCACAAATGGAGTCTTTGTTCTTCAACAATGTTCAAAGTCTTCCATGAAATGACCCTAGCAAGAATATTAATACTATGGGTTTAAAATAGCAAAAGAAAAACACAAAATAGTAGTCTAAAACTTGTTCCGTCAAAATTGCCCGGTTGGGCGAACCTTCTGGACTCCGAACATCAAAACAGTCATAACGCCCTATCGGGCGTTTTTCTCCTTGGAATTCGCCTGGCAGCGCGTTTCTTTCTGGATTGCGCGGCTTTCGTAAAATAACCATAACTTTCTCATCTGGGCTCCGATTGAGGCGTGTAAGGTACTCCCGCGAAGCTCTTTCAACGATGAAGACAACGGTGGGCATGATATTGTGAGAGAGTTTTAGTGAGTTAGATCCACTTAGTAGACACTACAGTTAGCTTCCTTTAAAACGGAACTGTTAATTGAGAGTGGGGACTTTTCAAGGGTCTTAGGAACTTTATGGAGTTACGTGTTAGGATTGAAAACCCTAATCTTGTAATCAATGTTTGCATCGCATGAGCATAAGCTAGGTGACTCGTCCTATCAAGTTAATAACTGTGCTAGGGTATTGTAGTTTGGAATTTGTATAACCGTAACTGTGAACGCACATCCCTGGAACTCCCTTATCTCTATCGTTTATCTCTGTGTTTTAAGTGCATCTAGTTGTTAATTGCCTTCTATTGCTTCCAGTTTTAAAAAGTTTTCAAAATCTCTTGTTTCTCCAGATAGTAATTGAGTTTTAGCAGAAGATAGACAGTCTGTGTTTGCCTTCCCCGTGTTCGATATCCGGTACTGACCTTTGGCTATACTATTTCTATTATGTATACTTGCAGGTATTAATAGTGCTAAAAAATAGTGATATCTTCAAACGAACAATTTTGCTACTCTTGGATTTTAATCGCTTTTTTATTTTTATTTTTATTTTTATTTTCTTTTTGTTTTAATGGATTTTCCTACATGCATGGAGAATCTATATGGTTACTATGATGATCAGCAAGGGGGATATTATGAGGAGTGCTATAGCCCCGACCATGGGGGATCATATTACGACCCAAACTGCTCTGATTACTCCTACGATGCACAAGATTACTGTTCTGATAACTATTCTGAAATATGTGCAGGTATAGAGGATCAACCCCGCTCCAATTGGGAGGATCTGTTAGAAATCTGCATTTTGAAGTTCTTGAACATAGAAAAGTGACAAATCAGAGGCTAGAAAATTTGGAAAGGAATACAAGCATCTTGGAAAGAGGGTTGGCGAACCTCGTCACTCAAGTCGGGATGCTGGAATTCAACATTGGGATCCTAGCCACAACCATAGGGAGCAAGCACACTTCGGGTACGCTTCCTAGTTTGCCAGAGATAAACTTGAAAGGAAAGTGTCATGTTGTGCAGTTGCGTAGCGGGACCACATATCAACCTCCGGAGGCAGGAGACCTAGGCAGGGGAAGAAGGGAGGCAGAAAAGTCACCTAGCAACAAGTCTGTCGAAGGCGTGCGGCGGCCCGCCGCACCATAACACGGCGACCCGCCGGCTACTCCCCAGCAGATCGAGACAGATTATGGAACTGACATTAACGAAGTCCCGGCGGCCGCCACACCCCATCGCAGTGGTCTGCCGGCTGAGAGGCAGCAGTCAGACGCACCACCACACAGCTGTTAGGGCCAGTTCCAACAACAGCAGTGTCACTGAGTAATGAGTAAGGTCCACATCAACATCCCACTTGTGGAGGCCCTGCAACAAATGCCCAATTATGCCAAGTGTTTGAAAGATGTGGTAGCCAAGAAGAGGAAGTGGGGAAAGTACGAGACAGTGAGCTTAACAAAGAATTGTAGTGCTATCATCCAAAAGGGACTACGCACTAAATACAAGGATCCAAAGAGTTTTACTTTATCTTGTGTTTTAGGGAATGATGTGAAACGTAGAGCATTGTGTGATCTCGGATCCAGTATTAATTTGATGCCTTTATCATTTTACAGGAAACTCGATGTTGATAACATCCGCCCCACCTCAATCACGTGCTGGGGTTTGGTGCCCCTTGCACAGCGGAAGACATGTACAAAACAAATCAATCAGACGCGGATCTATTTGACCGATTATGCGATTAATCAATTCACATGTTAAACAGATAATTGCATGCTAGAACGTAAATAATTCATGCTCAAAGAAAGTAAATTCTAAAACATGAATTCAACGGTTTAGAGTTACCGATTTGATTCTCCAATGAATCGTCGATTGCTCGCGCCTTCTCCACGTGATGATCTTCAATACTAGACCATGGATCTTCTGACTGGTTCCCGAACTGTATCTCGATATCAGGGTGGGCTGATCTTATCAAAATACTAGGACTCGAATAAAAAGAAGACAGAAATTCCTCACGGAGGAGAGCTGAAGAATTTTCAAGCTCCTCTACTAATTAGAGAGGGGGACGAAAATTTCCTCTAATAATAATTGTAATTCCGTCTCTCCTTTATTCTCCTATTTATATTAAGTTCATATTGGGCTCAGTCAGGGATCTATGGAAGGTTTTGGATATGAGCTCCTCCAATTAGCTTTTTACTAATTAAATTGAACCCACAATTTAATATAAGCTTATATTGGAATATTACGAGCAGCCACTACAGAAGTAATATTGCACTCCCCATCCAAATCCGAAATTACAAGTAATCCGGGTTTCCGTTATTTATATTATTTATTTCCCGCGCTTAAGATATAAATGTCCATTAATTAATTAATGTCTGCTATGGACTTAATTAATTAACATCTTATTAATTCCAAGAGTGGACTCAACAAGAAACACTTATTTATTATTCATAGAGTAGTAAAACTCCAACTGACCAGTTTTCCGAATAATAAAACCTTGTTCAAGTTCTTCTTGAGGACATTATCAAACGAGACTCACCTCGCGCACGATTCAACATAATAGCAATCCTAGCACCGCTAGATATTAATCACCACTACCCAATATATCAGGATTATTGGGTTGCGAAAAACCCGCACCATTTGATAAGTCAAAGTAGTGCATAATCAATACCGTATGCTCAATGCTAACGTATGTAGATTAAGAAATACTCCCTCCGTCCCACATTTATAGTCACATTTAGTTAGGGCACGAGTTTTAAGGAATTGGTGGAGTGTGTAATTAATGAAGTGAGATGGTAGAGTGTGTAATAAATGAAGTGAGATGGAAGAGTGAGATGGTGGAGTGTGTAATAAATGAAGTGAGATGAAAGAGTGTGTAATAAATTAAGTGAGTTGGTTGAGGGTGGGTCCCTTGTTGACTTTTTGGTTTTTTATTTTTGTTTTGGTTTATTTTTGTGTTGATAATGGCATTTGGGTGTAATTTTAGTGAATAATGGGGTAAAATTTTATGTCCAAATATGAAAAATTCTAAATGTGACTATAAATGTGGGACGGACTTTTATGGCAAAATGTGACTATAAAACTGGGACGGAGGGAGTAGTTATTTATCAAGACCTAGTCTTTCAGTAGATAGCATAAAGACACGTCTTGAGGATATTCCAGGTTGGTGTAAGCCAGTGCCTCCAGTGTTGATTTACTGTGATAGTCAAGCCGCTATCGTGAGGGAAAATAATGGCTTCTATAACGGTAAGTCTCGACATATTCATCGACGACATAATACTGTAAGACATTTGATCACAACAGGCGTGATTACAATTGACTATGTGAAGTCAATAGATAATCTAGCGGATCTGCTAACCAAAGGGTTAAGCCGTGACCAAATGAATAAGTTGATACAGGAAATGGGTTTGAAATCCACAAACTAAAGAATTGTCATAGTGGTAACCCAACCATGATGACTGGAGATCTCAAGAACTTGGTTCAATGGGAAAACTAAACTATGAGAGTTCGTGAGAAACACTCATCTACATCTATTCCCTAGAGAGCAATAGAGTGTTTGAAAACTTGCCTTGTAGTGAGGATAAGTCTATGACTTTTAATGATCCCTAAGGATCTCAAGGAGATTAAGTTCTCAAAGAGACCGAGTAGGGCAAGATACTCGAGCAGGAATCACCTATGTAAGTGTGAAGTGTGGCCGCTTCAAATCACACACTTATGAATCCAAAGTGGTGTCCAAGGCCGCAAAGGACACAAAACGTGAGAACGGATGAGGTTGAGGTGTTTAAGTGTTAACACCATTGTCTCGGTGCACGCCGTGGGGGACTAGTTCAAAGCATCGCGCTACTAGGCCGCCTGTGAATCCGATGGCGTTGACTATGGACGGTTCAAAGCCAAAAGCTACCTATCATTATGCTTATATACCTCTCGAGGGTTGAACTTGTGTCTGCATGCATTTGCATTTGGCTATTTCCACTCATGTGGGGGATTGTTGGAATCTATGCCAGGTCGATGGACTTTGACCAATTATAATTTCAACGAGACATTTAATTTTGTGAAATTAAATAATATAGCGTCGATCTACGTTCGGAGTAGATGACCGTGGTATATTCATTTTCTCAAATCCGATTCCCGGTGAGTGAGAAATAAGGGATTAAAGTTGTGCAAAATTGCAAACTTAATGAGCTATGAGAGAAGTTTAGGGAATAATTAAGAGAGTTAATTATCCCACATTGGAAGTTACAACCTTATTAAACTAGTATTTAATAAGAAGGATTATTACATGGAATAATTATAGTGGACTAAGATGGGTTGTAGAGCCCACACGCGCGCGCCGCCGCCGCCGCCCGTCACGCCGCGAGCCGCGTGCCTCGTGCCCGTGCCCTTGTCCTTGGATCTTGGCAATTGGTCTTTAGGTGGTCTTTGGGCCTGGTCGTGGGCTTGGTGCTTGGGTCTAGTTGCGGGCTTGGCACAAGACTAGTGGGTCTAGTTCTTTTTAGACCACCACAGTTTCCACGTCAGCGAGCCAAGCGGGATGCCACCTCGTCAGTATGACGCGGTAAGCCAACGTGGCTCACACGTGATAGTCCACGTCGTGAACGAATCTAGAAGCTTCTAGATTCAGACTCTCAGCTCTGTAACGTTTTGTAACGCTTCGTAACCGACGACCGTTACGGTCTAGCATTGATGACAACCATTATGGTCGTTGACCCCCTGCAGTGGACCGAGCCTATAAATAGGCTAGCCATTCTAGCATTCTACACACAGAAACTAGAATCCTCCCTCTGCATCATACACTCTCTCCTCCCTCTGCATTGTTCTTCTGTCGAAGCTCTGCCCTCTCCTCCATCCAGTTCGCCGGAGCTCTGTTGATTGCGGTGCTGCTTCATCAGAGACGCTAGCCGTTTCATCTTTGGGGACGAAACGCCAATCCGAATACCACTACCGGGGTGTATCTCGTCTTGCGGAAAGAGGCATCCTCGACTCGGCTAAATTCCTTTTACGGTTTATTTGTTTTGAAATTTCCGTTGTAATTTCGATTCAGTTAGTTCATTTATATTCCTTCTTTTGGATTGTATTACGTCCGGCTTATATCTTATAAATCAAGAAACCAACACTCTACTCGTCAACCGCAAGCTGGTATCTCAAGCTTAAGGAAAATGGAGTGGGAAACAGAGTTGCACGATAGTGAGGAGAAGTTGATCGTACTTAATAACGCGTGGAATCAAAAAAGAGATTGTGAACGAGAATGACTCTACTCCCAAAATGAAGAAGAAGTCAACAACACTTTTCAGTGTGTTGATTGAGAAGCCAAGCAAAAGAAAGAGCATGAAGATTGAAGATTCAGAGCCCACGATCTAGTTTAGAGATAAACGCGGATGCTCATCAATGGCTATTATTTGCTAATTAATAAATTATTATCGAATTATTTTATGAAAAAATACATGCCAACATTTTTATCAGTGGACAATTCTCTATTCTACTATATCGCTAAGGATAGTCCATAACAAAATCAAAACTTTAAATCCACAACTACTAGGAGTATTTTGTTAAGATAATTATATTAAAATATAGCCTTGGTATTTCTAAGAAAGAGATGATGGGGGGGGGGGGGGGGAGGCTTTAATTTTTTTTCTTAGGACATTGATTGCGAGATAAAAGAGCAAAAAAGTCTATCAAATAATTGATTTTAATTAAGTTGTGGGATAATAAAGAGATCTCAAAGAATATTGGTCCATGAAATCAACTTTAACCAAAATTTGATATTTTTCACAAACTTTTTAATTAATCTAAAATATCATAATCTTTAGTTTGTTATTTTCCGTAGTAGGTCAATCACTATATCCGACTTATTTATGCGCATTTTTTTATATTACTTGGCACTACTGAATCAATGTGGTTTTCTACGTGACTTTTTATCCCACTAACAACGAACTTAAAAGTGGTCTCAAATATCATAAACATACCTCATTTGCCCACGGAGAATAAGTTATTGCCAAAGATATCTTATTTGGACTGGGTTGGAAAATAACAAACAAAATGTAAAATTTGTGATATTTTAGACCAATTTTAAAATTGAAAAATACTACTACCAAATATAGATTTTGCATATAAATTTGAAAATTTGCCTCCAAATACATATTTTCAATTGTTATAAGTTTAAAATTATTGTGAACTGCCCCAAATTAATACCAGATGTAAAATGTGTATGCTTGAAATATCTACATGACTTTTTTTTTAATCTAAATATATCATTCTTTTTGAAACATCTACATGACTTAAACGACCCATCACCCATGTATACTAAACGGCGTAGTGAATGGTGATGCCACTTCAGCTCGCTATGATGGCGATAATTTATCGCTTCCATGGAATCTTTAATTCACACATATTCATGGGTCGACGATGAAGGATTGGCAACTCTCAGCTGATTTTGCACTATACAAGTCACAAAAAACACATTTGGCAAAATGAAATAGCATATCAATGTTTTTCTGTCCTTTTCCATATTAAGGAAGTAATAAAACAAAAATAAAGGGAAAAAAAAGAATAAAAGAGAAAAAGCTTGGCTTGAAAGGGCAGCTACCAATTGCCGTCAATCCATTCAAATTTCCCACTTGGAGCCACCCGTCATACAATTGATGCAGACTCTCCACCTCTTCTTTTTCCCATTTTTTCTCTTTCCTTTTTTACACATACCACCCTAAATATTAGCAACTTCATTGGAGATCAATTCAATATTTAATTAAACATAAGTACATTAATCAACTTTGATATTAGTAATAATACTAATAATAAGAGTTTAGGTTAATAGTTAAATGGTAGGAGTAGCTAGGCTAGGACCATGCATGTGATGCTATAAAATGGTTTCAAATATATGATGAAAAGGTTAGGTGAAAGATATGTCCTACTTAGTACCAGATTTGATTGGCTAACTTAATAATATTTGTCTTGTTTGCCCAACCAAAACTACTTTGGCCAACCACCACTCGCTTCTGGATGTGAGAGGCAAGCATAAATACAAGTAATTGACTAATGATTTTATATTTTATTACAAGGTCATGACATCCAAACTACTGTGAAGGGACTAGTAGATATTTTAGGTGTTCAGTTCTCTCCTGTAACTTTGAGTATTAAACAATTAGATGATGGTAATGGTAAGTATTTATAAGCGGCCAGTTAGGAGTAAAGTAAAAAGAAATTGAATGTGTTTGAGAATTCAACAAATGGAGTCGATGGGTGAATCTAATTAAAATGGGACCATATCTATATGTGGAAAGGGACATCATTCAACATAAGCCTCTCATTTCCAAATATCATATATCATCATCTATCTGTATACTGTTTACACTTTACAATACACAATCTAATATTCAAATATGTATATACTAACAATCGCGAGCGGCTCAAGAGAATAAAATTGTATTGAATGGAACGACAATTTTTAGCCCAAAAGAAAAAGAGAGAATAAAGCGACAAACTCCCGATCCCCAAAAAATTACACTCACACTCACAAACAATCACATTTACTCTCTCTCTCTCTCTGCCCATGGCAGATGCTATGTCCCTTTTCTCCTACCTTCTTATTCACTAACCCACCATTTATTTCTTCCCCTCCAAAACACACAAACCATCTCTCTCTCTAATTACTTACACATGGCGTCGCGGAGTCGGAGAAAACAGCGGTGGTGTCCGCAGCCGCTGACGCCGCTAATGGAAGGCCCGGATTTGGGAATGGAAGATCACGAAGGAAACAAAAAGGAGAGCTCGTGGGAAATTATCCGAGAGTGGTTTAGAATACAGAGAAATGTAGACAGCTTATCATCTTCACCAATGTCTTTATACGGCCCCCATATTCCACCCGCGCAGCGCCAGGATTTGCGCCTTTTGCTGGGGGTTCTGGGCTGCCCCCTCGCCCCCATTCCCATCTCCAACAATCCTGTTTCCACCCTCCACATCAGAGACATACCTCTCGTCAGTCAAAACCCATTCATTTTTCATTGGGCATTTCATCAAACACATTGCTCACATGATTTTTTCCATTGCAGGAAACCTCCACCGCGTACTACATAATCCAGCAATACCTGGCGGCGGCGGGCTGCCTCAAGCAGCAGCGCTGCGCCAAGAACATGTACGCCTCCGGGATGGTGAAGCTCATCCGCTGCGAGACGGAGATTTCGACGGGGAAGAATGTGAAGACGATGGGGTCCCGGACCGGGGAGAATGGGTGCTTCGTGCTGTGGCGGATGTCGCCGGAGATGTGGTCGCTGGAGCTCGCCGTCGCCGGGAACAAGGTCGTTGCCGGCAGCGACGGCAAGATCGTGTGGCGGCACACGCCGTGGCTCGGGACGCATGCAGCCAAAGGCCCTCAGCGACCGCTTCGTCGCATTATTCAGGTAATTTTTAAAAAAAATTTAAATATTTTTATCAAACTGTGTGTTTTTGAGAATATTTCAATTGCCCAAATTCGATAAAGTTAAAGTGGAAGATTGCATCGGTTTCGACACTTGTGAAAATCAAGTAATGACAGCTTAATAATGGGAGACTAGTAGAATGTTTTTTGAGGTAAACGTAAAACAGATTGAAACTTTGATCATCTTACTTTTGTCTTTTCTAATTCTCAAAAGCAATCATATTTGGAAAGTATTATAAAATTTACATGAAACTATATGTGCCTATATATCTATGGCATAGGCTCGTACATTTACATTACTAGAGATTATATACTAGGATTCAGCATATGTAGTATTAGTTGGAATACATAGGGATACGTGAAATATAATTACAAAGTGCTTTAGCAATAAGGTCATGGTCTAAAGCGTAATGTCAAGCTGAAAAGCATTGATTACCACATTATCACAACCACTTTATTGGAATTAAAAAAATTCTCATTAAGAACCAAATAATTGAGATATTCTAGCATTTAACGCATGATGTTTTTAGGAGTATTTATTTATTGTTCCAGTGGACAAGTACAAATAGGACGTGGAGGGTGCATATGTTTAGAAATTTGAAAAAGAAAAAGGATTAATTTTGAAAATTTGAAAAGAAAGAAAATGGGGGAAGAAGGTAGGCAGAGAAGCACGTGATTTGGCGTCTACTGGTAATTGCTTACTCTTGGGATTGCCAATTCCTAATTGCCAAGCGCCAACACCAACACCAACTATCTCTTGCTTTCTTCCTCCATCTCTTTCTACTTTTTACTTTCATAAACACTATCACCAGAAATTGGTACTCCTAAAACAAAAAGAGAGAGATATGGTAGAAGCTGCCCATCGTTTATACTATTTCGAATTTAAGCTTGATTGTAGCTTACCAACCTCCACAATCCATCCTGAAAAAGTGTCTCTAAATTAAAATAGGCGCATAATTTTACCGTTAATCATTGTTTAATCGCAAAAAGTAGAAAATTTGAATAGATTGATTTCGAGTTTTGATTATTTGACACCATTTTACTAGTACTATAGAATTATCACAAATTAGTAGCCCACTTATAAAAAAGGAGGAAGACTTGCAATGATGGAATCTACTAATCATTGGGTAATCATGATAGCAGTGTTTTTTATATGCTCATAACCCAAATCTATCTAAAAAGAAAAGAAAGGAAGTTGCTGGTGAGTAAAATTATTAGAAACATTTAATGATGAAAAATGTATATGTAGACAAAATGATATACACTAAGTGATCACCTTATATGAGCATCATTCTCGTTTGATGCATTTTATAAGATAAGAAAACATGGCGCAGGGACTGGACCCGAAGAGCACGGCGGGGCTATTCGGGAAGGCGCAATGCCTGGGCGAGAAGCGGATCGGAGACGACGACTGCTTCGTGCTGAAAGTGGCAGCGGACAGGGAGGCAGTGATGGAGCGGAACGAAGGGCCCGCGGAGGTGATCCGGCACGTGCTGTACGGATACTTCAGCCAGAGGAGCGGCCTCCTGATCTACATGGAGGACTCCCACCTGACGAGGGTCCACTCCGAGGGCGACACCGTCTACTGGGAGACCACCATCGGCAGCAGCATCGGAGACTACAGAGACGTCGACGGCCTCCTCATCGCCCACCAGGGCAGGACCGTCGCCACCGTCTTCCGCTTCGGAGACACCTCCATGGAGCATACGAGGACAAGAATGGAGGAACTTTGGACCATTAACGACGTCGTTTTTGACGTCCCTGGCCTTTCCGCCGATTCCTTTATTCCTCCCGCCGATATCTTCCACACGATATCGCCTTAATTGTATTTTTTTTCTCCATTTTCTTACACTCATAAATTTTCACATCCGCTCGATTTCAATACAACGTGTATATGGTTTAACTATGTTTATTTCATTTAATTTCTAATCACCACACTTCCTCAAAAATTGCTACTTAGATAACGTTTCCGCGACTTAAGCTGTTTATTTATTCAATTTGGGGTGTTTGGTTTGCAAGATTGTATCCTGATTAAATAAGTAGTTGTGTTTGGTTCATGAGGTAATTCAATCCTAGATGAAAAATCATGAGATAATTAATCATAACTTAATCCTAGATTATATCTTGATATTATTTTATCTAAGAATTTGAACACCAACACCAACACCAACTCAGAGTTTGGAGAGGATGGGTATTTATTTTTATTTGGAAGTGGAGTGTAAAAAGGAAAGGCCTGGTGCAGAATTTTATACTAATTCCATTCAGCTAATTGTATAGTAAGAGAAATGGGCCTCAATTATTAATATATGGGCCAGTATATGTTGTTATAAGTGTAGGTGTAGCCACGCATTATTACTTTTGTTAATAATGTATACTATCTGAGCTCTATATATTATAATAAGAAAGGGATGTAACTAATCGCTAATTAATTACCAATTCAAAATTGAGATCAATTTTCGATCATTAAATTAGAATATCTTTTGGTTGATATAATGTCAAGTGTAATATATTTTAAATTTAAATAATTATTAATTAAATTAAAATGGTATTAATATCAAATTTTATGTGTAGTAATTATAACTAACTACTTTCTGTCTCCTCAAAATCATCTCAAATCTTTAACTTTACGTAACTCTCTCAATTTAAATTATTTTTACGCAAAAAATATATCAAATTAAAGATAATTTAATAAGGATTCCAACGAGATCTCAATTGCATATGTTCCGACGATGTTCGGGTGATGAAATTTGATAAATTATATTTCAATTTTCATACATGTTGATCAGCAGCTTTTATCAACAAATGCAACAAAAAATCTCAATATATTGTAGGCAAAATCTCAATATTATGCATGTTCAATCTCAATAAAAATGTGTTGATATTTTCTTGTCCTTGTATTGATATTCTAATGTCATATTGTTGATATTTGTAATACACAATGTTGATATAAAAAAACACTCACGATAATTATCATATGATAACATAATGACGATATTACCCTTTTGTTGATATTTTGTCTACTATTTATTGAGATTTGTGAGCTTTAATCTCATCTACTCATTTTAAAATCCAAGGATGAAGATTTAATCTTGATTTTGGATTAGGGTACTATAAGCATTAGAATAGGATCCCTAAGACGAAATATCAAAACCCACAAAATGACAGAATAATGATTTGTATATTGGAGATGTGTAGTGTCATTCCTTAGGTTCAGGGGAAAAGAGTATAAATGCATCGTTAATAGTTTTCCTAAAAAAGGACGCCTCTGAAGTTAGTAATTCTAATTAGCCATTAATTTTGTAATTATTGTTGACATGCATATGCACCTCCCTACACCCTACTATTATCATGCCAAATTGGTGATGCAAATTTTATTTTAGTTTACAATCAAACCATTTACAATAAGAACTAGACATAATTTTTAGCAATTGTATTTGTATTTATACTTTCTCCAGTTAATCTATTTTCACACAAAAAAATTCAATTGCATTAATGATCATGATCACCATGACCATCATTATTACTGAGTATAACAGTAAATATTTGACTAACTCAAATTATTAACACTACTAATTCCTTTTTATATTACATGGATCAAATTAAACAATAATGTTTTCCAAATCTCCATGTATCTTGATCTTGTAGTTTCAAATATGTCGGTTTGTAGTTTCAAATATGTCGGCAAAAATTCAAGTTTAGAATATTAAGGATTAAATTTATCCAACTCAAAATAAATAGATAAATAAATACATAAAAAGAGTAAGTAATTTATCATGACGTTGCTTTTAATTACTAGTACTATTTTCAAGGATATATAGGCAAAATATAAGGAGGAATTAATTATAAGAACAATTTAACGAATAAATATAAATATGGAGTAATAGCTAGTTCTCTTTATTTGGATTTTGATTTATACTATAGCTAGACAGCCTAGACTAGAATGACTTTAACATTGAACACTGAGCTTGGTACGTAGATTGTTTTTATATTAGAATCACTCTCATATGATATGCCTAAGGAGGTGAAGGTTGTGGGAACATTTAAGTGGTGGACTTGCCATGTATATACATAGTAAAGATTACGACTCAATCCTCTCTATTTTCATCCTTTTAAATAAATTAAGAGAATAAACCAGATCAGAAAATAGAATTAAAAATTAAAGAAAAAATAAAGCAATAAATAATTACTTTTTTACAAAAACTAGAAATTGACCGTTTTGAAATAGAATAACCAAAAAAGGAATATCAGTCACTTAGTGTTGGACAAAGAAGGAATACTAATTTATGTATCGTTTAAGTAGATCCAGATATTATTAATCCTGTCATTCTCGGATGCAGGTGTTCAAGTAGGTTTTGGTACTTTTGTTGCGGCTATTGGGATTCATCTCCTTGTTTTTCTAAACACCTGGTCTCGTGCTTCCTCAGCTGGATGAGCATTCCTTTCATCAAATTTGATAAAAAATAAAAAAATAAAAAAAAAAAGCTTTGGTGCTCCCTCTTCTATGTGACAGTGTGGTCCATTTGGTGGCTTAGGAACAAAATTGTATTAGAGAAGATTGTCCCAAATTAGAAAACTAAGAAGAGACTATTGTGGAAGCTAGGTTCATGAGTTACACAACTTATTTTAACATAAGTAATACCTGCAAGTGTACGGAGCTAGTGCAACAATTACTGTGCAAGAGTATTATATCCCTGCAAATTTGTACCAACTTAAGTATCACGAACAAATATTGACTACTATCTAGAGAATCAAAAAGGATTTGGTTTGTTCTAACAACTAATAAAATCATATAATAAGCGAGTAAACAAATAAGGACATGTGAACGAGATGTGAAAAGATAATATGGAGAAAATGTAGAATTCAAGGATCCGATGCACAATTCCAATCTCTTATCCAATCTATTTTCCTTACCTTTTAGTGTTCCTAGAGTTATAAGTCGATCACAATTATAGATTAAATACCCTCCCGAAGTGAGAAACCTGTGGCTTAGGTGCTAGGATTGAAGTCCCCTTCTAACTCTTTTAACCCGTAACTCCCAAAAGCGCGATGAGATCAAAGACCTCACTCAAAACCTCAACTCTCTTGAGTTCTATTGAATTAAGGTGTGAATTATTATTTTCAAATTAATTATTTCATCCCCCAATTAATCTAATTAATCCCACACAATCAAGTGGTGATCAAGCAATTGAAGGAATAAACTCAAGAATAATCAAACAACTACAAGATTAAGGTAAAAATAAAATCAATTGAATAAAAGCTACTCCGTGAATTGGGTGCATCATCACCAAGAATTCTACAAAAAGGGTTTAGCTACTCATATTCATGGAGAATCCAAATTTAACACAAAGAATTCCAACAAATACATGAATATAAGATACTCCATCCGTCTCATAATAGATGTTACACTTTCCTTTTTAGTTTGTCCCATAAAAGATGTCACATTTCCTTTTTTGAAAAAAGTTCTCTCTCACACTAATATAAATATATTATTTTCTATCTCCACTTAACACACAAAACAACTTCTCCTAATATCTCATGTCAATTCCTAAGTATACCATCTATTATGGGACGGAGGGAGTACTAAGTACTCCTATGAGATAGATCTATGGAGTGAAGCTTCAATCTTCCGATGTAGAATCTCCAATCTTCAATTCTCTCTCTCAAAGGTGTTCTTGGAAGTGTGAGTGTATAGGAGGCGGCTGGGACTAAGTGGAATACTAGGCATTTTCCCTTTAACCCCCATCAAAATAGAAATAGCTATAAGTTTGGATTCGTATATACTTACTCCATCCCAGCTAAGATGACACATTTTTTCTCTTTTTAGTTTGTAACAATATAAGATGGACATATTTCTATTTATGAAAAAAAATTTTCTTCAATTAATACATCCTACTATCTTATTCCAATTAAAATATTCATCTCTTTCTCTTTCTATTTCTCTTTCCTATTTAATATTTACACCACATTTTCTCTCTCTAATTAAACATGTTAATCAATAACTCTAAAATTCCGTGCCAGCCAAGAAAATATGTTATTTTAGTCGAGACGGATGGAGTCATATGCATATCAGAGGGTTGAGTAGGTATAATGTTAATATGTAACGTTTGATGAATGTCTGATTTATTCTCCATATAAACTTTCACCGTTATATGTTAGTAGAGCATTTGTTTTCGGCATGAATCTTAGAATCTTAAAAATAGTGTATTAAATGAATGGTAAATAAAATAAAAGAGAAAGTTATTTTTTGTCAAAAATAAAAATAATTCAATTATCATAAAAAATTTTAAAATAAAAAATAACTCAATTAACATGAAACGGAGATAATATAATGGTATATAGGCTGAAAAATGGGAGCGTGATTGTGGAAGGAGTGAAGTGAGCAATGTGCATGAGATAAAAAGACAAGGGGACAAAAGAAGCTTCTAGAGTACTAAGTTAGAGAGAAGAGAGAGAGAGGGATAAAAGGAATGAGACACAGAATCCAATGCATACATGAATGAAGGTTTGTAGTTGCGTGGGTGTGCGTGCCACAGATTAGGACATCATCATCGTCATAATCAACATTTTAGAATCACCATCATCGTCATATATATATGTATGTAAAGATATAGTTGCAGTGGTTGTAATGATGAATCTGTAGATGGGAAGTGGTGATGCAACTTTGGGCTCGTAAAGTTGGAAGCTTCATCGATATTTGCATGCATCAGAGTGCGCGCTGCTTCCCATTTTATTCCCTCACTTTACCTTTTCTACACTCATCATCATCCGGCGCCTATATATGGCATTTATTGTCCTCATCCTTCCAATAAAGCCAACGTGCTCTCCCTCTTCATATTCCTTTCTATGTGCCCCACAAACAAGCCCTTCATTCTTCACTACTTATTTTGTTTTTCCTCAATTATAACCGATCTATTAGATCATCTCCAATAGTACACTAAAATCTAAAATAGGATAGAAAACTAGTCCCAGTACTCCAAAACCAATCCTATTGTTGGTTTTTGAGTAAAAAATTATTTTTAGATTTACACTAATACAAAACAAAAAAAAAAATCAGATTTTGTGAGTAAATAAGGCATAGTTAATATAGAGAATATATTCGTAAATTTAAATTTAGTGTAAAATAGTTGAAGTAAAATCATATTTGATGTGACATTTACACTAAAATGAGTTGAATTTAGCGTGAATACCGAAGGTTTACTACCAACATGTATTTATACCTAGTGACTCAGCGACTAAGAGTAAAGTACACAAGTAGCATCTATTTGTTACAACATACCTCTTTGATATGAATCGAATAATTTCGAATGGTAAAGAAGAAAAAGCCTACGAAGATTATTGGATACTCTTTGTCGGCGCAATTTCCTCTTCGACCCCTAATCTTTTTTCCCAAGTATTTTGGGCATAAACGTACTACTATTATATTACAAGAATCATTATATTATCTAAATTATGTAGCACGCCATGTCCTCTACTGATCTAGAACCCATAAACTATTTCGTTTAGTATTTCCTTTTGCATTTTTTTGGGTTTCAAATAAATCTAATTGAAAGCAAGAAATAATTATAAATTATGACCAAATAACTGAATTTTCATATTTAGAGGACCACTTTATAGTTAGTCTTCCAATGGAATAACAAAGTCTGTATCGATGAAGAGTTTAACTAGCTGAAAAGCACAGAAAACGACCTGCAATCAACCATAACTAATCACCACCTTAATTATTTAAATAGAAAGACCACAAACTACGCCTTTAATTCAAAAAAAAACCATCATTTTTCTTTGGGGTAACTGCTTTTAAAGTCACCAACTTTCCATGAATTCAGGTTTTTCCCACGAACTTTAAAAAGTTCGTGTAATGTCACGAACTTTATTGTCGGTTGCCATTTTCCCATGTCAGGTCTCCCGATCTGATTCAAACTATTCGTTTCCTATTAAGACAATGTCCAAATTCTTTTATCTTACTATTGTTATCTTCGCCTTTGAAATAGCTTCGCGTGGGTACCTTGTACGCCTCAATTGGCACTTGGATGAAGAAGTTATGGCCATTATGATAGTACAAGGTCGCACAAAGTTCGCAGCCTTCATCAAATGGCCATAACTTCTTCATCCGAGTTCCGATTGAGGCGTACAAGGCATCCACGCGTAGCTATTTCAAAGACGAAGATAACGATAGTAAGATAAAAGAATTTGGACATTGTCTTAATAGGAAACGAATAGTTTGAATCAGATCGGGAGACCTGACATGGGAAAATGGCAACCGACAATAAAGTTCGTGACATTACACGAACTTTTTAAAGTTCGTGGGAAAAACCGGAATTCATGGAAAGTTGGTGACTTTAAAAGCAGCTACCCCTTTTTCTTTCCACATAGTATCTAATTTAATTTCCATCTCAAATCTCAAACACTGCTTAAATTTGAAATCTCATGGTTTTCCTTTTCAATGTTTACACCATTCTGTCATCAAAAACATTAATTAATTACACACATCAATGCTGCTATATACAATATATTAATTAATTGCATGCATGCAGTGTGTAAGACAAAATAAAACAAACTAAAAATGAAGCTCAAACAGCACCCTAGGTAGTATAGTCTTATTCAACATCCCTCATTTTCAACTTCTAAATGGTTAAAATTAAAAACTCCAAACCCCCTAATTAAGTTAAAACACTAAAAATTACCATCACCAAAATAAAATTAAAATATGTGTACGTGTGTTTGGTCACCCGAAAGGCGAGCTCCGCATCCCTCCGGCGCTGATCGCCACCGTCCGCGGAGGCGTCGGCGAAGGCCGATCCATCTTCACATTGTATTTCTTATGATCATGACCTCCCGACGACAGCATCGGCTTGGTCTCATAGATATCAGAAACCGAGTCGATATCGCTGCCACGGTCGACCGAGAGAGGGCCGATCTGATCGTCGAGGCACGACGCGGTGCCGAGCTCCTGCAGGCGGAGATCGTCGGCCCAGATCAAGGGGCTTTTGCCGGTGTAAGGAGTGGACCTTTTTAAGGACTCCATCTCCATGCCTTGGTGGTGGAGATGGTCGCTGCTGCCGTACATATTGAGGTCTTGGAGGGTAGGGAAGTTGAGAGTGGGACCCGCCGCTGCCGCCTTGTTGTCGCCGGCGAGGACTGTTTGGCATGCTTTTTCGAGAATTGTTTGCATATATTTGCCGTGAGCCTCAATTCGGAGCTGCAGGTGTCTCTGGACCTGTTTTTTTAGTATGTTTAATTTCAATCTTTGCTTAATTTATTGGAAAAGGTATACTATGAATCGATTGATTACTTACCTCTAATTGCTCGTGGAGTCTTCGGTTTACCTCCATTTGCATCCTAATTGCATCAGTGTTAGTATATGAGATCACACAATTCCACAGAAAAATCAGGCTTTTTTTTAGGAAAATGATTTTCAAAGGTCGAAGTATGTTTTTCTCTTTTTTTTGGTTATTGCCGTGCACATGCGATCACATGTGCCGCCTACAAATTAAAGGTTTTGATTTTTCACAAACCTAGAACATACTAGTACCGTTTTTAGACATAAACCATGGAAATAATAGAATAACATACTCATTCATGCTTCGCCCCATCATTCCGGAGGAAGATGCATTGTTTCTTTGCAGCTCAAGAGATGAAGCTGCATACATATAATTTGATTAGATTAGATACACAAGGGTTTTTAAAGAAACACGGTATTAGTAGTAGTATTAAACTTGTGAATAGAGTCTACCATCTTTGATGGAGTGATCATTGAAATCCTTGTGAGGCTGCTTTCCCAGCCTAAATTTCTGAATCAAAAAGAGACCCAGATATCAAAATCAAATCTTTCAAACAACCCTACAACAGAAACTCCAAAGCAATCGAGCCAATTAACTGAAAAGATGATAAAAAAAAAACGGAATCTTGATGAACCTGAAGATGGCTCTTGAGATGGTAAAGCGTGAGACCCTTCACCCCCATAACTCTCATGATGGTCTTCGGCGTCGCCTCTAAAATCAATTACAGATAATTCAGATTAATTCAATTTATTAAAAAAAAAATGAAGAGAAGAAGAAATAGGAGGAAGAGAAGACAGACTGTCAGGGCCGCCGAGCTGGGTAACGGCGTCGACGAAGCGCTCATGAAGCTCGACAGTCCAGCGAAGACGAGGCTTGGGATCAGTGGTGAGGACGAGACCAGAGTCGCACATGGGAGAATTCATACTTGATGCCTTCTTTGGGTGGAACATTATTCTCTCTCTCTCTCACTGGATTCAAGAAGAACAAATGCTTCCAGAATAAGGTGCGGATATGAAGCAACTCTCAAAGCTCTTTGCCCTCTCAATTACTACTACTATGCCTGTTTTTAAATCTTAATTAAAGCCAATTTCTAAAAGTTGGGGGAAAACAAAAAAGAAAAGGAAAATCCGTTTTTGTTATCCACAAGCTTACCTATCTTTTTGAGAACCCTAGTTATTTCTTTTTAACCTATAATAAAGTGGGATATTTCTAGTAAATAATTAAGCACACTTAACTATTTTATTATGGTTAATACCATTTGGTAGTATTATGGAAAATATTGACATTTTGTAAATTTGTAGAAATATTGGTGTTGGTGGTTTAGTTTGGTTGCAAATTTTAAGTTTCCTCTACGTACCTTTAATAGATCCGTAACGCCCTTGAATTAATAGAGAATTTAGAAAACTAGAGTTTTTACTTATAATCATCCACTTGCATGGTGGAATTTCATTTCATTTCTAGTAAACAAGATCATTAGGATAGGTTGGATCAACTTCTATAAAATTGGAGTAATATTTTAAATTTCACAATCTCTTTCGATTTAAATTATTTTTTCATAAAATATATATTAAATTAAAGTTAATTTTAAGAGAATTATAACTACATCCTAATTGCATATGTTCAAATGAAGAAATTAGATAATAGTTTTTTTTCATGTTTATATGTGTGCGTTTTGAGTGTTATACTATATATGTCGATATTGTTTGACTAATATACTGATATTGATGAACGTTGTGCTGATATTAGTAGGCTTCAATTCTCTTTGCATAAAATATACTCTATCAATCTGTATATGTCAGTATATTGCTATGATAAGATCAGTTGTATGACCTATACCAGTTTATCACTTAGTCTATATTTATATGGTGAATAAAAAAAGGATAATTATAAGATACTTTTGACCCAAAATTACTGAGACGCTAATATATTAAATGTATCATCATCACAAGAAAAGTATATGCACGCGTAAATGAAACATATCAGTATTATGTATATGTGTAACAAGAAAGATATATACACATCGATAATGGAAACAGAGAGTAATTTTAAGATATGTCATAAGTCATAACTACCTTAATTTTAATTGAACCATTATTTCCGCTTCTATTAAAATTAATTTGAAAATATTATCATATGACACGATTTGATATAACATTATCAATAAATCCATGGTTCTTAGTTCCTATTTCTTATTTTATAGTGCATTATTAAGTTTTAATTTTGTCATGAAATTAATAATAAAAAAGTTAATGTAGGCATTTTAATTTGAAATCGTAATATATTGTATGAGTATAGAGTACGAAGAAATAATACTAATACATATCTCTGTACTATTGAAAAAGAAATAACAAGAAGAAGAAAAGAAGTGGTATGCATATGCCGAATGCGTAGGATTTGCATACCTTTTTTCCGATGTTGAAAAGGAGAGTACATAATTGTCGAGATTCATTCCTCTACTGTAATTAAATTAAACCTTCACAAGTGATCGCATGTATAGTATTGTTCCTAAGTCAAAGAGTTAACTTAGGAACAATACTTATTTATATAAATTATATGTATACAATAATGTTTATTTTAAGAATATATTAATTTTTATATTCATATACAAAAATGTTAATGTTTATATTACAATATTGATTCTTTTAAAATTTTATCCTAATAGCGATAATTCAGATTGATTTCAGATTAACTCATAAAAGAGGTTTTTTTCACTCTTCCCACATATATAAATAACATAATTGGGTTCTATATAAAATGCATGCAATGCAATGATATATATTTTGGAGTGCCATGATAGTTTGAAGGTCACAGGTTGAGGTTGAGTTGGTAGTAGTTTTAGAAGTAGGACCATTAAGTTGATTTATTTCATTAAAGTATGTGTCTTTTGTTGCCTTTCGTGGTACGACCCCTTTTTAGGTTATAATGATCTGTTCTTTTCATTCTCAAGACTTGTCTCTTAGTTTTAATGAGACACAATCCCCCATTCAAATGCTTTAAAAGCATATGAAAACTTAACTTTTTTTTATTTTCCTTCACTTATGCAATTTTCACACTAATATATATGTATGCATATACGTATTGTATATCCGCCAGTTTGTCTGTTTAGTTGGAATTCGAATATAATGAAGGTTAAGTGTTAATTTACTATATTCTTTTGTACTAATATATAATCCTTCCATCCTATAAAAATAGGGATGACACTTGTTTTAATACATAATTGGTAAAATAGATAAATAGAACGAAAAATAATTTAAATATTATTAATAGAGAATGAGTGTACACTTCATTAGGAAAAAAGAAGTTTCTAAAATTAAAAATCTAATTCTTTAATTTGGTGAAATAGCAAATTTAGTCTATTTTTAATGGAACCAAGGAATATTAGTAATTAAAAAAATCAAGTTCACTTAGAAAAAAATAATTAAACGGGGTCTATTAGGTCTAAGGCTCTAAGCCGTAATTTACACCCCACTCCGGTAACTAATGGGTGAAAACGATAGACCTGAGACTTTTAAAGTGTTATTTTTAATAATTTATTAAGTACAATATACTACTCCCTATTTTAAGATAGTTGAATTAAAAAAAGTTTGGATTGTACTAACTTCATAAGATAGGTGATTCATTTTTCTTTTTTAAAACAATTATTTTTTTCTCTATTTTTTCTTCATACTTTATCATCTATCCTATTATTTTCTCTCTTCTTTAACCTATAAATATCTATTTCTTAAATTTCATGTCCCCGGAAAATGTATCAACTCCCTTAGAATGGATAGAATATTAATTTTTGCTATATATTTTAAGTTATCTTTTCACAAGGATCTATAAACAAACTAAAATTGAAAAAATTAACCGATTTTCAGTTTGATCAAACCCTCAAAAATGAATTGTAGATTATAAGTAGTACAGTTTAACCAAGTACTGCATATAAAATAGCATTTGAAAGTTAACGTTAAATTAAAATATTGATCACCTTGAAGTAAATAAATATGAATAGAAAAAATAAATAATTTATTAATATAAGGAATTAAGATACGTAAATAAAGGCAGAAGAGGACGCGGTGATGAATGCATAAAGCAGCATGTGTGTGTGAGGAGCTTTAATTATGGCTAGCTCTAAAGGCCACTAATCTCAATCTCTGGTGCTTTTGTGGAATAGAAGATTGTCATCCCATGACATGCACACAACTAAAAGTTAACCCCACATTTTATTTTATTCATCTTTTGATATTTCAAAATTTAATTCATGAACTTCTAATTTATAAATATAAGGATTATCGCCGCCTATTATCACACAATTATCCGGTTAATAGGATTTTACCACTAGCTTCGACCTTCGAAGGTGGAAAACAAATCATAAACTTGGCAAGGAGTGATACTCTTGTAATTGTTTTTGTATATCTAGCTACGTACGAATATGATAAATTGTCAATTATGTTTATTTGATTTATATTGGTTAGAAGTTAGAACTTAATTAGAACTCAACTCATTTTAATTATTTTAGTGATCAGTATTTTTGGTGGCTAATTAAGAAGCTTCACATTAATTAGTCGATGTGTTATGTGTGTGTATATGTGTAAATCCAAAATATTTGCAATGTTACTTACAGGTTTGAGAATGTTAAGAGGTGAAATTAGTAACACTTCAATATTACAGAATACTCCTCCGTATGTGTTTAATTATTAGATTTACAAAATAGTCAATAAAATCGGAATTTTAGCATTCTTCAACTTTATCTTGTTTCTCCAAAAAAATTTTTATCTATTTTTATATATGAACTATTTAATTTAAAACCATTATTATTATTAGTCTTGATAGTAATGTTAACAATACATAGAATTAGATCTACTCTTTATAGGTATATAATAATTATTATTTTTAACTATATTTCCCACTTATAATCAGTTTAATACTAATAAAATAATCATCACCAATTATCCTAAGTTTAATAATTGTTAGTGTGTACCAGTAGTCATTTCAAGTACAATTAAAATAAGAATTATGAACTATGAAACATGGCCGGTGAATTATCCATGAAAATGTGAAAAATGATTAGCTGAAAAATAAAGTTTTTGCATTTCATACCTGAGATATTAACCTGAGATATATAAACCATTCAATAAAGAGACAAATTGAATTAAAAGACTATCAATAGTTGTTAATTTTTATTTTAAAATGAACCAATCCCTGTGGCATAATATGTAGGATCGATGCATATTGTGTGTGATTTAAACTATAAACACGGGTAATGAGCATATATCCAGAAACTATGGCACCAAAATTATTCTTTTCTAAGAAATGTATATAAAACCAAAAGTACTCTGTATATATAGTAGTCCTCTTTATATACTAACATTTACATAAGATAAGTTGTGCGTATGTTCGATATAGATCTTTAATAACAAATGCAAATTATTCTTTGATAAATGGTCCAAATATATTGAAAGGGAACCGTAACTTGAGAAAAATAAAGTTAGTTAGAAATATTGAACAATAATAATAAAATACAGAATCAGTTCTTACTTCATTGAGAATTAAAGTAAAGATTCTTTTTCATATATCCTCAAATTTCTCTCTATTCAAAAAATATGTGCGCCTTGTTAATTAATTAAGTACTTTTGATGGTGGGCTTCAAGCTATGTCACCCCCTCCAAAAAAATTTAAAAAACTGTTTTTTCCCTATATTCATCAATTTTAAGCACATATTGATTTCAAAAAAGAAAATTAATTATAGACTCTCATTTTTTTCTTCAACTTGAGAGTTTCCGCCTACAACCCGAAACAGTTAAGTTTTTATGCACTAACTCAACTATTTGTAAATTAGTAAAAGCTAGATACATATCCACTCGTTTAGACACATCTACGTACAATTTTTTTCTCTACAAAACCCTAATTAAAAACGTAGTATGGTAGCCATGAGTTTCATAAAATTTACAATAGATTTAACGACGATGCTTTACACCTTGCCACATCCGAGACAATATATTAGATAACAAATTATATATAAAAGCATGCGGTTAGTAGTTAATTGTAAATATATAATGTTTAATGGGAAATTAATTTAGAGTATCACGTTAGAGTAGCTGTCCCATTACTAAAGCATATGCACTAAAAGTTGAGGTTTAACTTTTAGTAGTTCGTTTATATTTTTAAACCATAAATTAATGTAAAAGCGATCGAATTGGTATGAGGCCTGTTTGCTTAAATTTTAAGCATCTTAATATTCTTTCCGAATTTATTCCAAAAAATGAATATATTCCTTTTAGGTGAATTGGTGGGACCTTATACTTCTACGAGTTCAAGTCTTCTTTTACCACTATTTGCCTCTTTAAATTGCTTTCTTATAGCTATAAAAAATAATGTTCACATATAGTAATAAAGATATTGTGAAGAAATTATGTTAAATGATTTTTAATTATTGATGCACTGCTCATCTAAATTTCGCCTGATCAATAACCTGCTTTTGGTGTGGTGTTCCCACATAACTTGAATAAGACCAGAGAGAAGCACTTCTAGAATTTATGGCAAAAGGGTTCTAGATTATGTTCGATCAATTTGAAATCTATTCAGCTTGCCTAGTAAAATTGTAGCAATATGACGCCGTTAATCACAATTTACCCACGATTACAAAGTTAAAGTTAAGTCTCTATCCATTATTTTCTAATTACGAAATAATTAAGTTGATGAACTCCCATGCAATCTACACGAAAAGAGTGCAATTGTTACTAAACCAGATTTGTTGTGTTAAATGACACTTTTGTGGTCTTTATATTCGTTAGTCAAGTGTAAGATTAAATTGATAGTAGTACTAATTAAATCGATGAACTCCCATACAAGAAAGGATGAATTTATAATCCTAAACTACCAAGATGTAGAATCAGCCTCTTCATATTTATGTATATTTGTTGAGGAATATGATTTTGCTTATTTAGCAAGGGAAATAAGTAACTAATTAACATTCTTGTGTTATTTTTGTGAGGATAGAAACGTAAAAAACGTAAAAAGTAAAATAAGTCGTGAATTAGGGGCAGGAATCAGATTCGTTGAGGAGAGGACCATCTTATTTGGAAGGTCTTCTTTGACAAGTGTCCTTTTTATCTCAAAAGCCCAAAAACGTGAACCGGATATTGAAAGCGCCAAACGTGAAGGTGGATCCATTTGCAGTTTCAAGATATCTTTTCTTCTAACCCCTTCAAAACCCACCCATATAAATAAAGGAAAAAGAGATTTAGAAAAGGAAAATCATCCCCCATTTCGAATGTGAATGCGTACAAACAACTTGAATTGGGGATGTGAAACTAAGAAAATAAAGAAAATGGTATTTTTTAACATCACCAACTCACAAAATAAAAAAAGGCACATTTTCCCAGAAAAATTCAATCATCTTAAGCCCGGGAACTACTAATCAAATGTGATTCAACCCCCATTTACACCACACACACACACACACACACATATAAAGAGGGAGAGAGAGCTGAACTTCCCTACAAATAGTTCATGACATAAAACAAGGGTGCAAGAAAGAGAATTCGTTTTTTTTCTGGGAACAGTACAAAAACTTAAAAATAAATGGTGCATCTCAACTGTACAAGGCTGTTTACAAAGCTCGGGGTAGGGGTTTGACGATGCAACCACCATACCTAGCTGCTTTATTAAAGCGCAGACAGTCGGGCCTTTATTGGTGTATCCGATCCGTTCCGATTTATGGCCAACAACTTAGTTCATGTTCCCCATGCATATATATTTCATCTGCAACAAAAAAAAAAAAAAAAAAGCACAATATTACTACGTTTTAACCAATATTATCAAAATCAACAACATAATGTCGAACTTTACTAGTTGAACAAAGACCTGTAATATATGATCAATAAATTAGTAGCACCAGCGGAGACAAGAAAGTGGAGCTACCTACTAAGTGATACAGCTATTTAAGAATTATGTTCATCTCGCATATTGTGGCCATGAGTTCAGTGTTCAGGCACTCAATCCCTTTGATGTGGTAAATTAGGATCCCATCAAGGTTTAGGAAATCAACATGTAT
This sequence comes from Salvia hispanica, assembly GCF_029641045.1. NCBI lineage: Eukaryota > Viridiplantae > Streptophyta > Magnoliopsida > Lamiales > Lamiaceae > Salvia > Salvia hispanica. The sequence continues at coordinate 5,279,166 of NC_142696.1, forward strand.
CATAGGATGAAGTTTACAGAAAACAAAGCAACTCCGAGAATGAATCTTAAACAGATGGTGATCATGGTTTTTGTGTATACTCGTTTTAAATCATAAGACCCAAAATGAGTGTGTTGCACATGGCACTCTGCATTATACAGAGTCCGCTTGGAGTCCTCCCCAACCAAGAACAATTATAATGTTGGTCAATACACAAAAAAAAAAAAAATAGAAGTGAATACAGATACGTACTTCCAGATATTCATCAATCCCGTATTTTGATCCCTCACGGCCAAGGCCTGATTGTTTCACACCTCCAAATGGAGCAACCTACACCGAAAGGAAGATGATTAATGAAAGATGCAGCATACATTTCTTCTATCTTCCATACTACAGAAAAATTAGATCCCAACCTCTGTAGAAATTAATCCTTCATTAACTCCAACTAATCCATATTCAAGAGCTTCAGAGACACGCCATGAGCGTTGCATGTTTGTTGTAAAGATGTATGCAGCCAGACCTACAAATAAGAGATTTGTTTCATTCTAGGTACAAGGACCTATTAGATTGAAGTATTGGTTTCAATGAGCGTTCACCTTGGTAAAAGAAAATTGCTGAATAATTTCACATCTTAGATATACAGGAAGAACAGAGACCTTTTTATATTCAAGTTGAGGGTCATAACAGAATACCTGCATTAGTGTCATTGGCCCGGCGAATAGCTTCTTCCTCTGTCTTAAATTTCTGAAGAGGCGCAACTGGCCCAAATATTTCCTCCCTGATATCAAGAAAATATAACAGTTAACTATGATAGCAAATAAAACCATGTCAATATTATTTAAAAGTCATTTGATTGTGATCAATCTTAAGTTATTGAGCACTCAACAGAGAAAAGGGTTTTATTAAGTTTCTACCTAAAAGTATATAGAGTCAAAATGTATATGTAGAAAATACAAAACAACATGACCATTATCAATTTCCAGCCGCCAAAACATCTTACAACAAGCAATAGACAAGTAAGAGAAAGGTTGGTCACTGCAATAACCACTCCCTCAAGCACAAGCTCAGGTCAAAATTAGACTAAGCGACATGCTCCCATTAATTAAGTTTATTCCACATTTCACCGATGCTCGCAGAGACCAGGAGTGAAGGCTATTCTCCTTTCCTGCACCACCTACTATGACATATGAAAAACATTTTAAGTGCTATGCATTTTCAGTATGTCATGCAACAGAACCATCATGCTGGCGACTAGGTCAACATGGCACACAACAACAAAGAGTGATAACTACAAAGATATGCATTCTGTCAAAACATGTGAAGATGCTCCATTTCCTATAAGTAATTGCAATCACCTTTGACATCGCATCTACAAGCATCGTAATGTATAAAGAAAAGATTGTTTTGATCGTGCTGTTAGAGCTACCTTGCTAAAATCATCTCATTTTTTATATCAGTCAGCACCGTGGGCTCATAAAATCTCATCCCGAGACTGTGTTTCTTGCCGCCAACAAGGACTTTAGCTCCCTTGAACAAGAAATGTATAATTGTTAGCACAGTATGGCGAGTACATTATCAATAAAATGGCATGCCCTTTGGCACATTGAGTAGATCACAAAAGTTCCCAAAACCTGGAACGCTTTTAATTTTACAAACATCCAGTAAGGAGCTAACAATATAGTAGTTCATAAACACATGTCACCATCGCTTACATTAAGCACATGAAATCTATCACCATATCTTTTTCCAAACATATACTAGTACATATTTGTATTTTGAGTTATACAAGATTTCAAAAGCAGTGCACTGTCAATATCTAGCATACAGTTGATGAAATATACGTGTTTCCTCAAATATGTTACTCTACTTTAAGCCTCAATAGTTTCTAAAAGACTTGAAACCAACATGATTGACCTTTCAAAGATAATTGACGTTAGCAGTTATAATTCCATTCAACAAAACTACAAACCTTTGAGATGGCATCTTGCACAAACGATTCAACCTATAAAGAAATTGGAATGTGTCAATAACAACTATCTTGAAGTAGAGAGTTATATGCAATGGGAATGTGAAACAGAAAGCTAACCTTGTGCATTGCAGCATCATTAATCAAAGGTCCCTGTGTGAAATCAAGAAAAGTTAATGCTAATGATAATTCTAATAGTTTGGCTACATCATAGGTTTAGCAAAAAGGACATCTGTGAACAACAATGCTATGTTGGAAGAGAACACAATTTCTAGAGGCTTACCACAGCCCACGAAACTTTGCTAACAAACATGTTGGTGTTTAAATTAGAAAACACCATAAAACAAACAAATGCGATTAGGAAAAAAATGGTGTATTTAATTGTTGATCTACCACATAAACTCTCCATATACAAGCAAGACAGTGAGTTTGTAAAGCAGGGTTTGTGCTCTCTCTCCTTTGCTTCGTAATTACTAGTTGCCTTTCATCTTTAGTAGTTGCATTTTATTTGTTTCAGAATAGTTGTTTTGCATAATATATATTTATATTTGATGTAGAAGTGTTGAGAATTGATTTGGGTGTGTTACTTCTAATGCTGGGCCTATAGCATATGGCAGCCAAAAATATATGCAATAAAAGAATAATCAGCAAAATTTTGTAACAAATTTGAGATGAGCAAAAATACTGACCACATCTACTGCACCTTCGGTAAAGCCATGCCCAACTTTCATATTCTTAACAGCCTTTGAGAAGGCATCTGCAAACTTCTCATAAATTCCTACAACAAAAGGAAAAAAATCAAAACAGGAACATCAGAAGGATTATGTTAAGTTCCAGGAAAAGTTGAAACATGATGTATTAGTGGAACTCAGTAATATAAATATTATATGCAGTAGCTTCCAACTAATCTATGATTGTACTCATAATAGATGTCCCACAAAAGATGTCACATTTCCTTTCTCTCCACCTAACACAAAACAACATATCCTAAAATCCCGTGCCATTCTCCAACTATGCCATCTATTATGGGACGGAGGGAGTATTAATATATTGGACATTTCTTGAAGTTAACAATTTTATGTCAGCTTGGTACCTAAAAATATCCTAGATAGTACTAGTAATTGTTTATAGTTTTCAGGTCAGCCATGATTGGACAATATGTAAAATCAGTCTAAAAGTTGCATAATGCCACGGATAGAGATTTTCTGTAGCAGATTAGGTAAAGTTGAGTGAATCCTTAATAATTAAGGCGGTCTATGTACATGACTAAGCCTAATTTTCCATGTGATTAAACTCGTTTCTATTTTCAGATGAAAATTTAAGCACATGTACACCTATAAACTCGTACAAAACCACTAAAACATGTACTAATGAATTTAGATATAAGAATAGAAATGACACTCTTAAGGGTTTTCAGCTACCTTCTTGTACTAGCACTCTATTTGCACAGACGCATGTTTGTCCACTGTTCCGGAATTTACTTGCCAACTGAAATTGCAAAGATACAACAGGAAGAAAGTCAAAAAATTGAGAATGTATCATTAAGGCAACTTGCATAAAATCCTAATATTGAAACCCTTCTATTTCAACTAAATTACTGTATAAACTATAAACAAATCATCCAATTTTAAAGTTGAGGAAGCCTCACTGTTTGACATATTGAACATCACAAGTTCAAGAGCCAGACAACTCAAGTGTGTATTTTTATTTTGACCAAATAAAGAAAGCATCAGCCAAAATATTGAAAACAATGGAAGTGCTAGCAGAAGATAATTTAACATATTTTTTACCACTTTGAGTCATTGACTAACAATGATATCAATTTCCATACAAGAATTGATACTTCATCGTATCTACTTGATATAAGGTCAAGGTTCAAATTTATAACCTTAAAGTCTTTTTGCTATAGTAAAATTATGCAGATTATTAAGAATGGGTTCTCTTACAGCTCCTTTCACAGCCACATCAAGATCAGCATCATCAAAAATTATGCAGGGTGCATTTCCACCAAGCTCAAGGGAGACCTGCATGTGAGAATTTTTAATAAAATAGTAAAGATGATTCAAGGATGCATGCATTTCCACTGCCTACCTTCTTGACAGTCGCTGCAGCACCTGCCATCAATTTTTTTCCCACAGCTGTCGAGCCTGTGAATGTTATCTTTCTCACCTAAACAAATTTTGCTGACATTAAAGTCTATTTGTTTCAGAGTTCTAAACCATAAACACCACATTTGAGTTTTAAGAATAGAAAACCTGAGGACTTGCTAATAGAGCATCCCCAATTTCAGAAGCATTTCCCATTACAACATTCACTGCACCCTGTCTTGCAGAAAAAACACAACAATCAGAATTAACCAAACATTATAATAACCACAGATAAGACAAGATTAGCAAATACAGGTCATTATATGTCTTGGGTACATCAGTCATCAGTCCCACTGTTGTGTCAATAATTTCTAAAGCTTGACGATAAGCATGGACAATAGAATGAACCAAAATTAATACTCTATACTAGCTTATATCAGTTCGCTTTTGAGAGGGGGCACTGTCTGTTGTCAGATAACTCATTAGTGCTTGCGATTAAAATCTTCACTTTCAAAATAGAATAGATGCAGTCCTTGCATGCCAATACCAATATGCTACATGTCTGTGTAGTTTTAAAGGCTCAGAATCAGAATTACACGTGGTATCCCAGCTTGAACAGAGAGTTCCGCCGCCGCTAATGCAGTCAATGGAGTAAATTCTGAGGGTTTCACGACAACAGTACATCCACATGCAAGGGCAGGGGCAACCTGACATCAAGACAAACAATCTGATTTGCATGATACCAGTGCAGCGCTGTCACAAGAAACAAAATTTCGAAAAGACTAAAGAATAGGAAATTAAACCAACCTTGCGTGTAATCATTGCCAAAGGAAAGTTCCATGGTGTAATTGCCCCAACAACTCCAACTGGCTGCGAGAGAACATTCCTTTTGTTAATATAAATACCTAAATAATCAGTATATATAGGTGCCCAACCTTATCAACCCACAGTAGGACTTTCAAGTATAAATATAATGTAGGAGTAGATGACTAAGTTTCAAGCATAAACAATGTACTTTCCTGAATGCACATTTAATCTCAACCTATGAACTATTAAAACAACCACTTGTGGATTCTTCCTATAAAATAAACCTAATTTTCCCTGAGTTAAAAAATCTTCAAGGATCACTTCACATTTCAAAATTAATTCAACATCGATTTCATTATCTATAGCATCAAGGTTTCTCAGTTCCTTCAAAACCTAGCTGATTGATTTAAGGACTCTGTTTTTACTGTTTCCTCTTTGTTGAAGAGTTTGTTCTCTATAGATGAAACAGAAGGACACTGAATCCCAACTCTTCAAAATGCAGTTATATCATTCTACCAGCATCTTACTTCCTATTCTCCTTTGTTCATGAAACATATATTTAGGGTCTCATTGACTTTTCCCTAGGTAATTGTCGGAACATGAGTTTCCACTTGATAAAATGCACAATAGTGTCAAAGAGTGCATAACAGAAACAGATGCAAAATATAAAGAGCTACTCAAGAACATTTACCTGTTTTACAACAAACAACCGACGATCAGGTAATGTTGCTGGAATGATGTCCCCATAAACTCGCTTGGCTTCTTCTGCAAAAAACTCCACAAAACTTGCTCCATAGCCAACCTGTAAAATCACATAATTTATATATGCTCTCCAGTGAAAGATATTCAAAACATAATGCTGTTATAGGTAGAGCAGGGATAGAAAACCAGGGTACCTCACCAATGGCCTCTTTTAGAGGTTTTCCTTGCTCTAAGGTCATAAGTTGACCGAGCTCTTCTTTGTGGGACATCAACAAATCATACCATTTTCTTAAACACTTGCTCCTTTCAGCAGCGGTTACCTTGCTCCAAGCTTCAATAAAAATTTGATGTGTTAGAATATTAGACTATATAAAACACAAACTACAGTTCCACCTTACAAAAAAGAAGAAAGAATAATTAATTTAATAATACAAAAAACAATTAATTGGACTTATCAATAGGGAAAAATGGCACAACAGAATTAAACTAAGTTTCTTGTAATAATAATAAAAAAAGGACTAGGCATACACTAGTAGAAGACCATTATACCAAAACAAATCCAGTAGTTCATTTATCAGATGCCATGAATAACTTCTTCCCTTTTTTGCATAGTACTCTATCATCAACTCATCAGAAGGAATATCACACAGATAAGAAGCAGAGGCAGTTCCCTAAGCAGTGTTAGTTATTACTTATTAGATGATACCGCCCTAGGTAAGAAATGACTACTAGCCGGATAGCTGAACGAGAATATGTTTGACATATAACTTATTCTTATCACAGATATACTCATAGCGCCTTTAAGTGCAATGTCTGGTATCAACTACATGAGAATATACTAAAATGGGGGACAGGGGAGCAGATATCCGGTCAATTAACATGAACAACTCACAAACAAATGCTTCTTGCGCTGAAGCAATAGCATCATTTGTCTCCCTAGCACCCATGCATGAAACATTTGTTATAACCTCGCCTGTTGCAGGATTGATGACCTGCCATAGAAAGGTAACAGAACTCTTTTAATGCTTAGAACACACTCTACTCTTTATTTTCCCTAAGTTGTAATTGGCAATTGCAGAATCCCTAACCTCAATAGTTTTACCATCGTATGCATCAGTCCATTTGCCACCAATGAAACCCTGGCTTCTAATGAACCCCGAGCTGCTGAGACGAGCAGCAACACTGCTTGCGTCCGTACTCATCTGATGTGCCTGTAAACAAATTCTGATCTGAATCACAATATTCACAGCATTGGAGAAGCACTACTGCTAGCAGCGAAACACGATGATCTAACGCAGAAATTGACAAATTATAATTTAATTTCTACACTCGGAGCTAAGAACTACTAATAATGTCGCATAAAATTTACATACAAAATTGAACTGAAAGGAATCCGATATTAATCTAGTTCATCACGCGCAAACAAATACTAATATAGAAGATTTGATTATCGAGAGTGGAAATCGGAGAACCTGGCAACAAAATAGAGAGCGCGGTTGAGTTCTTGTGGCAGCAAAGCGGTGAGTGAGAGAGCGGCGGGTAAATGCCGTGGCGATGCGTGCCGACGCCATATGGTTTACAAGTGTTGACCAACCTCCTCTGCGTCGCAAGTGTAGAAGATCACAATTATTGGGATTCCAACACTTGTATTGCTGATGCTTGCTGCTGGAGTGTTATGCTGGAGCTTCACCTACGACAATAATGCTACAGCTATTTATTTATTTAATTATTCGTGTTTATTTTTAAAAATTAGTTTTGTCGTTTTCACGTGTCAGATTGGGCCTATTTAATATAGTCCATATGCAAATCTGGCCCAGCATCATAATTACGCTATAACTACTTCATATGGATCTTCGGTACGCTTCTAAAAATATTGCAATTTCTGGTGGAACGGACATGATTCTATAACAAAATAGGGAAATACATTAATGATCATAAATTTTAAATAAATTCTTCACATATGGTAGTTGTTAAATTGCTTTCAAATTTCAGTGCATGTATTGTATAAGGATTTCAAATCATTGTGACATCATCTTTCGAAACAAACTAACAGAAATCTAAATTTTTTCCAAAAAAAGTCTATTTTATAAGAGGCACCACACCAACCTAACTTTTCTCGTTACATTGTTAAAGGTTGTATCGCCAACCCCAGGTACCCCCCACTCCCGGCTACTCAGTAGCCCACTAGAGGGGAGAGTTCAACACACTGTCTCACCATAGACCCACCTCCACAAAGGCCAAGTCTCACCAGAGACCCACCTCCACAAAGGCCTCACGTTTGTGCCCGAGAGGTGGCAGTCTCCTCACGGTGGTAGTGGGATTCGAACACCCGCTCATTGTTACAGATCTCCACCTCTGGAGCCAACTGAGCTAGCCTGTACGGACTACCAACCTAACTTTTCTTTACATGAGACAATCCATAATTCCATATAAATTGTTTAGGTGGAGATTTGAAATACGAATGGATGATGAATCAAATAGAGTTCTTCACATCGTGGTATTAGTATGCTTATGTAATTTATGTTTGTATATAGTATTTGACTACTAGGGACGTTTTATTTTCACATTTGAATATTTTTTTTTATTTCTATTACTTTGATTTCTTACAATTTTAAATTAAACATAGCTCAAAATATAAATACTACTACAAAAATTTGGAATATTAAACTCCAATGCTTCAAAAACTTCTGATCCGTTTAGATAAATATTCCATTCTTTTCAATAATCATGATGTGTTTTTTCTGGCGTCCCAAATATCTTAGTTTATTTATTTTTCCTAGCTGTATTTATCACTCATATACCTTTTGATAATATTTATTGCTCAAATACTCTTACATTATAATTTAATATTACATACCAAAACTGAGTTATGCTTCCTCTCTCCGTTCCTAAAAAATACTAACTTAGTTTTGATAGTTAACACTACAAATTAAAATGCATAAGAAAAAAAATGATTGAAGTAGTGCTAATTAGAAATGACATTTATATTAATAACATGATGGTAATAAGTGGTGGGCTACATGTTAGTAAACATATTATATGCATGATGCTATCGAAGTGTGAGAAAGTTTATATGACTAATTTTGATGGATGGATTAAAATAAGTAACTATGATTATTTTTGTGAACGGGTTTATTAAAAAGGAGAAAGTGATAAACTAACTATCCTATACAACATTTTTTTGAATGAGAATTAGTTCTCGATGGTTTACACTGCATCGAATTGTCGTCAGTTCAATGAGTGCACTAGCACCATCAAAGTGAATGGCGAAAATTCCTAAAAATGAACAATTTATTCAATCATTTTAACTTCATTAAATACGCATATATAGTACTTTTAGACGGCTTGATTACTGAATTAAATATAACCAGAATTGATGAATTCGAATCTGAGTGTTTCTAGTTAAGACCATTGCACAATATTTGCCTAATTAAATTTTACAAATTATTGCATAAAATTAAATGAAATGTTACAGACAGTACTAAAAATAACTTTAATTTAGATTCCACCTACCCCGTCATTTTCTTCAAAAACTCCCACTTGTAGTAGGAATATTATTATGAATATTAACTCGGGGGCACACTATGGTGACACCAATGTTAAAGTGACAATGTAACACCATTATCAACCGTTGGATCTCTTATATAGAAGGCTTAGATTGGATTGTAGAAATAGACCACAGATTGCTTGGTGGTGAATAATGTGTTGCTTTGCAGGGTAATTTTGTCTTTTTAGTGGAATTAAATTTGAATATGGAACGAAAAATCCCGGTTATTTTGGGGGCTAACGCACGCCCACTACGTGAGAAACTGAATCGGTTCTCTCTCCAAATCTCCCAGTCCGATCATTTATCGATTTATTCCAATCTATCATCCACCGATTTTTTTCATGAATTTAAACAAACCCTAGTCTACTGCTGCTCTCACCAAAACTCAATGCCAGCGTTATGTGGTTTTCTTCTTTTTCGTGTGGGATTCCCCCATCAGTTGTTACTCCCAAAATCGGCGACTGTAGTTTGCTGGTTTGCATTATCGGTTAGTATGAATGCTTAGTGATTGTCCTCTTCATTTTTATTTTCCTACGTTTTTTCACCACGATTAATCCAAAATTCTGGTTTGCATTATCTTGTTCTGTGTTTTGGTTTTGTTAAGTCCATGAAATTTCTGGATTAAATTTACAAGAATCGGTTTTTGCTATGTTCTATGTAGTTTTTTTGCGTGCTCACAGATTTCCCCGTTGATTCGGTTTCATGGAAATATTTTTTTTTCTAATTGAAGATTGAACTTTTTGCTTACTCTAGAGTTAGATAATGCTTGGTACGTTGGTAGACCATGTTTTCTAAAAATTGGTTACAGATTGCTGGTTAAGATTGATTTGTTTGCTTACTCTAGTGTTACAGAATGCTTGGTTTGTTGTTCGAACTTGTTTTTTTAGAAGTGGTTCGACCATGTTTGCTAGCTCTAAAATTGGTTACTAGGTCTTTTTTTATGCTCTATTCTATGTTTTTTTTTTTGCTTGTTTACAGATGTCTGAGTTGATTCGGTTTAATTAGGTTTTTTTTTTGTTTGCTGATAGAACATTGATATTTTGCTTACTCTAGAGTTAGATAATGCTTGGTCTGCTGTTGCACAATGTTTTCTAAAAATTGGTTGTCAATTGTTGATTGAACATTGATGTTTTGCTTATTCTAGAGTTAGATAAAGCTTGGTCTTCTGTTGCACAATATTTTCTAAAAAGTGGTTGCCGATTGCTGATCAAGATTGATATTTTGCGTACTCCAGAGTTAGATAATGCTTTGTCTTTTGACCTTGCTTCGTTCTTTGTTGTTGATTGCTTGGGTGTGAGCTCATTTTACACATTTGCTTATGACTGAATAGTTGCTTGTTGTAAGGCTATTAAACGCTTGAGCTCATGTCAGTTCACTATTAGCTTGGTTGTCAGCGCACTATTTGCTTGTTCTAGAATTAGAACATGCTTGGTCTCACGTTAGAAACTGTGTATACTAATTGATGAAGCATTGCTCATTCTAGATTTAGTAAATGCTTGGTTGCTTACCGAGTGAAGAACTCATTCTGTAATTCTATGTTGTTGTTTGCTTAGGTGGTATTTCATTTTATATGTTTGCTTATGTATGTATCACCATTTGCTTGTGTGCAATTGTCATATGGTTTATCTTAAATTAGTTTTTGGTGTGATTAATTTGTTTTTTTTGTAAAGCAACAGAGGAGTAAACTTTTGCCATGGTTAGAAATACCAAGGCTATCAAAGAGGGAAGCCAAATGACAGCTGCTGAATCATCTCGCAATATGGCAGAACAAGATGATGGAACATGGAAGAAATCTGATGAAGACGAAGGTCATTGATTACATGATGGAACAAGGTCATTAATTACATGATGAACAGCAACAAGATACATGGAAGAAGCACGAAAAAATGGAAACGTTGATGTTGAAAAGATGGTGGCAAATTTCCACAAACCTTGAATGCTAAATGACATTGATTGTGAAAAGTGACGATTACTTTATTCTGATTTGAATTTGTTTTGAATATTGGTTTGTTTTGGTTTAAGTTTTTTTTGGTTTTAAAATTTTGTTATTTGTTGTTCTGTTTTTTTCTTTACGGAGAAATATGTTTGAATACTTGAAATTAGGAAAGCAAAATAAGGTAATGCTATGCCAACCAAGCAAATGCATAAACATAATCAATAATTAAATTAAATGTAACCAAGCATTTGGTTATAAGTGCAGTAACATTCTACTAACAAAAGTATTCATTCGCGTCTACCGGCAACTAAAGCGATATTAACACACAATCCCATATATCCAAGCAGTCATGAACATAAACAAGCAATAAATTGAATGTATCCAAGCAATCTAAGCATATCCAGAATAGCATTACAAATATAGCATGTCCATCTGTAATTACTTCAATTCGAATAGTTCTTGATGTACTTTCATAATTAACATAGAGTTAGCACTGCAACTGCCTTGGATTTATAAGTTTATTTCCGTTGGCTATGTTTATGGATTTGCTTGGTTTGCAAAACATAAATTTATTTTGCTTGCATATATCAAAGTGTTAACATATTTTTCAATACGGAAAAAAGCACAACCAACCAAAAATTAGTATATACTCCACAAATAAGCAAATTTAAATGGCCAACCAAGCAATACATAAACTTGAAATAAAGCAGCTAATATTCACCATCCAAAGCGGAAAACCAAATTCTAAAACCAAGCAATCCGTAAACCAAAACAAAGCAATATTCTGAACACATCCAAATCAAAACAAAGTTATTGCCATTTTTATAAAACAATGACAGTCACCATTCAAGGTTTGGGGAACTCTGCCACCATCTTTTCAACATCAACGGGTCCCTTCTTCTGTGCCTCTTCAAGGTGGTCGTCTGCGCTTTTTAATGAATCCTTCACGTGCATGAATGTGATCCATTTCAATCCCATACTTCAACCCTTCCCTGTTGCACACAATATATTGCCAAGTAACACACTCACGTGAAAATTTGGTTCCATGTTTCCGTGTGTCGATTCACAAGCATAAGCATCATAGAAAGCAATTTCCTTGTCCAAGGTGTCGCATTTCTTGCCAAAGAATGGTTTTAATTTGTCATCGCAATCGGGCACACAAGGAACTGCGTAGGATATAGAATAAGTTTTAGCTACAAATGAGGCAAGCAATACATGGTATTCAGTCAAGCGCACATGCGATGCAAAATCTGAATTAAAGCACAACAAGCACTGCCATGCAAACATAGAAGCAATACAGTATTTAAAGCGCTGCATTTGGTCATCTAGTACTAATTTTAGGAAAGCAAGCAAGGATATTTTAACAACAATCAAATGCAAATGGAGCCCAACAATTAAGCAACCCACCATATTTAACCAAGCAACGAAATTTTTAACTAAGCAACACAACATGCTTAATCAAGCAATCAGGCATAACTAAGCAACACAACATGCTTAGCCAAGCAATATAGCATAACAAATCAAATTCGTGAATTTGATGACAAATTCATAAACTTCATCAAATTCGTGAACTCCCTGACAAATTCATAAATTTCATTTACGAGTTCAACTAGGAAGATGCATATTCGGTAGTCCACATATCAAATTCGTGAATTGAGTTCAGGTATAAAAAATTCACAACTATACGATTGCATAAAAATAATCACAAATCGAAAACCAATAAACTGTGAATACACTAACCATCTTCAAAATTAGTGAAATGAATATCGGCAGGAACTTCTTCTCCATGGATTGACTACTGACTGAAGATTGAAGAAAAAATCACGGAGAACAGAATGCAAATGGCACAGAAGATAAAAAGAATTGCAGAGACTGAATATAGCGGTGGCAGTTTTTGGCTAAAGATTTGATAGATTAATGCTGAAAATAGAAGAAAGAGAGAAGGAAGAGAAAGACCGTAATTGGCGTGAAGAGAGAAACGGCTGGAATTGTTATTCCCAGTTATAGCCTTTTGCATTTTTTAAATTAATTTTTTAAGAAAATTGAGTCTGCCAAGTGTCACTTTAAAATTGCATCTCTTGCCAAATCTAACGCCTCAGATTGGTGGTACGGTGTCACCCAAAATAGCGTTGTCATTTTAGCATTTCCCTATTAACTCGAGTAGCTTCGGTATTTGAGTTCATCTCTCGTGAATATTCATTTTTGGCAATCTTCTACAACTTGAATGAGCACTTTCAAACCTATATTTATGCAGCATGTTTCGGATCTTTAGGTAAGAAAAAATCAAAATATATGAAGTGGGTTCGAAGAAGAGAAGAAATAAGATACCAAAAGCTGTCATTAACAAAGATGATGAAGCCTAGTGGTTGCACTAAGAGTTTTTTAATGAGATTTTTGTAATTGTTTTAGTTTTAATTGACAAATGAGTGAACCAAATGAGTGAACCATGGTATTCCTTCAGGTCCAGCTATTAAAGATCGAGTAAAGAGTTAAATCGTTGAAGCTCCAATTGCCAAGGAGCCACTATGTTTGTACCTTGGCTACCCTTTTAAAGTTGGGTATACTCGATACACAACACACACCAAATCATTTAATCCAGATTTATAAAGGGGGTACTGGGTATTTGATACATGATAACATGAAGATGTATCGATACACAACACACACCAAATCATTTTATCCAGATTTATAAATGGGGGTATTGGGTACTTGATACATGATAACATGAAGATGTATCGGGTCAGCTTCGGGTATACTTGACACCCATGCCGGTTTTACAACCATATCCCCTTGACATCATAGTTTCCCTAGGCCTATATAGAAATAAAGAATTAAAATTCAATACGCATTCATTTAATTAAATCCTACAACAAGCTAGATTGCAATCGTACATACATAGAAATAAACATTGCACATGATTTCTAAGGGAGAACAATTAATTAAAACTTACACACCTTAGATTGATCTCGATTGATTAGAAGATGACTTGCACTTAGCCGTATGTAGAATTTTCAATTCAACTTTAAATATTGTGACATATTTCGCACAAAATTAATTCTTAGTTTTTGAATGAATAATTAAATTTTAAGAAGAGTAAAGGCCAGATGTGGTCCCTAACATATGACCGTTTTATCAATTTGGTCCTTAACATTATCTTTTTGATTATTTGGTCCCTCACAAATAAACTCGGATCCGAATCGGTCCTCACTTAATAGAACCGTCAAAAAATAGACTATGACCGCAATTTGACTATATTAAATTACCAATGGTAATTAGTTATACCTAATTATAATTCTTTTCCTATTAGCAAAATTGGAAAAAAGATAGTATCAGTTGCAAAATGAAATAAATAATTTGTAATTTAATAGGAATTAAGAATTATAATTAGGTATAATTAATTACCATTAGTAATTTAATATAGTCAAATTGCAATCACCGTCTATTTTTTGACGGTTGTGTTCAGTGAGGGCCGATTTGGGTCCGAGTTTATTTGTGAGGGACCAAAAAATCAAAATGATAATGTTAAGGACCAAATTGATAAAACGGTCATATATTAAGGACCATATTTGGCCTTTACACTTTTAAGAATCTAGACTAGAACTTATAAAGATACTGAAAAAAAACATGTTTTGTTTAGAGAAGTGAAATATTGGTGTGTATGTGTGAATAATGTATGAGGCGAATAATGTATGTTGTGTGCTATGCGCCGTCTTCATTCTTCCTTTTATTATTATCCTTAATTTTTCAGATCCTGAGTCCCAAGAGGTTTGGACAGGACTCTTGTTATGATTTCTCCAGTAATTTAATCATTTAATTTAGTTCATGTTTTATAGGATATTAATAGAGGTATGACCCATAATTTCTTGAATCATTGGCCTTACTTATTGAGGAAGATGATTTTCAATTATTTCTATTCAGAGGGAATTTTGCTTATTTTCATTTATATCTATTGATCTCGTTCAAGTTTTTAGCAGATTATTGACCACGAAATAACAATGAATGATATTGTTGGAATATGTCAAAAGATACTAATATGGATTCCCAATACATGTTGGAGAAGGATTTGAATATTGACATTCGGTAGAAATCGCATATGTAGTTTTCACATGTAAACAACTTGTGCAATTTTCATAAAATTGACTTAACTTTCACCAAAGGACTCTGATTAAACACAAGATATGCACGCAAAGTTCTTTAGAAAATGAGAAGTTTTATTAGGGGCCGATAGCACAAAAATTGTTTAATCTATCAAATCATGATAAAAAATTTGTTTATGGGATTTAGGCAAAAGGTTTCTTCATCAAAATAACCAATTGATATATAATTAGATAAAAACAAATAAAACTAGTCCAAAAACCAAGTTGATCAGGCTAAATTAACCTCTAAACTCACGAAAAATACGAATTTATCGACGCTACGCAAGAATAGTTTGAAAAAAATCAAATTTCAAAATGTTATAGTAATATACTACTATTATATCATATCTTCAGTCTTGAAATCACAAACTTGACCTTCTCCGACAATTTTAGCTTCATTGCATCAAAGTATCGATTATTCTATTTTGTACTATTTCAATACTGTCTTCAAAAAATCAATAGTATCTAAGTTTCGGGATATTTTTTTGCTTTGATTTTCAATAAAGTTTATGATACTTATAAAATTTTTAATGAAAGTTTGTGATCCCTTAACTTGTAGTAGGACATTTAATGGCTTTTACACGAATAGCTATTTCACTCAGACCATCTTCAAAGGTACTCTAAAACCTAAAATAGGATAGGTATTTAGCTTCAACAGTACTCAAAAATCAATCTCATTTTTTTTGTTTTTGAGAAAAAAATACCTATCTTTAGGTTTACATTAAACCAAAACCTAAAAAATTTTCAAATTTTATGAGTAAAAAGGACATAATTTAGAGAATATTCTTTTAAGTTTGAGTTTAGTGTAAATAGTTGGAGTAAAATCAATATTTAGTGTGACATTTACACTAAAATAGGTTTGAGTTTAATGGAATGGTTGGAGGTGCTCTCATTTGTGGAGAGAGTTCGCAAGAGAGTTCGCAAATCCATATCGACATTTGAACTTGCTTTAATTGGCGTGTGCCATAGCATTCCCTCAACTAAACAATCGTTATTAAATGTAATTACAACCTTGTCGATGATTACCAAATAAAGGGCGTTCCTCAAATTTGACTTTCTATGTCCATCAACGCTTTCTCTTGCAGTCGCCATCTTGACTAGAGAGCCAAGACGAGCTTGCCGTCCCCATTTACGAAAAAGACGCATCGCGGAATTTTCTAGCTGTGCGTCTGTGAATATTTTCTCTCTTTCTACCGTGAGGAAGAATTTTCAAAGTCAAAGAGGAAGAAAGTGTGTTCCAATAATAACACAGCAGCAGCTTCCCCCGAATATCCCCCACCCTCTCTATGATCGCCTAATCTTCTTTAATTATCTTCCCCAAACCCCTTCTTTGATTTTAATTTTTTTTTCACTTTCCAAATTCCAACATTTTCCATTCTTTTCTTCAAATCTCTTCTTCTTTTAATCTTTGCGACTTAAAAGTAGAGAAGAAAGACTCTTGTGAAGTGATGAACGCGTCGTCAAGCGCTGCAGGAGCTGGATCGGCCGATTCGACTGCACCTAGAAGGAATTCCAAGCGTCCAAAGTGTATATTTCTTTACCTACTACACCTTCTTCTGTTTTAATTGGATAATGTATGTTGACTTATCTGTTTATTGAATGTAAGACGTATAGGGTTTATCTGTTATTAGGTTTTTAGTCTTTGATTTCCAGAATTCAAAGAGTAAAGGGGTTTTGTCTTGTTTCTCGACTCATGGCATGTATACACATCATTTCATTTTGAATTCAATTATGACTTGTCAAGCTATGTTAAATTTCCAGATGTTATTTGTCTTCAGTGATATTGAAATACATCAAAAATCATTCAGTTGAGTCACATGTTTATGGGCTGAAGAAGGGATAAGTTAAGATGTGATCTCGATTCCTAGCAAATGCAGATGTCAACGGCTTCTTCATTGTTTAGTTTTCACAGTGAATCTGATTCTTAGGATTCTCCCTCGCCCCAGCCCCCAAGATATAGTTCCAGATCCTTTTAGGGACTTTAGATGGAACAAAAAGGCCATATCTGAGGACTTCTCTGTGATACACATTGCTAATTGCTTCTAGGATCCAAGTTGTGGAGGGGCATTTGGGAAAGAAGCAAATGAATAAAGTTTCCTATTAACAACATGGTTCTTTTCATGAATTAATGCATGTTAGCATTTCATAATAATATGGTCTTTGTTTCCCATAAAACTTTCCTAAAACTAATAGATTTTTTTCCTAATAAGATTAGATGATGGTTTCCTGATCGAGTTTAGCATGGTTAATGGGTTTCGTTCTCAGTCTCTCATGTTTATTCCCTCATTATTCTTAAAGTGATCAATACTAATGCAGGTGTGATTTGATTTTCATATCCACTTATCTGCTCCCTGTTTATGTGTTTTTCGTGTTCATTAATGATATTTATGTATTTTCTAGTCTCATGTTATTAACCATTCTTTTATTTGAGCATTTCCGAATGTGTAAAACCAGTTCTTACAAGTTACAACCATCTGGCAACGAGCTTTAGTTCGACTTTAAGTGGGTTTGTCTAATAATTGTTTCTTCAGATTCAAGGTTTACTCAACAGGAGCTTCCAGCATGCAAACCGATACTTACTCCTAAATGGGTAAATGCTTCTGGTTTTGCTGCACATTCTTTTGATATTGTCTGCATATATAGAATATTTTTCTAATAATGGCGGATGGCCTTTCTCCTCCTTTTACTCTTGGATGCAGGTGATCGGAACATTCTTGCTTGTTAGTGTTATCTTTATTCCCATTGGTGCCGTATCCCTCTTTGCCTCTCGAGATGTATGCTTCAAATTCACAGTAATTTATTTTTATATTGTCCATCACTTCATTTCAGTATGCTTTACTGACAAAATTCCTTATGTTTGGCAGGTTGTAGAAATTGTTGATCGGTATGAAACGGATTGTATTCCCCAAACTTCGAGAAATGACAAGGTTGGATTTATTCAAAGCAATCAAAGCAAAATTTGCCAAAGAACTCTCAGGGTGAGTCCACTCTTCAGCATGCATTGTTTTTCCATATGAAACACAAAAGATCATGGTTTGACTATTCCATCAATTTATTTCAGGTTCCAAAGAATATGAAGCAGCCGATTTATGTATATTACCAGCTCGACAATTTCTATCAAAACCATCGGAGGTATATAGTGTGTTATCCCTATTGTGTGCCAATTTCTCGCTACATATGTGATTTCCATTGATTCTCTACCATTTGGTCACCTTTGGCAGAATGGTTTTGCTGTGGTTTCTTCGTCGGAGTGACATTTAAATGGAGCTATAGGATTTGCATATAAGATTTTTATTTCAAAAGTTACCAGACAAATTTTAAGAGAATAAAAGCTCTTGATAAATGCATAAATAAGCTGTTTAAAACACCTTATAACGCCAAACAAACTTCCTTTAAATTTTACATCCGTTTTCGTAATGTGATATGAAACAAGATGCCATCCATTATCCTCAGTGGTCCTATAATTTGATATTTACTTGTCACTCTGTCATCATTGGTGCCTGTAATGCTTATAAATAATGCTTCAATGGATTTGATAGATATGTGAAGAGCCGAAGTGATCAGCAGCTGAGGAATAATGGAAGTCTGCAGGAGACAGATGCCTGTAAGCCTGAGGACACCACACCTGATAGGGCGCCTATTGTTCCCTGCGGTCTTATAGCATGGAGTCTGTTTAATGATACTTATGAATTTACTCGAAATAACCAACAACTTAATGTGAACAAGAGAGGAATCTCGTGGAAGAGTGATAGGGAACACAAATTTGGTAAAGATGTATTCCCAAGAAATTTTCAGAATGGAACCCTGAAAGGTGGGGCCACTCTTAATCCAAATATATCAGTAAGCTTCTCATCTTTTACATTAGCATGTAACTTTAATGCATATACCAAAAATGGCTCATCCTGCATTTAAGTTGAGAATATTACATCCATCTTGCTTGTAATTACAATTATTCTTTTTGTACTTCTTTTCCTTTTGACTGCTCAATAATTATATGAAAACATATCAGATGTGCAACTCATTAAACTGTTAATTCTTTTATCAACGGCACAGTTTTCAGGTAGACATAATGCCATTAAAATGTTTTTGCAATCCCAAAATAAGTTATTTCTCCTATCCTCGTCATCTTCCAAATTACAAAATCTGTATCTTACAAAAGTAGTCCTCAATATGTAGTCTATCTTGTGTTGGTTTGTAATACAATGTACCGAGATCTTGATTTCTCACCATAATATCACCAACACTTTTTTACTATCAGAGTTTGTTACTGCTTCCTAGAGACTTTGGTTTCAATTGCTTTTGACTGATCTCTCTTGTGAATGTGATGCCATGTTACAGTTGAGCGAGCAGGAGGACCTCATTGTTTGGATGCGAACTGCTGCACTTCCTACTTTCAGGAAATTGTATGGGAAAATAGAAGTTGATCTTCAACGTGATGAGCTCATAAACGTGACATTGGAGAACAATTACAATACTTACAGTTTCAGTGGCAAGAAGAAACTAGTTCTTTCTACCACAAGCTGGCTAGGGGGAAAGAATGATTTTGTTGGTATTGCATATCTCACTGTTGGTGGACTATGCTTTTTCCTGGCCTTGGTTTTCCTACTTATTTATCTAATTAAACCAAGGTGTGATCTTCTGCCCTATCTGTGATAATCATAACATCTGCCCTATCTGCATTAATTGTAGTATCATACAAACGTGATGCGATTTTTTTGTTATTTATATTTCATTCAAGTAAGTGATCTATCAAGGAGGTTCATAATTCCTGTATGAGCATATAACATGTCTGCTCATTTTTGCATGGTAGTTATGATTTTTTAGACATTGTTGTTGAACTTCTCCAATATCCATTTCTTTATCATTCTTCCATTTCACATTGATCTATATGTTTCAGGCAACTTGGAGATCCTTCTTATTTGTCATGGAACCGGAACCCGAGCGGTCACTAAAGTTATAGCTGATATTTGCTATCAAAATCTGATAGAGCCTTGGATCTCTAGACCAGTTAGCTTTGGGCAAGATGTGTGTATAAACCTGGATAAGAGCCGTTTGGAACATTTGATGCATATACGTTGTATGAGTTGAATTTATGCTAGTCATGTAAATCTACCCAATTCTATTTATCGATTGTCTTGTTTATTCCATCTACATATGTCGAAGAAGGATTACAGCCGAGACCCCTATACTATAACTTCATACAAGTGAGTCTATGTAACATGCTTGGTAGTATATACTAGAAGACCAAAATGTGTTACATTTTGGTTTTCTAACACGAGAGCAATTAATGCGGTTAATTCATCAACCCATTCTTCGAGGATTCCACCCCCAAATATGTAGGACTTTTTAAGACAAAAATGTATGATTTTCAACTAATTGCTGCTTGCCATCATTTTTTGCAACGAAGTACAAAGAAAATGAAAGCATTTTAGACATGGAAAACCAAGGCAAGAGATGATCTATTCGACAAGTATGAAGCTGATGCGCAAGTAACAACCTTTAAATAAAACATCTTTCAAAGTAACAGATAAACGTGATGGTACGTTACAAGTTTGGCATTGGATGTCAGATCAAAATTTAAAAGGATTTCTTCTCATAAGAGACCAACCCATGGATCCCGCCTTCAACTTGGGCTGCCCCAGTTCTTACCTGTAGCAGTAAGTTGAACAAATCATTCATTTTACATATTCATAAATATGAAAGTTTTGAGAAAAATAGAGGGGACAAGGACTATATGCTAACCTCTAGCCTTAGCACGCCGGACTGCAGGAGGTCATTAGCGGACTGTAGGGAGGAGGCACCAAGATCCTGGAATCCCTGTTTCACAGCTTGCATTGTGTAGGGTATGAACTTCAGCACAGACCCTTTATCAGCCACTGCTCCAACTACACCCTGAGCTATTTTCAGCTTTGCTGTATCACCTAAGTATCGGGAATCACTCCCTTTCGTCATTGCTTCAAGGGATCCCATACCTCTGTATTTTTTCACTCGCCGACCACTCTAAATACAAACGAGAACAGGATCTCCACTTAATGATTTATCATCCAGATTAGTAAGAACAAGTTTTCCTAAAAATCATGTTGATATATGTTTTAAGCTTAGCGTTTTATAAAGATAGAACTAAATCACAGAGAAATGAGATCAAGATTAGCTTGTATGGATGCCATGTCTACATAAGCAAGCCTTCTCGTGGCCTAATATCTCTGTTAAGCCATTCAGAAACATATTCTTACATACTATATTACTCCTTATATAGTATATACTAGGTATATGATATGCATCGATATATACAAATCACTGTATATGATAAATATGTGCAAGAGCATGTGTAAGTAATCCCGTGCAGATGCATTGCAACTCGTATCAACATTGAAACTTCACAATAAACCACGAAAATATTAAGTTAAAATAAGTAATTTTCAGCTGCAGATTTCCAGCCCAACAGGCAAGAAAACGCACAATGTGTGTGTGTGTATTTTAGGCGTGAGTGTGTAGAGAGAATTAAACAGAGGCTTAAAAATGAGTGCAGAGAGCGATTATTTTCACAGCAATGGGGGAAAGAGTGGTGAATTAAAATCTTGAAAAGGGTTAAATAAGTCATAAGCAACAATGTCTCTCAATAGATTTCCAAACCAAACACCTGTAACCTCACACTTTCAAATAATTAGATTTGCAACCAAACATAAAATAAATGAAACAAAGCTATCCACAAATGCAAGAAAAACCCACTAACAATAGCTTCATGTTAGTCACAAACAAGTTCATCAAACATTCAATGAAACTTCAAAATAAACCTTGCAATATAGTATTAGTTAAATTAAGTAGTAATTTTAAAGCAGCTTTTAGCTTTACCTGATATTCGTAAATACCAGGAGCTTCATTACTTCCAGCTAAAAAGCTACCCATCATCACAGTTGATGCCCCTAAGGTTAAAGCTTTCACAATGTGCCCCGAGTTTGATATTCCACCATCGGCAATTACAGGCACAGAACTCGCAGCCGCAATTGATGCAACCTTATAAACTGCTGTTGCCTGAAAATTCAAAACATCACAAATTAAGAAATGCTAGATTTTGACAACACTAGTAATCAGATAACAACACAGCGAACTTATGAATTACCTGTCCACGCCCAACCGCACATACTTCTTGAGTGGTGCAAATGGAACCCGACCCCATACCAACTCTCAATCCATCCACCCCTGTCTGAATCAAGTTCTGCGCCTGATAGGCCGTCACAACATTCCCACCAATCACATCCAGCTCAGGATACTTGTTCTTCACATGCTTGATCATCTCAATCTGATAGATTGAATTTCCTTGAGAACTATCAAGAACCACCACATTAATCCCGGCCTTCACCAGGTGCTCTAACCTCTCCTTGTCCGACTCTCGAGTCCCGACTGCAGCCCCCACCAAGAAACTCCCGTCAGGCGCCAATGACGGCAGCCCCAGCTTCGGGAACCCCTTAATCCTCTCCACATCTTCACTAGTAACTAAGTTAACAATTTCTCCTACCCCTTCCCCGTTATCCCTCGCCAATGGCACAAATTCAGTGTTATCCTTGGCCAAATATCCCGCAATATCCTCAAAGCTATAACTAGTTGGGACAGTAATCGATGACTTCGTCATGTACTCAGAAACCCTAGCTTCCTTATCATCCGATTTATCCCAATCAGATTTCTTCACAAAACCTAAAAATTTCGACCTCTGGCTCCCTGACTCGGTAACGAAAATGCAGGGAGCGGAGCAGAACTCGTCGGCGGACAAAATTGAATCCGACGGAGACTTAAATACAAGCTCATAGCTAAAAGGAATTTTATGCGATTTAGCTTGGCGAATTAGCGAAGCCTGATTAGAAGTGGGGGTGTTATAGTGTACGATACCAATACCTCCAAGTGAAGCCATGGCGGTGGCCATGGAAGATTCAGTGACCGTGTCCATTGGAGAAGAGACACATGGTATAGCTAGGGCGACACGGCGGCTGAGCTTGGTGGAGAGAGAAACGGCGTCGGTGGGGAAGTCGATGTAGTGGGGGAGGAAGATGACGTCGTCGTATGTGTAGGAGTATCCCTGGTTGAACAGCTTTGAGGCCGGAAATCCATCATCGATGAGTTGCGCGCCGTCCATTTCAGAGGAATCTACTCTTCAACTTTATATTTTACAGTATGAGCGTTGGGGAGTTGAACATGCGGTCGCTGCTCGGAGAAGCAGCGGCGCGGTGGAGAAGTAGGGTACACTAGTTGCAGAGGATGCTGCTTAAACGGAACAGGAGAGAAAAAAATTGCAGACGATAATTATTATAGTTAAAATATAGGGATAATTATACCTTACATACAAAAAGTTTGACGGACGTTTCAACTGAGTATAAAATATTTTAATTTAATAAATATCCTAAATTAGTGTTTAAATTAGTACATTTCGTCTAAAAATCATTAACATTATTATTTTTTTTTATTTTTCATCTTTTCGACTGTAAAATTAGCTACAAATATTAGCTGAAAGTTAAATGTGATTTCATTGCTTGATAAAATGCCCATATGAAAATGCATAAGGTATTATTTAAAAAAATAATATCATATTTTTTACGGCATAATTTTAGAAAAAAATAAAAAAAAATAAGGATGTTAGTGATTTTTAGACGGAATGTACTAATTTGAAATATTAATCAAATTTTTTTATGATATTTATTAACTTAAAACATTTTATACGTAATTGAAACATTGATGAAACATTTTGTATTGTAAATTGTAATTACTCCTAAAATATAAGAGGATAACCACAAAATAAGTGAGGTTTTTTTATTAAAATATCTAATTATTTAGGTATATTAGATTAATCAAGAAGATTTTGATTTGGATTAAATTTAAATTAGTATGACAAGTTACCATATTTATTTTAATTTAATATATAGTAATTAGCTTGTAGTACTTCATAGAGTGAACGGCATAAAAGGATCCTAACATTTTGACTTGTTGCACCGGAGACTCCTAACAAAAAAAAAAAAAACTCACCACAGTGGTCTAACAAAACATACAATTACAAACCACGTTTTTTCGGACGATAACACCCTTAGGCCCTTAAAGGGCATTCTCGTCCAAAATGTCATGTCTTCTCTTTCTCTTTCTCGTCCAATTGCTCCAGCATTCTCGTCCAGCATGCTCTGCAACATGCAGACACCCTACTAATGATATGACCCAAAATGTCATGTCTTCTCTTTCTCTTCCCTCCAATTCACTTTCACTCTTTTCGCTCTCTCATCTCACTCCACTCCATTTCAAGGTTTTCACTCCTCATTCAATTTCTACCTCTTTCCTATGGAGAGTAAGGCGGTTATGGAGAACTCTACTACTAGTGCTTCGCTGCCCCAAACCGACTCGTCTCTTCCTCTTTCTATGGAGAGTAAAGCGGCTACGGAGAACTCTGTCGTGCTTCGCTGCTCCCATCCAACTCGATTCTTGATAGAATTTCTGAGGCTGCTGACACCATCAATCATGATATGTTTGCCCGAGATTACTTCGATCTGCTGGCTAAATATGAGTCGGTGATTTTCGAGGCCGCCCTTGAACTTCACAACTTCATGTTGACCGTACTCAAGGAGAAGCTCGCTAAGAAGCTTAAGTTGAACAATGACTGACTACTTTTTCAAATTATATTTTCTTATCAGAATTTTTTCGTATTTTTAATGAATCAATTATGCGTTATACTTCCGTCCCAAGATATTAGACCCTTATTCTTTTTTGGGGTGTCCCAACATATTTGAGTCATTTTTATTTATGGTAAAAATTTCTTTTACTACCAACTCCACTTACACCACTAAACAATATCTACTAAATTCATGTGCTCAAAAGAAAGGGCTCTAATATCTTTGGGACGGAGAGAGTGTTATTTTCCACACTATTTCTATTTTGGCTATCAAATATTGAATATTATTGGAAATCGATCAGTTGGTTATTTCATTCACGGATTAAAGTTAAATTCATTCAAGAGTCGTTCAGTTGGTTATTGTATTTGTCGTATGTTGTTTAAATTTCATAATGGCCTACCCTAATGAATAATTTGGCAGTGACTTCTTTAACTTTATTGTAATTTAGCATTTTTATTGGTTATATAAGCTGTAATAACCGCGTTCGAGTCTATAGAATTTTCCATTATTGAACTTCTATTTTGTATCAAAGTCCAAAATTAAATTACAATTAGTAAAACAATCGCTGCAAAAAAGTGTTAATTATTTCAATTGTTGTAGCAATAGATAAAACAAGAAAATTTAATAATTAAATTATGGAGTGTTGCACACTTTACCCATTCATTCTTGAAGAATCTATAGCGTACTAACTTGTACTTATTCCTTTGTTTCTAAAAGTTTGCTATATTTTCGTCGGGCATTTATATCCAAGCCAAAAAACATTAATCAATAGAGAGGGAGAGATAATATAGTTGCAGGTACTCATCATAGAAAAGTGGGAACAAAATTCTCTATGATTTAACAAATCACTTATAGATAGTGTAGTATTGACAGGTAGGGGTTGTGCAGGTTTGGGGGATAATTAGACTGAATTGCATGCCCTTCAACTCATTTGGGTATTTTCATCAGAAAATTGACAAAAATCACAAGGTTTGTGATTATGTATTTTGTTAGATACCTATGATGAGATTTTTTTTGTTAGGATTCTCTAGTGTTACAAACCGAAAAGTTAGGGATCTTTTATGCAGTTCACTCTCATAGGATTTACTCAACGGTGATATGATCCGGATAGGTCTGATATAGCTTGGTGGGCTAGGCTCATTTGCAGAAATTGAAAAAAAATTGCATCTTTCCACAAAATGCGTCTTTTAATCGCGGACAAATAGGGTACTACTATATTACACAAAACAAAAATAACAACAACAACAATAATAATAATAATAATAATAATAATAATAATAATAATAATAATAATAATAATAATAATAATAATAATAATAATAATAATAATAGAATAAACATACTACTAAATTAGTATACAAAATATGAAAAACAAAAATAAATACTTTATAGAAATTACATATCTTAACTAGGAGTGCAAAATTTTATGTACTCTATCCGCCTGCTACTGAAAGAAATCGAGGTGTGATGCTACTAGTACTATTTTGTGAAGTATTCGATCTCCTTTGCAATGGATGGATGGGACAGAGGAAATGGCTTCGATAATCCTCTCCTTAAGATTGATTTGGTTGATCCGAAACAAGTTTACCTTTTAAATTTTGGTGCGGTCTGTAGGCAACTTGATCACGTAGAATTGGAGCGACTTTGAAAAAGGATTGAAATTTAGTAAGAGAAGATTAAAAGTCTTTAAACTTTACCAAGATTGAAGATGCGGTCAATCGATATTGTTTAATAGTAGTACTACTATCTTTGTCTGATGTTACTTGCACTTTCTTTTTGTCTCATTCCAAACTAATTGCACTATTTTTATTTGAAGTGTTTTCTTATTATACTAATCTAATAACACTAATTACTCAATCTTTAACCTATGATTCAAAAAGAAAAGTACGAGTAGCATAGAATAGGACGAGAGGAGTAAGTTTTAACTTAAATAGAAATGATAAGATGACATTTAATTAATAAACACCAAATAATACGTATAAATTAACATTCCGTACTGAGTTTGAAATAAATTAAAATTTAGTAATCATTTGGTACAATTATATAGTACTATCATCGATAATTATTCATAAAATTAAATAAGAGATTAACAAAACAAATTAATGCGAATTAAGTAGAAAAAACAGCTAAGTTTTCATCTGGACTAACAGCATGAGGCCCCCACCTAATCTACCTCAAAACAATATCCAAAAATGAATATCACAAAATGTATGCAACATGTCAGCATCAGCAAGCTTAGAAGTAGAGAAAATGGCATCCATCATAACCTGCAGCAGAGGAAAGAAGAGTAGAAATTAAATGAAAAGAGGCTTGTTAAGGAAGTGAGTAAACCGTAAAAGCAGCAGCTTGCTTACTGGGATCAACGGTGACAAGTATGGCGGTTCCTCCAAAATCACATCTGCCTCCGGCCACCTTACTCCTCTGCCAATAGCTGTTGAATGCGTAGGATGCGTGCGCAAACAGTGTGTTGGGCATGAAGCACGACCCGCTCGGCTGAATCTGGTCGCAATCAGCTCCAGACCCGCACGCGTAGTCCATGGCCTCTTGTATAATCGGGTCCGGCACCGCCGCCTTCGCAACGCACCACATGGCCGTCACAGGCGTGCGTCGAGGCGGCGGCGGCACTGCCGGCGGCGGGAACACGATGGGAGGCAGGAACTTTGGGCTCGGAACGGATCCCGTGGGTGGCGGGAGGGGCACGTAGCTTGGCGGGCTAGGCTCGTAGTAAGGGGGTGTAGGCTCGTAATAAGGCGGGGTAGGCTCGTAGTAGGGTGGGGATGGGGGTAGTATGGATGGTGGGGTGGGGAATGTGGGGGGCATGGGGGTGGTGGGTGGGTATACGCAATATGGAGGGGTGTTTTCGGGAGAAGGGAATGGAGGAAGGGATTCATATGGTGGCAATGAGAATGGGGAGCTAACGTATGGGTCAGTGTTTGATGAGTCTAATTTTTTCAAGGAATGAGGTATTCTTGCGCCATCTGAATTTGTTTCAAGGAAGAAAAAAATACTAAATTTAGATATGGACGTTGTTATGACAGAATACGGAATAGAGTAATTGAGTAATCGAAACGTAAAGAGACACATATTTACGTGGTTTACCAACATTGTGTTAGCGATGTCATGTACAAGAAAGGAGAACAGATTGTATTATCATAGCTGTTATAGATTACTAAGTTTTGTACACAATTTCTATATAAATAGTCACACAAGACGCTTGGCCTAATATGACAATTAAGGCACAGTACAGAGCATTTTAACGCAGTGGAAAATTAAGTGATGGAAACATACCGGAAATGGATGCAAAACAAAAGCAGAGTAAGAAAATGCGAAGCGGCGGTGGGAATTTGGCCATTTCGAATGCAAGCGGTCACGAGGGAGAAGGATGAATGGAATGGGGTTGGATATATAGAGTGAGTGAATTGTAAGGGAAAAAAGATGATTCTTTAGTCGCAGAGTTGTATGGATAGTGAGACAAGGGGGAGATGTGAATCGGAAGAAATGTAAAAGAGTGGGGGATAAAGTAGTGGAGTGAGAGTGCATATTTTATGAGAGGACTGTACAGATCACGTATTCTGTATAATATGATCGGGGAAATGTGGAGGCGCGGCGGGGCATATATGCTTGCCTTCACATCGGAAATAACTCCAAAGTTGCTGTTTTTCGACCTCTTTTTCGTATTGCTTGCTTTCTACTCAAACCACTTTTTCTACCACTAAATTAGTTTAAAGCTCCGCCAACATAATAAAGAAAATTTGAATAAATTAGTTCATTTTTATTTTTTGGAGTAAAATTTTAAAAATACTTGCACATCACTATTATGATATAAAACATTAATTCAATACAAGAATGTTGAACCGCAACCTCCAGCTTAAATTCCCAAGTTATATTTAACAAGAAACACTTTAGTTTAGGCCATCTCCAACCATTTACACCAAATTCAAATCTATTTTTGAGTATGGATCACGCCAAAAAGTATTTTTACTATAATCATTTACTCCAAATTCAACCCAAAAGAATATTCCATATTTATATACTTTTTATACCTTTTCAATTATATCTACATATTTATTTTAAATTACATATTAGTCCCACAATATTTTTAATTATGTAAATTATATAAGTATACAAAATTTCTTATATTTGTAAATTTATTACTCGCTCCGTCCCGGCTAAGATGACACATTGCTTAGCCGGCACGAGATTTTAGAAGTTATTGGTTAAAGTCAGGGACGGATCCAGAAATTCTGTATAGGTGGGTCAAAATTCCATACAAAGACATTTTAAGGATTTTAGAAGGGGCATTTATAATGGTATTTCAAAAAAAATTTAAAAATAATGATCAATATAGCACTAATGAATTTTTTTGAGGTGGAGCATTTGCCCCTTGTATGTAGTATGTACATCCGTCCCTAGTTAAAGTGTTTAATTGGAGAGAGAAGGTGGATGTAAGTATTAAAGTAGAGAGATAAAAAAAGATGAATATTTTAATAGGAATGAGAAAAAATGGTTGAGTGTATTAACTGGAGAGAGAAAGTTACCAAAAAAGGAAATGTGCCTTCTTAGTTGGAACAAACTAAAAAGGAAAACGTGTCATCTTAAGCGGGACGGAGGGAGTAGTTATTAATAAGGTAAACAATAATAAGAAGATTTTTTAGCAATATTCATTCATATATTTGTAAATTTATTAGTTATTATTTGCTAAAAAAACATAATTTATTATAATATGTTCGCTAATTCCTTTTTAATTATTTTTCTTATAAAAAAATATTTGTAAATTCAAATAGAAAGTGTGTGTGTGATCAGATTTTCTATACACTAGTACAACACACGCCAACATATCTCTACTCAACATCAATAGCTCTACTCAATATTTGCAAGGAGTGTCGGCTTGATTCAAACTATCAAGTAGTCCAGTACACAAATTATGGCCGGCTGATTCAACTACCTCCAAATAATATAAAGGATTATTATGCAATATTTAAAACCTTTTTGCAGTAGATACTCAATTTTGGTGTTCACTTCAAATTTAGTGTTGTTTGATTAAAAACCCCAAAAATGGGTATGGGTATGGAGTATGATTGGAGCACATTTTTACATCAAAAATGAGATTTGGTGTATGATTGGAGGTGGTCTTAGTAGTTTAATGATATTCTGTATGATACTATGACGTTGTAGAACCGCCTCGGTCTGGATTAGATTCCCGGCTGGTGTATTTATATAACGCTGAAAATTCTGCAGTTATGTGGCTAATGGGTTACCTACTCTACTCGATTTATGGACAAATTTGCAACTGTATATGAGCTCTTTAAATTTGCAACTAATATTTTATATGTAAAAATTTGATATATCATTTTATATTGCGATTCACATATATTGAATAATAGAGATATACTTCCATTTGAATTAAACCAGTACTATTATAATGTCTATGATTATCTTTATGTACGAATAAAGTGGAGTATATTAGTATTATAAAATATTAAGAATTTTTCTGGAATAACTTTCATTTTTTCTAACTTTTTTTAAGCTTAAGTAAATAGGGTTGATTAAGTAATACTTATATTAGGTTATTAACTTTGTACACCACAAGTGACACATTTTTTTTTTATTCATTTTGATATAATGATAATCAATAATTAAATTGAAGAGAAAGTAACGTATGAGATATAATATTGTACTAAGATGTAGAGAGATTCGTCTCCAAATTATTTTCTCCCTCCACCTTACGTTATTACTTTACTTTATATTTACTTAAGTATTAAATAGTAGTACCATTTTTCCAAATTATAAATTGACTTTTTGTCCAACCAGTAATTATTTTTCAAAATTGTCTAACTGCCTTTTGATTGACCTTGAAAATTCGTAATGTGAATAAATTATTTTGGTATCAATATTTAAATTTGAAGTCCTTTTAATTAGTGTAATTCTTCTGGATAGTCCCTAAATTAACTTCTCTCATCTTTTTCTCTTGAACAAACAAATAGACACTCCTACATGAACTAAACAAACTAAATAACATACCATGAAAAATATCAATGGTACATAACCGTAAATTGTCAGAACTATGCCTCATCATCTGGCCTCCAAGTCAGTAATGGTGATTGTCTCATTCTCTGATGGTGAAGTAATAGTTCCCACTTCCATAGCCGCAGGGCTTGAATTTCTCTCAACAAAAAACCCAGGCTCTTTTGGTTGAGGAAGATTTGTTCCATCACTTTCTAACATTGGAATCACTGATGACATGATTGGCCTATCATGTGCAAATTTCTGAACACACAATAATCCCACTTGCATGCATCTCATCACTTCACACTCCACAAATGTATCATCTAAACATTCATCCATCAACTCTAGGATCCTGTTTTCTTTCCATAGCAACCATGCCTGTTACAATAAGAACAAAGGTAAGTTATTTGACCTTATTCTTATAAATGAAAATGTCACCATAAGTATACATGGCTCAAGAGGTTTAGATAGTGATCTGAGGGTCCATATCCTCTGCTCTTTTTGCCGCTGATTATCTCTAGCAACACGACTCCAAGACTAAAGATGTCAGATTTCTCCGAGTATTTTCCATCCATTAAATATTCGGGAGCCATGTATCCACTGCATAAAGTTATTCATCTTAAGGTCACTATACATAAAATGGAGTAATCTAAGGATATGAGAGAACCTTACTATGTTCCAACAACGCGTTTTGTTCTACCAAGAGATTGATCCTCTTGAAATATTCTTGCTAACCCAAAATCTGATATTTTTGGAGTTAAATTTGTGTCTAGTAAAATATTGCTCGTTTTGAGATCCCTATGAATGATCTTTAATCTGGAATCGTGATGGAGATATAGTAGTCCCCTTGAAGTTCCCATAATAATATCAAAACGCTTAGGCCATGTCAACAATTCTCTCCTGCTGTTATCTGCAAATATTAAACACCGTGTGAATTTAACAATGGATTGAAGATTGAAGGAAGGAGGCATGAGATTTGACAAACAAAGTGATTAGAGTTTACCAAAAATGAAATAATCAAGGCTTTTATTTTGGAGGTATTCATAGACTAGTATCCTTTCCTCTTTTTCAATGCCACATCCCAATAATCTGACAAGGTTTCTATGTTGGAGTTTTGCAATCACCATAACTTCATTTCTAAACTCTTCAAGACCTTGCCCTGAAGACCTCGACAATCTTTTGACTGCGATTTCTTCTCCTGATGGCATGTTCCCCTACCATTTTATTGTTTTTTACAACTCTAGCACCATAATTTACAACTTCAACAGTCTAATTCAGTGTATTACCTTGTAAACATGACCGAAGCCTCCAACTCCAATCATGTTTTCCATGGAGAAATTATTTGTTGCTTGCACAATAGTTGTCATTTTGATCACAGGTAATTCTAGATCTTCATTATTCTCTGTCATTGCTATTAAGCGAAATGAAAAAAGAATTAATGACTTTGTATTAACTTGACTTTATGCTTTGAGCATGAATAATCTATATTTTCTAGAATAGCAGCCACTGCAGAAGTTAAATTGTTACCTCGCTTCTTTAATCTTGCTACGCCTCCGCTGATAAAGGCTGAGATGAGAACACCAGAAGCAATTGATATCAGTATTATCTTTATAGGACTTTTCTTCTCCTTCTCCATCTCGTTCTCCTCCTCTAAACCTGTGTTAAAATCTACACACAAAATCAGCGGTCCATGTCATATGGCTTTCATTCCCTTTCCTCTTGCAGAGTGGATGCTCAAGTATCTAACTAATATAGACCTCGTGACTAAAAAAATTATAATTATAGTACATGACATGGATATAATTTCTTCAAGTCCATTAACAGTAGGACTAGTACTTTATCTTACAAAGGGAGCAGCTTCTATATGCTTATTCATATTGCTCTATGCAATAAATTTGATTAACAATATACAATGTACTCTATATATCTCATGTAAAGAGAATTTGGGTAGTTATGGAATGAGTTACCTAGTTCAGAAACTGGAACCCGGATATAGACATTCTGCTTACTATCTGCTCCAGAAAGTTGTTTGGTATCAATGAGTTCGCCAAACCACATCAAACAACCAGTGCCTCCATTAGTAATGGATGGATTAGCATAAGCAGTGCAACTGCAGTTTTTTAAGCACTCAACTTTGCACTTACCAAGGCTCATTGTTGTATTTAACCAAAACCTCAACATATCTGGATACTTAACCCCTCTGAGTGGTAGAAATCCATCTCCACCATGGCAATTTAATAGTCTAGTTCTAGTGCATCCTCCGGACCAATCTTGAAAGTCCCAATCTGTTTGGAACTTTGGCGCAAATCCCCTTAAACACTCGCATCTTATTGGCCTGTCGGGCCTACAGATACTGTTAGGACCACAACTGGCATATTCGTCGCATGTATCCAGGGGAAACATGGTGGCAAGATTCCACTTGTCTTTTCTGAGATTCATAGTATACCGCATGATTGAACCAGATGTATGTAAAGTGGTTCTTACGAAAAGTGAGCTGTCGTAGGGATCTACAATGGATATCAACCTCTCTTGTTTGAAAACAAACACTGGCTTGAAAATGGGATTGGGCAATCTTTGATGGCCGGAAAAGTGCATTCCATTCCACTGTCCAAGCCGGTATCTTTTTCTTGCCCCTTCCAGAGCCACTATATCAGCTAAGCCTTGGTTTTGGATCTTATAAACAAAATCACCTGGAGAAGGATCATCCGGACTTGTCCATGACGTCATATACTTTTCGACACCGCTATCATTGTCGTCCACCATCATCATTCCCGGCAACATGGTGTCAGTTGGATAATCAAAACTCTGCCATGCATAGCCTTGTGTTGTGCTCATGTTGTCAATAAGAACTAAATTTCCAGTATCCAAGATCTGTAAAATTGGATTTGATGCCACCCTTGATGAATTTGCCAACCAGATAATGCTTTTGCCACTGCTTATAACAAGATTTGTATTTCGGGAAATCATCAACACCGGTGCTTCTGAGGGAGGGATGGGATGGTTTCTATTTGCAACCCATACTACAACATCTGGTGTGCTCTTGTACCATATTCCTAAAAATCTTTTCAAGGATTTTCCAGGTGAAAAAAAGCCAGTTTCAAAAACTTGGTTTTGAGAAACTAGAGTCTGCCCAAGAATAAGCTCTTGATTTGGAAAAAGTATATGATGCTTGGCTGCTCCAACAGTTAAAGTTAGAAAGGCGATTGTTAGGAAAAAAGATTGTGCCATGGTATAATTTGATTACAAGTGCAGCTCACGAAACAGTTCTGTCCTATTTTTCTTTCATTGGGTTTCCATTCTAATTCATGTTGCTAGTCAAATTTGATGTCCAGTTTTTTCTTTGCTAGGAACTGAAAGTCAAACTATTGCCTAACTATTCATAGTCTCTATTATTTAAACATATTCAAATATTAGAAGAAATATTATTCAAAAATTGATGTAAATTTTCATTTGTTGTCCCTAGAGTTGCCCGGCCTAGGGCCGGCCCACCAATGAAACGAAGCGGGCCTGGTAATTCACTAGGATTTTACATGATTTTAGAAGGTAGTTTTACTTGGTTTTGATCATATATTGTGTACTTTGAGACATGGTTATAGCTACTTCTCTATTATGTTGGTATTTTGATCATTTTGTGAAGAATGTGTAGAAAAGTGTACAAAATATGTGGATGTGCAGCTGCTCAATGTTCGAGACAGCTTTTCTGGAGATTTTGAAGTACGATTCGCATGTAATGCATACCATTCTCTTCGTCTTCGAAAGAGCTTCGCGTGGATATCTTAAACGTCTCAATCGGAATTCGGTAGAAGAAGTTATGACCGTTTTACCAAGACTGCAGATCGGAGCCATAAATTTCTTTCTTGTATGATTTATCTGCATTCATGTACTTGTTTCTAGAACTTGCTCTCAGTCTGCCTAAATCTACATAGTGTATAAATGATAAAAGAGGACGTTAGGCCATCCTTCTAATCTACTCTATATGTCCAAATTTATGATCTCACCCAAAATATTTTTCCTAGCTAGCCACTTTGAGCCTTTAAAGTCTTTTTCTTTGGAAGCTAAATAAAAGGGAAATATCCATACACTCTTGGGGATAGTTATTTTACATCTTGTGAAAGAGTTGGGAGAGATAAGGTAGAAAGAAAGTAGTGTGTGAAAATTGCGTAGACATTTGTGGTTTGGATTAGATAATTTGTTGTGCAGAAGAAAGAAAGCAAGAAAGAAAGAAAGGATGTATAAAAGAAAAAGGAAAAAAAATGAAAAGAAAAAAAAATCGAGAAAAAAAAAGAGAGAAAGAATGAAAAGAAAAAAAGAAAAAATTCAAGGAATTTGGGAAGTGAGAAGAAATCTGGACAAAGTCTAGAATTTTACTGAGATTTGAATTGTTGGTTGGATGTTGAGTTTGATATAGTAGAAATTGATCAGTTTTGCTATGTTGGGTTTAGTCACTTTTTAGCCAAATATTTCCTCACCTTACCAAAGAGCCTACATTATAACCTAAAACAAAGACCTTTCGGATTTTTGATTTTAATCATATAAGTAGAGAAGGGATTAGACTTCGAGCAAGCCTATGGTAAACTTTGCATGTTGCATGATCTGAGAGCATATATTCTTTACCTTATACACTTTAAGAGTGAGTGATAAATACACTTCTAAATACTTGTGAGCGCGTGTACTTTGATCAACGAGCTAGTAATGAAAGTGCACTAATAAGCTTTGCTTGATTTGATTTGTATTCTTGTCGAACTCTTTATTTTTTTATAAATACTAAGGCACTTATGAAATCTAGTCCTTAACATCTGTGTTTCTTATTTAATTTTTCTCTTGTTTTGTTTGAGGACAAACAAATATTTAAGTTTGGGGGATTGATAAACACGGGATTTGCATGTTTTTAAGGCCTAGATTTGGCTCGTTTTAAATGTCAATCTTGCAAATTAAATTCTTAAATTGCATATATTATATATTTTGGTATTTTGATGTGTTTGTTGATAAATGATAGAAAAAGATAGAAAAAATGTGCAAAAGTGTCAAGGTTCAGCAACTTCTGTTTGAGCCCATCTGCCAACGAGTTTGAAGTCTAATTAATGCTTAATACATACCATTCTCTTTGTCTTCGAAAGGGCTTCGTGTGGATATCTTAAACGTCTCAATCGGAGTTCGGTAGAAGAAGTTATGGCTGTTTTACCAAGACTGCGCAGAGCAGTGACATAGCTGGCGACCCGCCAGGTTCGCATGCAAACGAACTTGGCGACCCGCCAGCAAAACACGAGAAAAACGCCGTAGGCAGCTGGCGACTCGCCAGCTTCGACGCACACCCAATTTGGCGACCCACCAGCTTCGTCCGACAGTTTATATCGGGCCCAAAGTCAACCCTGGGTATATATATGCCTAGAAAACGCCTCCAAACACAACTTACACGCCTCCTACCCCAAAAATACCATTTTTCTCCTAGAAAGAAGAGAAGAACGAGTAGAGGACGAGTATTCATCGCAAGATTGATGACGAAGCCTCCAATCACACAATCCAATTCTAAGAGTTTCTACTTTTAATTTTATTCTTGTTCAAACAATGTTTTTGAATATTTCTTTGACTTTTGTGTTGAATATGAGTAGCTTAATCATTCGTAGAGTTCTACGGGGGAGATACAATGATTTTTATGTTTAATTGATTTCCTTTTTCTATGTCTTGGCTCATGTGGTTATTTTGACTTCTCTTGTGCTTATACATTTATTTGACTGATCACCTTATAAATGCATGTGGATTTTACTACAATACTCGGGAGATGAGTAGTTTAATTTGAAAGAAGAGAAGTTGACGTCTTTGCCAATATAATCGACAGATTTGAGCCTTTGAATGAAGCTAAGTATCTTAGGAGCTTTTAGGAGTTGTTACCTTAGTTCTAGGAAGGACACTTCGGTTCTAGGTAGCAATCTACAAATTATATGCTTTGAGAGAAGATATAGTTTTACCTTAGTGATAGCTTAGTAAAATATAGTTTTACCTTGAGACCATCTGTTGGCATAGTTAGGAAGTTAGTTGAGCACATGAATAATTAATAAAATCCCGTAGGATTCTACCCTTCTCATCCTTGATCTACATCCGTTTTCTCTTATTTGCTTTTAGTTTTCTATTTGAGTTTAGTTGTGTTTACTTTGCTTTTAAATAGATTTAGAAAAACCAAAATTCCGATTCATCTGATAGTAGTTGAGGTTGGTTTGTGGTACTTAGGTTGACACTCATTGTCTCTGTGGATACGATACTCTTTGCTTACTATTTGCTACATTAGCCCCGTACACTTGCAGGTATACTTGTGTTAAAAATAAGTTGAGTCAAGTTTTTGGCGCAGTTGCCGGGGACAATTTTGTGTTACTATAGCCTAATATCGTGATAAAAATTAAGATTACTAATCTAGATTTTACTTGCTTTATTTTTTTCTTTTCTTTTTGAGTTATTCTCACTTTTGTGTTTGTCTTTTCAGGTTGTATGCTCACTCGCTCTAAGGGGCAACCATTAGAGTTATTTGATCCTGAGATCGAAGCATCCAACCGAAGGAGAAACGCTCAGAGAAGGCTCAACCAAAGGCGATCACTTTCGCCTCTTAAGAGAGAACCGTCTACTCTTGTTTCAATAACAATGGCGGACAACAAAGAGAACAATGCACCACATCCAGATCCGGTAGTCCAACAACTACAATTACAACTTGCAGATGTGCTAAAAGAAAAAGAGGAACAACAAGCCATAGTGCCAGTGCAAAACATGTACGCTTACAGAGAGGTAGAGAACCCACCAATTTGCAACGATGGGATCGATGCCAATCATTTTGAGCTCAAGCCAGGATTGCTTAATATGGCTGAGGCTAATTCTTTTGCGGGGGAAGGCCAATGAAGATCCCAACAAGCATCTCACTAAGTTTATTCAAATAAGTAACACGGTGAAGCTTAATGGGATGAGAGATGAACAATTCAGATTAAGGCTACGACAGCATTAGGTCAGGATCTGTTAAAACGTGGGATGACATGGTAGACTTATTTTTGGAGAAGTACTTCCCACCCAGCGAAGTTCTAAAGAGGCACACAGAGATAATTCAGTTCTAGATGAAACCTCATGAGACAATCCAAGAAGCATGGGCTAGATTCAAGACACTGCTGAAAAGATGCCCCAAGCATGGTCTAAGTCCGAGACACCAAGTCATAACTTTTTACAGGGGGTGTACTCCAGATGCAATGCGTGAACTGAATTGAAGCGCAGGAGGAGCACTCCTTCAATTAGGAGAGAATGATGCT
Organism: Salvia hispanica; assembly: GCF_029641045.1. Classification (NCBI taxonomy): domain Eukaryota; kingdom Viridiplantae; phylum Streptophyta; class Magnoliopsida; order Lamiales; family Lamiaceae; genus Salvia; species Salvia hispanica. The sequence continues at coordinate 5,317,256 of NC_142696.1, forward strand.
ATGCAAGTGATTGAGAGAGTAGCTTCCACTGATGAAGGATGGAATAATGAAAGAAACAAGTCATACAGGGTGGCCTCTGCTACAGAAGATGATAGGATAGACAGAATGTCAAAGCAACTAGATCTTTTGACCACTCAACTGGGGATCATGGAGATGGGAGACAACCTGGACCAGAACTGCAAGGAGGAGTTGAAGGTGTCAACTATGTGCACCAAGGAGGGAATAACATGAACTTCAACAACTATCGCCCTAACCAAGGTGGTGGTAACTATAACAACTATGGTAACAAAGTGCATCCTAATCTCTCATATGGGAATCCAAACAATGCTCTGCAACCACCGCCAGGATTCACAGTGTCTAATGGATTGGTAGAACAGCAGAAAAAGCCTACTACTTAAGATATCTTGGCAACATTCATGAATCAGACTACCAAGTACATGGAGAAAACTGACAAGTAAATAGAGAGCACTAGTCAAAAGTTGGGGAAGGTTGAAAACGACGTACAAAGCTTGAATGTGCATATGAAGAACATTATACTTAAATTAGTCAAATTTCTCAAGTAGGTGTCCAACATCAGCCAGTAGAATTGATAAAATTAAACAAATTCAAGAGTTAAACATTTGTAAATAAATATTAACTTGCACATTAATCCCTAAATATAAGAACTTTGGACTTATTTTAATTGTTCATAGAAATACACAAACTTAAATAAAATATCCTAGTACAATTTCTTAACAAATTAAATAGGAATTAAAAAGATGAGTTGAGTTGTTACCTTCTTATGGAGGCGGCGTGGATGGTTGGAGGGCGGAGGCGACCGCTGAAGCTGGAGCACAGTTGGAGGCGACAGCTAGAAGGCGACGGTTAGAGCATGGCTGCAGGCTAGAGGGCGGAGGCGGCGGGATGGTTGGAGATAGGTTGGAGGCTTGTTGGCTTGGAGAAAACGAGAGATTTGGGAGAGTGGAGAACGGGAGAAAGAGGCGGATTGGGAGAGTGGAGAACGAGAGATCAGGGATACATATTTGGGAGTTTATATATACTCCATAAAAACATATATAATATCATATTATTAAATAAAATTCAGTTTTTCGGTTTTTAGGGTTTTTTTCGTCCGAACCGAAAAATCAAAATTTTCAAAATTTTGGAACCGAACCGAACCGAATAACCAAAAAATCGAACTGAATTGTAAATTTTCAGTTTGGTTCGGTTCGAATATTTGATTTTTGGTTTTTTTGCTTACCCCCTTATATGTCATCATCATCTACTAACAAAACAAAACAATTAATATTGGTTATTCCTTTAGTTATACATTTTGCTTTTAAATAGAATAAAGAACATGAAAAATATTGTTGACATAGAGTCAATAAATGAACTTAAACACATTATTAAATTTAGATTTAGTTAATGTGATATAAAAATACAAGTTATATGTTTTATTTTTGCATATAATACGTTTAGGACATCTTTAAAATACTTAAATAAAAAATTTAAACAAAGCCGTTTGGGCTGGATCAGACTTAGCAAAATTAGAAAAAGCTAGGCCCAACCCAGCCCGCCTCAAACATGAATCTAAGCCAAGTTGGGCCTCAATATAAGCGGGCCTCTGCAGGCCCAGCCGACTCACTTGACATCTCTAGTTGCAACAACCATATCAATTATGTAGAAAAATAGCCATATCAATTTGTTAAAAGAGTTAATTTCATACTAAGTCCAATAAAGATGTCTCACTTTCCTTTTTGATTTATTCTACTAAAGATGGGCATTTCAAGTTTTAGAAAAAAAGTTCTGTTTTACCCTAATATAAATATTATATTTTCTCTAACACATAACACACAATAAAACATTATAAAATTTCAAGTCATGTCACAAATGTACTCCCTCTGTCCCGTAGTATTAGACTCACTTCTTTTGGGCATATAATTTAAGGAATTGATATTTAAATAGTTAAAGTGGAGAGAATAAAATACGAAAGAGGGAAAAATAGGGAGAGAAGAAAAAAAAAAGTAGGTGGAGAATAAAATAAGATAGATGCTTTTTGCTAAAAAAGGAAATAAGTCTAATATGTTGTGATATCACAAAAAGAAAAGTTGGTCTAATACCATGGGAGACAGAGGGAGTACATCTTTTATTGCACGGAAGAATACATTGTTACAAATTACATACAATACTAGTTCTAGTATATAATTCTTTTGTTCAGAGCAGTGCCTCAACCTGCACCGCTTGAATGGCTTGGCGTTTCTTCCGAACGATTGTCAGGCAACCGTGCCAGGCGCCACCTTTGATATGTTTAAATATATTTACAATCTCAGTAGTATTTATATTTCTTTGATAATTTGATAATTTAATTCATAATTCCAATGGTTGGAGTTTGACTGAATAATGAAATTATTTTATACAGCTGCCGAAAAAGTTTCTTAATGTATATAAACAAAAAATAAATAGAGAATTTTTCATACTCCAAAATTTAGGAAAAATGAGAGCCACAGCACGGATTGCCGAATCTCACAAGGAGAAAAGACACGAAAGACGAAAGCCGGCTCAGAATTTCTATAGCTTATGATAATGTTAAGTACTGTAAATCGAACTAAACAGCACTGGACCGTCAATAAGCACCACAAACCATTACTTTTATAATGAAAATAGGTTTTCAAAAAGCCTCAGAATTGCAGAATATCATCACAGGAAACTCAGTCCCGAAAGATGGTGTAATTTGATTAGAGATTTCATCACAGGCAGCTCAAAATCGAAATCAATTTCGAGAAAACAAAAAAACAATCAGAGAAATGGAGAATTAATTGAATGTTTTTCTCATGGCCAATCCCAAGAGCTAATCGCAGCAACCCGCTACCCAAGGCGATAGGATATGACAACGCTTACCTTCGGAAATCTCCGGCGAAGCCGCAGATCTCAACAAAGGAAAAGCTTTTTCTGGCGACGATTCAATCCGGGTTATACGAACACAGATCTACGCTCGCCCCGATTTTACATTAATCGTCGCGAAATCACATACTACAAAAAATCGAATTCGAAAGCAATTAAAGACTAATGTGTGAAGTGTGTGGGCTTCCGAGTACGCAGCTGAACTCAGCTCAAGGGTGGCGATTTCAGTAGAATGAAAGGGGTATTTATACATTTAAGCGATTCGTTTGTAGCCGTCAGATCTGATCCAGCAATTTAATTTAGTTTAACAGAGCCCTAAGTTCTTAGTAGCTAGCCCAATAGTCGCTAGCTTCTTAAGAAAACTAAATCCATTATTTGGGCTCTAAAGCCCAATAGCTCGATGCCTCTTAATAAATATAAATTGCCAAAACCATATAAATTACTAGTTCAATTAATTTGAGGGGAATTACGTTTGATTACAAATTTACAAATACTGCATCGGTTCCTTAAAAATAGAAACTATCTTTCTTTCGGGCCATTATTTAAAAATGAAAACTTTCTAAATTTTCTATTTTAAGACGTGAATCTCACAGTCTACTAACATTACTTTCATTGTTTTTTCTCTTCTTCTTTCTTACATTACCTATTTTTCTTTTTTGCTGTTATTTTACCAATTATTTTCTTACTTTACCAATTTTCATTAAAATTCGTGTCGTTTCAAAAGCAGCACTTGTTGCAATTTATTAAACACATCAAATAAAGAGTGAAACTCATAAGTAGGGGTGTCAAAATGGATATCGAGTATTGGATATCCGATATCCAAACCCGAAATATTGAATAATTGGATATCCGATATCCGATTTTTCAGGTTTCGAGATCGGGTTCAGGTATATGATTTTTGAATTATCGGATATCGGATAACCCGATACCCGATCGAGTATACTCAAATTACCCGAATTACTCAATTTTTTTAAAAAAATTAAATTTTAATAAATTATGTATTTATTCTATTATTTAAAAAATAAAATAATTAAATTTAGTCCCAAAATCTTTTACTCTTAAGTCACATTTAGAGTTAATATATGAATTGTGATGTTTATTATTGATGAACAATGGATGCTATAACTTATTAATTTTTTATTTCTAAAAATTTGTAGTCGTGTTTTTTTTTCTCTTAATCGAACTAATTTAAGTTTGTATCAAATTCGAACTATTACAAGTTTGTATTTCTAAAAGTTTGTATTTAATTTTGTTAAAAAAATAAAAATAAAATAAAAATAAAAATTCAAAATCGGGACTGGATACCCGAGTCGAGTATCTGGGTATCCGAAATCATTTTCCGATCGGGTATCGGATATTAGATTTTAGGAAAATCGGGATGGGGTACCCGAAATTTTCAAATCAGGTATCCGCGGGTACCGAATTTGACAGGCCTACTCATAAGCATGTTTTCTACTCCTTTTTTCTTTATTTTGTTTAGTAGTCACTTTTTTATTTAAAATTTAAAATACCAACAAACTTAGTTGGATCAATAAATTGAAATACGACAGAAAACAAATGAATGATAGAATGACCAAATAGATGAGTCATTTTGCAACTTTGGTATGTTCTATAGAAGTGGAATTATTTGTTTTTACTAAAAATTAATGCATTTCTTCTTACTTACTCTATTCTCTCTTTATCTCTTCACCTTTTTCATTTTCTATTTTATTCTTCCTTTCCTTAACTCATTTAACACTTTAAAAAAAAAAAATTGTGTGCCGAAAAGAAACATCTCCACTATTATTGAATGAAGACTTAATTAAAATTTGTTATTGACTTTTATTTAATTTAAATTGTAAGATTGAGAGGGTTTAAAATTAAAATTCAATTTACAATTCAAATGCTTATGTGATACTCCTATTTATGGAGTAGTACACGATAGAACCGGATTTAATATTGAATGCTTCAATTTTAAGTTCACACCTTCATTTTCATATTACCAAATTTAATATGGAAATTAGAGGTATAGATATAATTATTAGAAATCGACGTTTTACCCTTGATCTAATAAGCTCCACTGAGCCAAAAACTCGGTTAATAATGTAGTATTCCAAATACGGAAAAATTATAGCAACTGCACCAAAGGTGCAAACATAATGGCAGTAGGCAAGTCAAGTTATATTCTTGTTAAGCTCCCTCGAATCTATTCAGTTTCACGTCAATTTTTTTATTCCAGATCTATTACCGAAGAAGATACTGTTGAAGCTGAAATTCCAGAGTTATATCTGGTAAAGCGGCCTAACATTTTGTAACAACTTGTGAAATAGGTGATTCAACATTACATATCCGCACAAGGATGATGTATGCAGTATGTATCTATTCAGATTTAGTAATATGGGATGAGGAAAGCAAAGGTTGATGACCGGATATTTGTGTTTGAATGCTTTTTTTCTTAATTTCACACAGACACACACACAGTCTTGTGCACACATACATAACATATGCTTGTAAGAGAATATGAATAGTTTGGTGCATGCCATTGTGATTGAGAACAACGGAAGAAAGAAGAAGCCAGTCTAAGTCTATGTCCATTTGGCCAAAAAAGACATAGATCCAGCACCTAGAAGAAGTGAAACGTGTGCGCCCAACTGCAGCCTAACATTGCTCTGCATCCTTGGGTTCATGAAATCTGCTGCTAACAGATCCACCAGCGCCATGTAAACCAGTATCCCAGCTGATGCGGAATTCAAAATCCCTTCAACTATTAGAGCCTTGGGGCTATTTTCTTCGTATATGCTTGATATTCCGATCCCCACTGCGATCCCTATTGGTGTTGTCACCGAGAAGAACATCATCATAATCGTCGTCGTCACCGACTTGAATTTCGCCTAATCACACAAAACACATGGACTAATTATATAGTACTACTACCCACAAGCTCCATTTTATTTTTCCTTGTAAAAACAAGGAAAAGGTGGGGTCATATATGAAAGACAGATAAGACAAAATATGATAAGAACACATGTTTTAGATATTTTTTTATCAGAGCAAAACCGAAATTAAATTTAGCAACCTGGGAAATGCAGCCACCAAGCCCCATCCCTTCGAAGAACTGGTGGAATGAAAGTGCGGCCAGCAACGGCTTAATGGTCTCCACGCTCTCCGATGCTCCCAGCGACACTCCGATTATCACCGAGTGAACCACAATCCCTACCTCCAAAACCTACACCAACACCAACAATCACCATCCATGATCCATTCACATATACTGCAAACAAATTACTCCCTTGTCTTACTATAAGTGAAGCGTATTTTTTTTGGGGCAAAAAAGCAACATTAATCTCTCTTACTTTATCATCTCTTCTAATTTTTCTCTATATTTTCTTATCACTTTTATTTTATTCTCTCTTCATTTAACCAATAAAACAACACTGCCTAAAAACTTGTGCTAAAAAAAATGTGTCACATGTAATGAGAAGAAGGTGAGAGTAGTATGCATACCTGTGATATTATGCGCTGTCGGACAAGATCCGACACGCTCATGTCAAGCGACGGAGCTGCGGCGGCCGCTCCATGCGCGTGGCCGTGCGTGGAATGAGTGTGCACGTGCACGTGGCCATCGTGGCCGTCGCCAGAAGCCTCCTCGTCGACGAGCTTCGGTTTGTCAAAGTGCGTGCTCTTGTAGAAGCTGGTGGCCACCGTGTCCACCACCAGCGTCCCGATCGCCGCCATCATCGCCACGAATCCGGCAAAGGGGAACTTCCCCCACGGATCCTCCCCGAGGCAGGGCGACGACAGGCTGCGGAACGCGTCGGGGAGGATGTGCACGAATCCGGTCGCCAGTATCACCCCTGCCGCGAAAGCCTTGATCATGAAGAACACGTCGTTTTCCGGCCGCAGCACCTCGAACCTCCGCCCGAGGATCGGGAGGCTCACGCCAACCGCGCCGGCGCACAGAACCGAACCTATTGATGCCAGCTTGTACCTGAGCGCCTCGGTGTGGTTGCGGCGCACAGCTTGGCCGTCATCATGGCCGCCGACGCAGTCAGCGGAAGCTCGGGGAAGGAGGAGGAGGAGAAGAAGAAGAAATGATAGGATTATGAGTTTGTGGGAGCTCATGGGAGAGGAGAAGAGATTTTTTAGTGATGTTGAGAGGAGAGGAGAGGTTTGCTTTGTAGTAGTAGAGTTGTGGGAAAAGGGTGGCTCTTGCTAATCAGAATATTTGAGTGCCCAATTAAGTAGAGTATATATATGGATGGTCAATAGGCAGCATACCAATTTTTTTTTCTTTTCTTTGCTTTAATTTGCCTTTTTGGTTCAACTGTTCCTAAGTATTTTTCAACACCCAAACGCATCTATACTGGTTGGAATTCCCCTCACCACTGTCACTACCAAAATTAAAAAGAAACTCTCACACATATTGTCTCATACACTCATATAATAACTGGTGTTTAATCAATCAGTTTTGGTCGCTGCAATACAACCATACAACTTTAATGCCACATCAGCAGTAGACAGCAGTGGTGCCCTCTCGTGATAGTCTGCTAAATTATGTTTTATCAAGGTTGTAATTAAAATTTGCATCTAAATTTGCATGTACTGTATTAAATTTACATCTAAATTTGCATGTATTAAATTATATATACTATATCAACGTTGTACTGACTTATAGTAATTGGATATTTTATTATTTTAAAATTATACAGATCAAGAGAATACTTGGGGGTTTTGCAAATGGTCAAAATAAAAAAAATACATGGCTACAAAAAGTAAAATAATTAAACCATGTACACAAGTTGTACTTCTTAATTAAAGTATCAGAATAGAAAGAAGTTGAACAGAGAATAATAGTTCAACTTAAGCTTTAACAAACTTTAGTTATACATCCCATTCCTCGAACCAAAAGTTGCAATTTGAGTGTAAAGGGCTGTCATTGCGAAATTATAGAATTCATTATATAAATTGTTGTAAACCACCATCACCATGTAAATTTGTGAGATTAAGATCATTGGTTGTTAGCTAGGTTCCATTCACTTTATAATTATTTTCAGATGGTTGGGTAGACTCATTTTAGTAGTACTACTCTATTACACTTTTCGACCATTGAATTTTGGGAATATATTTTTGTTGATGCTATACTATGATTATGTGCAAAAGTTGGTCGAAAGATTTATAGTCTATTAATATAAATTATTCCGTTTAGTAGTTCAATCTGATTTAATATAGCGCGATCAATTCAAACGTCAAGAAAATCAATAAGATAGGGCAACATACATAGTGGAGGGGAATTGGACAAAAAAGTTTGAAGTTGTAAAAGTAGTGATGATTTAAATTAGGTGGAAAATGTAATTTTAGGTTTGGAGAGAGATGGAGACAAAATGTTGTCATCCAAATCCCTAACAGTGGCGCTTTGGACTTAGTTTACATTGACCTAACCTATGTAAGAAACTCTCATTGCCTCATGATGTCGTTACTATGTCTCTTGCTTTTGATTTGTGTATAAAAATAAAGGATTACTGCTTTATTTACTTTGCCTTTTCTCTGTTTTAAAAGCTTGATTGTGGATTTGCTTTGGTGTCCCGCCGCACAGTTTAAGGTGGGAACCTGCTGTGCTATCCGCTAATGTTGGTCTCTCTTGTCAGCCCCAAGTAGACTACAATTGTTTAATTTTGTGTAGATGGGAATTTTGGATATTCAGTGGGTTAATTTAATTTGTAAACCTTGAATATTATACTTTAATAACCACTGCAATATGGAATACTCCCTCCGTCCCATAAAATTTATCTCATTTTATCATTTTCATTCATTCCACAAAGTTTAACTTGGAATCTATCAAAAATAGACATTAAATTCACCCCTTAATCTCATCAATGTGAGACCCTTATTCCACTATACACCTCCATTTAATACAAAGTCAAACAATTTCTTAAAATCCGTGCCGGGTCAAATTGGGATAAACTTTGTGGGACGAAGGAAGTATTATACTATCAGACTCTGTAACACCTTGGATGGGCTAGTGTCGATTGTTTTGATAATTTAGAATTCACTGTATTTATAATTCTGAAATGTCTATCAGATAGATGTACACTTTTTTTTTTGGTTAAGGAAACTGGGCACAACCTAGAAGCTGAAGAATCTAAGGCAAATAAGAAACACCTAATCTATCATGTACTGTAGTAGCCAAGCATTCGTACCCGGTGGAGGGCCATCTAGAACATGAACTCCTTTGTAAAAACTATACGCATAATGGGAGAAAAAGTCTGAAGCAAAATTACATTCTATATGCAAATAAGCAAAATTAACTTCTATATGCAAATAAGATGTACACTTCTTTTTCTTCTCACGATAATGAAGTTTGATTTATTTCATAAATTCTAACTATAACTAGTTTCACGATGTAGTCACAAATAGACACTTTGTTTGAATCAATTCCAACAACTATAAAAAATTTACCTCTAACTCTAAGCCTTCCATGTAGATGAGTTCATCAATTGTTTGCAAACGTGAAATGTATCAAAACATGGTTCAAATGTCTAAAACAGATACTTGAACGCCTTCATTGTGTCACTAGCGCACTATTATATCTTTCATCGTGGAGCCACTCTACAATTGGTCCAGAATTATACGTAATATTACTTCCATCAGTGACCAGATTGGCAGATCGGACCTAATTATTTATTTTTCATATATTTTTAATAACTACTCTCTTCATTTCAATTTAGATGAGTCGTGTTCTTTATTTTGAACTAGTATTAACCCACGCACTATGCGCGACTTAGAATATTTTTTACTCTTATTTTGATAGTATGAATAAATAAATTAAAATAAATAATAATATCATTACATAAGAATAAAAAAATATAAATATATACCAAGAGTATGTAAATCTAATAAAATAAAGAAAATTAAATAGTAAAACAAAAACCCAACAAAACACTCACCATCATCAATGTGCTGTAACTTTTCCCCTACTTATTTATACCTGAAAGGACTAAACTATCGTTGACTCTGTATCTCAACCTTATTTTCCTCTTTAGTTTCCAATTTGATGATTTATGTACGTGCGCATAAAGAATGTGATATTTTATGTTCTTCATCTTCTTTGCTCCTTTTCGCCATTTCGTTGACTTAGGGTGTTTTCTTTGGATAAATCCTATGGAACTATCGGTGACTCTTTACCTCAACCTTATTTTTCTCCTTAATCTCCAAACTGATGATTTATGTTATGTACGTGCGCAAAAAAAAGTGATATTTTACGTTCTTCATCATCTTTGCTTCCTTTCGCCATTTCATTGAGTTTGAGTGTTTTCTTTGCATGAAAACTATGATAGTAATAAAGTTGGCGACAAATGTACAATTTTAGCTTCCAAATGTTATAGATAGCCAGCTTCTGTTATTTCTTTATTCCAGAAAAAATAACTATTATAGCTAATATAGAAAATATTCAAACAAAATTAACAAAAAATAAAAAATAATAACATTAGGAAAAAACTTAATTATGAACTAAAACACTCAAATAGGGAATGATCTTAAAATAAGATTTAAAAGTGCTATTTTCTTTTCACCTCTCTTACACGACCCTATCTCCACAGCCTCCGACTCGCGTCTTCAGCTCTTTGCCTTTTTACAGGACTATATCTCCATCGCCTCCGACTCCATTAAACGTTGCAAAAGAGCTCCCGTCGTCGACTGCTGAAGTTGAATCCCTTGAGGAAGCAATTTTAAAATATATTTAATGTCTGCACTGAAAAGATAATTCTACAACGAAAGAACATGTATTTATAGACAAAAACTAAAGGCTACCAATAATTTCTAAAACCTTTTAAATTTCACTATACATTATAGAAACAAAAATGCATTTTCTAGGTAATCAATAATAATTAAAATGAATATTAATTTATGATTTAATCAATGGATACATTTAGTCATAGATTTGAAATGTTAAAAAACGCATAAATTGAAAACTCCTCATAAATCATTAAATTTAATGACATAGCTATACCATAATCACCACATCATCGGCCGTTACATACGGGTTACATTATTTGGCCATAGATTTCAAAAGTCATTAATTTTAATATTTTACGCACACTATCGGTAGCTATATATGCCTACATTATTTAGGGAGTTATTATGTGATTTTATTAAAACGTTACGAAATCTTTTACAACAATCACCCAAAACTCCTAAATTTTCAAGATGTTACCCAATCTTATAAACATTCAAAATGATGGTCAAAACTTGTCTTTTGTATATGTATAGAACTAAATAAGTCATTTTTTTCCTAATTAAAAAAAAACATATAACCACTTTTATTTTATTTAGTCATCCGTTTTACTCTCTCTTATCTACATTATCTATTTCTCCTATTTTATTTTTTATTAATCCATCAACACAATTTAATCTTCGTACTTAAAATTTTAGTTTCAACTTAATTAGGAAGAGGGAGTATAAGTTTTATTATTAGTTAATAAATTTTTAAAATATAAAAAGTCATTTAAATTATCTTGTAAACATTTAAAATTTATGATAAAAATTAAGAGTATCTAGAGTGTTCATATATTGAAATACAACACAATAAAATAACACAAAATAAAAGAAAATGTGGTACAATATAGAAAATAAACAAACTAAATTATAAACAAGAGTAAAAAGAAAAAGGCAACTAAAGAAAGATAGAAATTCTACTCTCCTATTTAATTGCGAGTATCTAATTTTTTTTTCATGTTTTATCAAGCTATAATTTGAATATATTGAAAATGGTTCAATAAAGAAAAATAGAGAAATTAGAATTCAAAGTTCAAACGGTACAGTGACTGTGCCATATTCAAACCAGCAATCAATCCACTTTCCTTCTCAATCGATCTCAAACAACAAGGTAAGCCCGCCCAATATTATCCTTTAATTATTCGATTAGGTATTTATGTTCGAAGCTTATACCTTTTGATTCTTTCGTCCCCATCCATATTTGTAACAGAGGAGTAAAATACAAAGATTTATTGAAGAATCGTGAAGAATCCTAAGTACATTGCGAGGAGTCCAGTAGTTCAGAATCGGAAGAAAAAGTTAACCGTTCGATTGAAGAAAGATATGGTGGCTGTTAAGGTTACACTCCTAATTTTGTTTCACCGCATTAGAATTATAATTTACTCTCTCGTAGGCTGGAATTAAGTTCATTTTTTAATTAATTGATTTTGTGATTTTATTGACAGTAAAGAGAAACTTAATAGTTGATGTTTTTACCAATTTAGGGCAGATTGGATACTCGTAGAGAGAAAACGGCAGATAAACAAAAGATGAGCAAGCCCGGTAATTTCTGTTTTAAGTAATTGAGTTGCTATGTTCCCCAAAATTTTGATTTAGTGCTGACTCAGTATGTTCCTCATTCTCAAGTAGGAGAAGTAAGCAATTTCAAGATATATGTGGAAGTTGACACTCTTAACAATCGAACCAAGTAAGTGTTTGTTGTTAGGCTAAGTATTTTTCTGTTTTGATTAAGGTTTTATGTTTTCTAATTTCTATCTATATGTTAATATGCAGAAGACAGTCTGCTACATGTAAAACTGGAGGTTATGTTCTAAATGCCAATGATTCAAAGGTTAGCCTATTTTTTTTTCAATTGTTTTTCTTGATTTTATGTATGGGGCTTCCATTTTTCTCTATGGACTAATTATTTTGAGAATTTCCCTTTCCTGTCTGTTTATAGAGTGGTGTCAAGAATTCGGAGAAGGGAAAAAGTAAACCATTTAAATCTTGTAAGTCTCACAAATTCTGTATAGAATACCGAGTAATCATGTGTTTGTATTCTGAATAATTGGTTCATCCCGCAGTGACTTCTAGAGTTGAAAGGAAAGTTTTGTCTGATATTGGCAATGGGAACTGCACCTTTTCAAAAACTGACCAAGGAAAAATCTCTAAATCTGGGTAAGTAGTTTAGATTTTCAGCATCCAAACAATACTGCTCTTTACATGTAGGAGATTTCTCTCGTTATTGTTTGAAGGAGTGTATGATGAAAAGCTGTCTTAAATGGATATATATCTGAACAATCTTCAAGTGATCTGTCAAATGCATCGATTTAGATTGTTTTAATCTCAAACAGAGAATAAATAAAGAAAGAGATGAAAGAAGAAATCTTAGGGATTTGATCATTCAGTTCCTCTGTCTAATGTAATTAAGATTTTTATATTTCTGATTTCCATCTCACTACAGGAAGGGCAAAGACAAGGTGGTGTTGCTTCAAAAAAGGTTAGTGTAACTTTCAACTCTTGAAACTATATTAACCTTTCCCTGTGTTGCTTTGATTATCCACAATTTTTTATTTTTTTGTTAGAATGTGTCCTGATACATGTTTATTCATTGGTGTGATTCATTTGCTTTCTGTTGGTATCTGTCTCGCAGTGGTGCTGTTGATTTGGGAAAGAGGGACAGTAGTTTGTCAAGCAAACTTTCTGCGGTATGCTAATGAATATCATTACAAATCTGTTCCCACTAAATTAGTTCACACGCATAATTGAATTTGGAAATGGTTGATAATTCTCAAATATGGAGCTTTTAGCACCCGAAGTTTCACTTCAATTGAATCAAGTTATGAAAGACTAAAATGGTCTAAAGCAGTATCAAGAATTGGGTGACAATTCCTGTGCCAATATTTTTAAGAGAATTTAAGGTCTGGTGTTGTGTGAAACAGGAAATCGTAGCTCTAGATTCAACCAAAGATACAGATCAGATTTCAAAGAACCGTAAGTATCAGTATTTCTTGTCACCGCATAAAAAAGTACTCCACTGATGAAGATCTGTTTATCTCATTGTGTTCCTTTTTAATGAATAACAGTTGTCAAAGAAAATGTTAAGACTATCTCTGGTGAGCCAAGGATGAAAGCTCAAAGCCGTAACTCACTGACTACAACTGTTACCGGAAGGTGAACTCAAAAATTGCTAACCATTTTTTAAACCAGAATTTTTGTTGCTTCGCTAGTTTTTGCAAATCTTCCAACTCTATTACTTTTATTATGCATGTTTTTTAATGAGTTTTTTTTCCTTTCCTTTCGGTTTCAGGAAATCAGTTAGAAATACTATTCTGACAAGGTTTAAGCTCCCACTAATTTCTATTTCATTTTAAATGTATTTGATTTCACAGGTATTAATGTTCCTGTTTTTGTTGTTTATGATGGTTTAATAGGAAATCATTGCCAACAATAAAGCAGGCCAGCAGAGTAGAAACAAGTGGCACAACAAAGGTTTTGACGTTATACCATCTGACTTTATATTGTCTTGTGACTTGATAAGCTGCAAGTGTGATGTAGTCCCTTTTATTTGTTACAACAACAGGGAAATTCTGAGAGGTCAAGTAACTTTAGGGTAAAACATGGATTCCCTGGTGAGCTTTCTATCAGGCTTAATTCGGTATTTCTTTGAGAGAGACTCATGAGTGTATTACTAATCAATATTTGTAAACTTTTTGTGAATTCAGTTAACACCAACTCTAGGGCAAGTGTTGCACCAAAACCGAGCAATCCTAGTCGCCGTCCTTTGGGGAGTAGAGTTAGTGATGGCTTCAGATCAATGTACGTCATACGTCTAAGAATTTTGATTATGTTTTACATTTTTAAGCTTCTGAAGTTACTAATTCTACCCATTTTATGGGGCAACTCTTCACTAGGAAGAAGTTGTATTTTTTTTTTATCTTGGTGGTTTTACCCAACATTCCAAATTTTCCTGCTTTGTAGTTAGATCTCTACATAACATATATATACACTTTTCTGGGAGAGAGAAGAAACTTAGTAAGAAGGAGAATATCTGTCAGCATATAACAAATGGATTTAATGTGGGATATGAGTTGTGAACTGGCAGTACTTTAATGCTTTAGTATGCCTCTCAAGATCAAACACTCTAAATATGAACCATTCCCTCATCTAGTCTTTGTGACTTGTGTGATTCATTTTCTTCAATCGGGATATGATGCTTGACATCCTCTAAAACAGCTTTTGGAGTTGGCTTTATATTTGTCTGGTCAGGTTTTCATTGTAGCATGTTCTTGAACCCTAATGTATCAGTATTTATTTAGACTCAGCTGATAGATTTTTCTTTAAAGCAATGAAATTCTCTAAGGAAGAGTCTGAGTTTTTAACATGTGTTATGTTTTCATTTTGTGCATTGTTTTCTTTTTTGCATTGTTTTTCAATGTGGCGTGTTGTTTTCAGGCCACCGAGGGCTGAAACCAAAGTGGAAGCTGGAGTGAGATCTAGAAAATCTATTAAAGTAAGTGAACCCTTATATATTTTTTCTTCTTTTCTCCTTCCAAATTTTTTGTTGTTATTACACTAGCTATTCGTTTGATTGGTTACTTGCTAGATTCAATTAACACATTTTCTTCCTACATATATTTTGTCACTCAAAGTAAACTAATCCGAGAATGGATAATAATGATGACAGATAAATTTAACAACTTCTGATTATGATAGTATGATACTGAAATATATGGATATGTGTTTCTTCCTCTACTTAAAAATTCAAAAGCAAAATGCATTTATATCAATGCTACAATGAGATGAAGAACATATATATAGTTTCTGGTTGGAGTTTTAATCAGATCCAGCATACTGTTACAGATATACTGAGAAAATTTTCTGTCACTTAAATTCCAGCTGACTGGAGAAAGAACAATTACAGCTCTCAGCACTCGAAGAAATTCGAAACCAATCCAGATAGCCACTGTAAAGAAAGTGACTTCTCGACCAGCAGATTTATCCAAGAGAAAGGAGGACAAGGTTTCTGTAATAAAAAACATTCCTTCTGTTGTATCCCAAGTTGAACCTGCCCATGAGGAGGATATTTCTAGCACTAGTGTTCAAAGGAGAAGATCTGATCGCAGGAATTCATTTATTTCGTCACTAATGTCCAGATCAAAGGTTTTTTTAGTATCCATGTAATCAACACCTCTAAAATTTGCTTGCCAACTTGATAGTTGATTATGGCCACTTTTGCAGTTGCTTAAAGAATGTAGTAAAGTTGCATCCCAGGAAACTCTACCAGATATATATGATGATCGTAACCATCTTGAAGTTTCTGATTACGTTGATGATATATACCAATACTATTGGGTTATGGAGGTGAACCACATTCCTACTTTTCATCATTTTACTAGTACATAACTTTTTTGCATTTCTTATAAAGTCTTTCTCTGAAACCTTTTGCAGGCACAGAATCCTTCGCTGAAGAACTACTTGGAAACACAAAAAGATATTGCACCACAAATGCGTGGTATATTAATCAATTGGCTTATTGAGGTCTCATTCTTATCAACATCATTGCTTGTCTTTTAGTGGTTTCTGCACCTTCTGGTTTCCCTCTCACAACCATTTGGTTGCAGGTTCATCAAAGGTTTGAGTTGATGGAGGAAACACTTTTCCTCACTGTTACACTCTTAGATCGATACCTCTCCATCGACTGCATTAAGAAGAATGAAATGCAATTAGTGGGCCTTACTGCTCTCCTGTTGGCATCCAAATATGAAGACTTTTGGCATCCCCGGGTAATATATTCATGCATTCAATCTCAGACTGTAAAACTCTCATTAAGTAGAAAACTTATCTCTCGATTTCTTGGTAACCACAGGTTACTGACTTAATAAGCATCTCAGCCGAGTCATATACTAAGGATCAAATGCTGAAAATGGTGAGTGCAGGCAGATCTTTCTTTATTGATTGCTTGCACAGCATTATTTTCTGTTTGCAAAAAGATGAAGTTTGTACCAACTTGTGAGTTTCAGGAAAAGATAATCTTGAAGAAATTGAAGTTCCGTCTTAACCAGCCAACTGCCTATGTTTTCATGCTTAGATTTCTCAAGGCGGCTCAATCTGACACAAAGGTATGCTGTAAAAATTTGTGCAATAATGTCTCTTCAATCAAGTAGAGTAACTAACAATCACTTTCTATTTGGTGGGCCCAGCTTGAACGATTAGCTTTTTACCTCATTGAGCTATGCTTAGTCGAATATGAAGCCTTGAACTACAAGCCCTCAATGCTCTGTGCATCTGCAATCTTTGTTGCACGATGCACAATGGGATTGAGTCCGCGATGGACTCCACTACTAACGAAACATACACGTTATGAAGAATCCCAAATCAGGTAGGCTCTCTGTTGGATATTGAGGGAATTTAAACTATTAGGCTTTCTCTTAGACTTTGGAATTGTGCAGGGGTTGTGTGGAGATGATACTCAAGTTTCACAAAGCAGCCAAAACATCTGTGTTGAAGGTCACTTCTGAGAAATATGCAAAGCTCGACCGCTCCAAGGTTTCTGCAACTATAAAGCCTCTGGACAGGCTTCCTTCATGATAGATGAGATGCCTCTCTCCCTGCTCAACTGCGATGTATGTCTTTCTCTTACTTAACTTAACCTCTCCCTTAATTGCTAAGATTATTGTCCCAAATAAAATGTTGAGTCGTCTTGTTTTCTTTCATGCAGGAAGTTGTATCACAAGAGTGTGTATGTATTATGTAAACATAGTTGTTGGTCGGATGTAGCGTTGCTAACATAGAATATCACAAAAAGTATGGGGCTATTATTCTTGTGTTGAAATTAGAAAAAGATGACGACTTCATCATCTCTGTTTTTATGTTGATGGAAAAATTTTAAATTCCAGAACATAGTCACATGTAATGATGATTTTTGCCTATATGCAACGCATATATGGAGATCCTCTTTTCATTCCAATTGGCTCGCCGATTCTTTCGAGAGTTGACGGTAGCCATGGTCATTGGCTTATTTACTAGGAGTAGTAAAAACTCAAATCAAGAAGGACCACTCATACATGATACTACATCCTAAACTGACATTTCACCATTCCGTCCTCTAGCTACATGATAATACGATAAGGGTGTAAAACAGGTAGCAGGTATCGGATAATTCGTGATCCGACTAATTCATGTTGTGTATCGCGACCAACAAAAATTGGAGAGTACTTAAAAACTGGTGATTTTGTATTATGAGCTTGATTTGATTGTGTGCAAATGAAATTAAACATGTACTGGTTTATTCAAAGAAAATTGAGCCTTGATGTGAAAGATGGTTTGTAATTTAAACATTTTTAAAACCAATTTTTTTTTGGTTTTGTAATCAAATTGGTTAGTTTGTTGTAGGAATTGGCGGAAAGCCATGACATTCGTGTTTATAAATTTAGTGTAATTTATTGAATAAATCAGTTTTGATCTGCTGAGCGACTCTTAATGAGCGACTCTTGAGCGACAATTCCAGATCACCCACCGCTCACGCACTCCTTCCTTTTAGTTTTCTTCTGAATTTCTCTCTCCTCTCTGCTTCGAAAACCTACTCCCCCTCTGCAAAATTGAAAAAGTCCGATCTCTACCTATTTTCCACAATTTTCTCCGTTTAATTTCTTAGTATTTTTTAAATCACAATCAGAAGCCATGGTTACATTTAGCAACTTTCTGATATCTGTGGAAGGATGATTGATAAAGAAGAAGAAGATTGACTATTTTATTCTTTCTTGCTCGATTCTAATCTCGTCAATTCTCTGCATATATTGTGTGAGAATCAAAATCCATCTGAGCAATTTTAATCAAATTCCTACTCATTTTCTCAATTCTCTCCTCGTCATGCCTATAATATTTATTTTCAGTTATTTCATCAAATGGTTTTTGCTATCAACGACGCGGTATTTGCGTTTTCTTCTATTTGTGTTTCACTGCTCATTCTGGAAATAATTCTTCTATTTGAAAGTGGTTGAGGGCTGTTGACGATAATTATCACCTAGAAAGAGGAAGGGTGAGAAAAATCAAGAGTGAATTGTGGTCTGAAATTGAAAATTGCATAGTACTTCATCATTTTTGGCGTATTCTTTATTGTGATAAAGAAAGAATTGAGAAGAAAATTAAAGAAGAGAAAGAGAATTGCGCAGGCAATATTGCAGGGATGTCTTTTAAAGAAGAACGTGCTACTGAGGAGAGAAATTCATTGAAGAAAAATAAAAGGAATGGGTGCCGTGATATTGAATCATTCCTAAAATTTCTGCAATTAGTTTTCACTAACAAAATGAAAATTTTCAATCATACCCCTTTATCACAATAATTGGTTTCTCATTCTCTCTAAACAAAAATGAAAGAGATATTGCTTTTTTATTGCAAAGAAAATGGAGAATTTGCAGAGCTAGAGAAGTAGAAGAGTACTACTATGTACTAGGATGTCGAAATTTGCAGATATTGTTTTGGCCAGATTTTCCAATAGATAAAACTCATCGGAACGAATTGACTACTGAATTTAATTGTTTTGCACAGAAGAATGAACATCTCAATAAGAATAAAATTTTCGGATATGCAATCCATGGCAGAAGAACATAAGTGCTGTTTGCAGAGAGAGAAATTAATAAAAAGAGGAGGAGAATATTGAGAGAAACAAAAAATATTATGTCACTGCCACGTCAGCAGTCGCCTAAGTGGCGCTCATGTAAAGGACCGCAGCATATCATTCCTCTTGAATAAATTACCATATAAGTCGTTTATCATTGCAAAAATTTAGGTGTAAAGATTTCTTAGTTTGCAGCAACACGAATCGTCAGGATTGAAAGCCATTAAAGCCAAGATTCTTAATCTGACAAGTTATACTCAGTAGTTATTCACTACCCCTCATCAAAATGGGGCATAGTATGAAGAAGTTATTTTCTTCATAATTTATTTTTCCATCAAATCCGAAGCCAACCAGACACTTATAAAAAAGGGTCAACGAGAATATAGATTATGCAATACTCCATATGCAAATATAATCACGAGAAGGGGGAAGAAAATGTAGAAGCACTATAAACATGATCAATTAATAGACAAAAACATGTTTTAAAACAAGGAAGCCTAAAACTTAAACGAATACTAAAGTATAGTTAATGTACAGTTACTCATGGATATATATAGTAGAAGCCAGAGGGTTTTAAATTATTAGCTGCTCAGACTTTGCTCTTGTGCTCCGGTCTATGAGTGAACTCAAAGTCAATGTGAACAAATGCTCTCTCCACCTCAGACAGTTGCTCGAGCTTTTCTTGTAGCGTTTCGCCAATATTATGTGCTTCGCCCAGCATCATAGTTTGCGGAAGCACAATGTCAACCTCCACAAAGTAATGTGTACCAAATGTGTATGCCCTTACTGTGTCAATGTGCTGAATTTCCTCATGATGATTCCATATCAGATATGTCAATTTCGTTAGGAAATCTGGAGGTGCTGTTCTTCCAATTAGCGACCCCACGTTTTCAAAGACAGTCCTACTCCAAGTGCTGATTGTGTAAATTGCAATCTGAAACATAGAGTCGAATAGCATTGGCAACATAGAACATATATAAAGCCTAATAAGCATGAATCTGATTGAATTATGGCATGCATAATGAGAGAATGGATGTTTTTGCCTGCATTGGTAATTAAATGCTAATTGAGTGTACTCACCATCATGGCTCCTGTAGGATCTATCCACCAGTAGAAACGGACCGCCAAAACAGCAGTGGCTAATCCGACAGAGTTGGTGATGACATCAAAGAAATGATCTTGAGCATAGGTTCTCACAATCTCATTCTTAAATCGGCGGCAATAAACCATAAGTGCAAACTTCACTACAGTTACAGATACCATGATGCCTATCATCCACATCTCTTGGTTATGGTTCATCTCAGGGCCAGTCTGTTCCACGAGAAAAAAAAATTGTTGGTGTAAACCAATTTAGAGAACTAGAGCTAATTCAATTCTTTAAAGATGAAATACCTTTGATATCAGTTGCCGAACAGACTCCAGTATAATTTGCAATCCCAGTGTTGCCATAACAGAAGCAAAAACAATGATGCCCTGTAAAAGACATACTCAATTAAAGGAGTCATATTTTTAAAGAGCTCATCTTGCTAGCTAATATGCCCTATAATAAGTGTGTTATTTTATTTCGAAGCAGATGCCAAATCTTACCACTGGTTGCATCCTTTTCTTTCCAATTGGATAATGATACTGGTTCGGATTTTTCATAGCATAGGATGTAAACCACAAGATCAGCCCAGATAAGAGGTCCAGGAAAGAATCCATGGTTGATGCAATGACAGCTAAAGATCTGCTCTCAAATGAAGCATACACTTTTGCAATGAAAAGGATCAGATTGGCAAAGTTAGATATGTGAACAGCTAGCCTCTCACTCTTTGCAAGCTGTTTCAGTTGATCCTGGAAAGATATAAGAGCAGAATAAGCCATAAAAACAAGGATGATTTAACACAATCTTAAAACAGGGCAAAGAAGACATAAATTATAAAAAGAATAAAAAACGGAAAAGTAGCAGTATTAGTCAAAGCAGCAAGTATCAGAATAAATTGAAGTTATGAGTGATACAGGGATGAGCACTGATTCACAAGTATTAATGTGGTTATTTCTGCTTCACTTTTAAAAGTATCATGTGCGTTTTCTTCTGAGTATGACAGGTTAAGTGAGGTTAAGAACCTCAGTAAGAGCATCTGCTAAAGCACCAGATACATGGATTGTCTCCATTTCATTGAATCCTTCCAGAAGTCTTTCCTGCTTTTTGTAATACTCTGCAACTTTTCGTTGTTTTCCTGCAGGAAAAAAATGATCACATATTTACATTGAACTCAGAGTAAACCCTTATGCGGAAATTAATTAAAACCGGACAAGCTAACAAGATTAAGAAACAAAGCGCCAATTTAATGAAGAATTAAGTACTCATAAAACATTTTATTGTGTATGCATATCTATTTTTAAATTCAAGAAAATATTGCCCTCGAATGTATTTCTTTTAAGGCAAGGCCAAATTATCCTATATCTATGTAGGCAGCCAGCGGATGTACTAGTATATAACAAAACGTCAATAAACAAAATCTGAAATATGTGAATAAATATCAAACTACCTATAAACTATTTTGACCTAACTAAAATCAAGTGATAATTATTAACTACTACCACATGTTACTTGTGGTAAAATATGTAGTACTATTATCAATTTAATATAGATGACCATAATACTTTATTTTTAGTAATGCGTGAAGAATATATTAAATTGATAAATTAAAATCACCACCAACATCATAAATATCTAACTTAACAAATATCCACCAACAACCAAATCATCTAAAACCGCCGCCACCATCATCATCACACACGCATGATATATTGATATATACAGAAACATCGATCGTGTACAATTACGTTTTCAGATCCGGAATCATCAAACAAAATCGTCTTTCTTATTCCGTTAATAAAAACGTATAAGGAGATTTTAGAGATCGATACTAAATATTTTAAAGCGTATATATAGAGTCTATTGTGGCTGCCGTTAAATTACAACCAGAGAATTGTTTCTGCAAAAGACAGACTTCAACATTTGAACCTTAGTCAGAGAAATCAGATCAAATTATCACCTGAAGGAGCACATAACAAAAGGACATATTCAAAGTTGAATAAAAAAATTTGGAAGGAGACATGACTGGAAAGAAAAATCCAAAAAAAGGAGAATAGGATCCGGAATTATTCATATTCTATAACATATCTGTATCCACCGCGTGCATCAGGGGAAAAGGAGTGTTTATTTATACATGATTCACACGGCTTACTTATTTGATACACTTTTGACACAGTTCCCCTAATATTCTCCGCGGAAAATTCAGGAAATATGCGATATATATTAAGAATATGCAGAAACATACTTTTGTTCCTGAAGAGACGCCGGATGTTGAAAGTGGAGTGACGATTGTCGGACTCGCGCTCCGGCAAGCGGAACGCGTCCAAGTTGAGCCTCCACGACGGCTGGATCGTATCGGCGCTCAACAACTCTCTGCGGCTTTCGTTCACAACGGCGGCGCCGCTGGCACTCTCCATTCTGTGAGGTTTAATTTAGGTTTTCGATTTTGGGTGGAATTCGGAAAGGTTGGGATGCAATGTGGGTACATAGAAACTACACGCGATTTGAATCTGTATTGAGATAATCATGGGAAGTTGGGATATTTATATACGTACTACGGCCTTGTTTAGTTTTCGAATTGTATTAGAATACGTTTATTCAATTTGATCATAAATAGGACTTCAATATTTTTGACGAAAAAAATTAATTTGTTAATTATATTAAAAATTCATCTGACTTTGTTAGGTTTATAATTGACTGATTTTATTTGAGTTATCAGAACAAAGGAAATACTAGAAGAAACAGCCTACCTAATTCTTTCTCTTTTGTTTCGGGCTCATGTGACTTTATCTACTACTTAAATTACTTTAGAAAAGTGGCAATCAAGTTAATAAAGTATTTTAGGGCATTCTAAGGATTTCATTATTTTCGAAAATAATAGTTGACATTTCTTATTTTAGTTATCAATCTTATTAATGATATTCTATGTTTTATGTGCATGGTATATAATGTCAGCAATAATTTTTGTCGTGCGTTCAAATATTAATATCACAAATTATGTATTTTGATAGTAGTAGTATTAATTTGGTATATTGAAAAACAATACTCCATACTCCATTCGTCCACGAAAAATAGACCACATTTGAAAAAGGACTTCATATTTGCTACCTAACACAATTAAACAGACTCCACTATCTACTAACACTATTTCTCTCTTTTTTTACCAATTCTATATTAAAACTCATGTCATTCACAATGCGGTCTATTTTTAGTAGACGGAGGAAGTATTTACCAATTCTATATTAAAACTCATGTCATTCACAATGCGGTCTATTTTTCATAGACGGAGGAAGTATTGATTTGTTATTAAAATCATATCTTTTCCTAACTTGGCTTTAAATCTAGATCACTGACTAACCTAGGTATATTCTAGGTCACTTATCAAACAAGCCATTAAATCTAGATCACTAACTAACCTAGGTATATTCTAGGTCACTTATCAAACAAGCCCTTAGTTTACAAATTACAATAACTAATAGAGTTGTATTCAAATTTGGTTCATAAAAATTAAGGTTTGCATTTATGTGCTTGAATTTTTAAAGAATAGTATGAATGTCTTTTAATATAATCTACTTGTCTTTTTTCCTCTTTATATCTATCCATGTCTCTATCTTTTCTTTTTTGAGGGGCTAACATATCTTTATCTTAATTCTCATCTACCATTCAACTTAACTTAAGTGCATTCAATCATTGGCATTCATAAAAAGGACAATTATCATCTAAATTATGATACTTTAAATAATTTGTAATTTTCATACTAATGCTTTAAAGCTGAAAAGTATTCAAGTTATAATCTGTTTAGGGGAGTTTTTAACCTTCTTGCAATTTAAGTTCTTGGAAAACATCCAAGAACCCGAACTTTAAATTATTTTAAATTTAATTCGACAAATATTGGATTTTGACAAATATGGATAAAAAAACATTAATATATTGGTAAATATTTTGTACTGCTTAACTACCAAACACTTCATTCTTTATGCAATTCTACAACTCTCCCATAGACTGTCTTTAGCTTTACAAGAAATTATTATATGTGTATCTATGATAATAGCGTTATGCATATTTCTGGTACCGCACAAAAAAGATTATCATTATAAAGTATAAACTAATTCCGGATAAAGACATAATCACGTTTAGATATTTTTTCATTTTTTCGATCTTTTTTGCCCTTTCACTTCTACCACGTGGCACAATGTGAGCGAACTAGAGCATGTTGACGCCTCCGCAAGGCCCGGACTCCGGCCCTGGGCCATTTTCATGTTGGGCCACATTTCGAAACACACAAAACAAATGAAGTCAAATTTGCTACCGTTTCAATTATATGTCACATTTTTTTAATACTACTACTTTTTGAAAAAATCATGAACCGGGTAAAGAAAGAATAACAGAGAGAGGAGAATAATGTGTTTTATAGGAAAGGCTAAGTTTGAAAATAAAATAGATTGAAAAATGTAGATAGAGTTGGTGATGAATAGAGTGGAGTCGGAAATAGTTTGGCATTATAAATAAAGATAGCAATATGTAGAACTCAAAAGAGATGAGTTGGGTGGTGATACAAGTGAAGATGAGAGGATTAGGATTTAGGACAGGCTATGGCTTATTTAGATGATATTGAGTCAACAGGGTCTGGTGCAGAAACAGCGCCTGCGGATGCCGCGGCACTTGCCACCGTGGAAGCCCTCTGTGTTGCACACGGACCCGCAGTTTTTGTTGCTTAGGCATGTGCCCTTGAACCGATGGCTCTTCGATTCACAAGTCCTCTTCTGCTCCCCCACTGATGCCGATGCCGATGCCACCCCCATTTCTGCCAAGTAAAGTAGTAATCCTCTATTATTATTATTATTATTATTAAAATTCTTTATATCAAAACGCATATACATTACATACACTTCAACTACTTACCACTTGCCAACAACAACAGCACCAGCATAAGAATAGCCCATACGCAACCTCTTCCGCTCCCAATTTTCCCCATATTGCTCTTCCTCTGTGTGTGTTTGTGTGTGCATCTTCTCCTCAATACTACTCCATATATACAAGTGACACTGAGAGTGCAGTGAGACATAGTACAGGTGTAATGTAACAACACATGTCCTGTTGTGTTCATGCCTTGCGACACGTACTTGGAGATCAAAATGTATATACTTTTTCTTTACCATTCATTCTACTGCTACCTCAACTTAGAAAAGAAAAAAATACAAATTCATACACCTATAATTCATTATTTCATTACAACTCACACGGCCCAACCCCCCCCCCTTTTTTTTGTCTCTACATATAACAATATTGTAAAATAAAAGTGAAGTAAAATATTGTTTGAACCATACGCCAAAATCCATTTAATTTGGTGTAAAATTCATCTCCAATTATACACCAAATTCAAACTCATTTTTTGTGTTTTCCACCGATTTACACCAAATATGATGTTACTGCAAAAATTTACTGTATGAAACCATCTCCAACCATACACCAAATATGAGTTTTGGTGTATGAATCTTCTCTAACCATACACCAAACTCAAACCCATTTTTGGGTTTTTTTGTGAAACAACAACATATTTGGTGTTACTGCAAAAGTTTTGTGAGACAAAATCCCAAAAATGGTGTAAATCTTAAATTTGATGTAAACGGTTGAAGTAAAATTATTTTCTAGTGTGACATATACTTAAAAATGAGTTGAAGTTTGGTGTAAATGATTGGAGATGATCTGAGATATTGTAAATCGGTGTGAACTAAAACACGAAAACAAAATTACAATAACAAATGAAGATGCTCGATTTCAAAAGTATTTGACTTTATATGACGCAAAAAAGAAATGAAATGCTCCTCTAGACTTGCACTAGTTGATCAATTTTGGGAACAATCACAACTTTCAAGTCTTGAATTTTTTCAATTTTATATTCATATTATGGTATGTTTTTTTTATGTAATTGTGATATTTTTAAATATGTTTTGATTTATGCATTAATTTTATCATAGCATGTGAAGTGTATATTAATTTTCAAGTTGGCGTATTTTTTTAGTAATTAAAAAGTATAAGAAAATTTATTTTATTATTTAATTAAATTTGTTGATATAATGATGTGGGATTAGTGTGTGATTTAAATAAGTATTTAGGCGTAATTGAAAAGGTATAAAAAGTAGGTGGATATGGAATATTCTTTAGGTTTGAGTTTGGTGTAAATAATTGGAATAAAATTACTTTTGGTGTTAATAACATATATCCAAAATAGGTTTGAGTTTGGTGTAAATGGTTGGAGATGGCCTTAATAAAAATTAGGGTGCTTCATTTTAACATGTTGAAAAGAGAACATGTGAGTCTCAAGTATGTTGGTAAAAGGATATTATCATAATGTAGAGTTCCAATAGTATAGTTCTTAGGAACATTTAATCTAGATTCCTATAAATACTCATGTACTATATATCAACAAGAACAATTCAAGCTTAATACAATGTAGACGATAAAGCTTTTAGTGTTTTTTTTATTTTTCGCATTTTACTTTTCAACATAACTCTGGCATATATGGAACCCCTTTACGAGGGTGTGAGAGAGGAAACTTTAAGGGGGTGTTCAGTTTGCAATATTGTATCCAGGATTAAATTTGTAGTGTGTTTGGTTCATGAAATTCAACCCCACAACTCAATCCTAGATGGATAATCATGGGATAATTAGTCATAGCTAACCCCCCTATGACTAAAATAATCTCACAACTCAATTATAAATTGCATCTTGATATTATTTTATCTTGAAAACTGAACACCACCTAAATGGATGAAAAGCAACTTAGAATCATCCATGCAGCTACTAATTATCGGCCTATATACTTGGTTGATCAAAGTTTTCTCAAACCTTTATTTGTCATTTTGCAGTGGTTGGAAATGAAGACAAAAAATGGAGCAACGACGAATCATAAAGCTATAGCCGGAACATAACCTCAAAAAAAACAATACATGTACTTGTACATTTAGTTCACATACATTACTCGTACATTATTTCAAAGCCATCAAGCGGGGCCATAATTCATTAACAAGCCAAACTCCAATTTCAAGCGCCATAAAAACCTAAAACCGCTTCTACCCCCTTGTATAAAATTCATCTTCCCAAAAAAACTCTGTTCTTTACTTGGTTGCTGCCACCATGACCCTATGCTCAATCATGTCAACTGCCCGATTACTACAACAGTAAAATAAGGTAAATATGTAGTTCGATATGATTGTGTCTCACTTTTTATATTGGAAAAACTAATTTTTTTAAAGAAAAATCAGATAACACTTTAATTTGTTTTCTTTTCAAATATGAGGGGTTGCTAGGGATTGGATCCCTGTTGTGCTATACAATCAATTATTTCATTTTTAAATTATAATTTTTAAATTATTAATATTTTTTATTATAAATTAATTGGTTGTGTGGAACAACATTCCATATGGCATATGCTATCAACCACATCCAAACCCAACTTCACATTTTATGTGTGTACTTTTTATTTCAAGTTGTAGTTTCAATGACAATCTACAGTGGAAACATATCTAAGCGAATCAAACTGAATTCTTTAATCTAAGTTATCAGAATTTGCTTTTTAAAACTGTGGATGGGAATAATAAACCTGGCTTTCACAGACCCAAACTTCTTCTCCTTTTAAAATGAGAGTAATTGCACCCGCTAATTCAAATTGTGTCATGGCTAAACCATTAATTTAATTTTTGTATAAACTTTGATTCAATTTAGTTGGTTAATCATTTACTTGAGTATTAAACACCACGTACACACTTTTTTGCGTTCCAAAGTCTTCAGTCATCATTAATGATCCCGAATACGAATTGATAGGCCTGAACTAACCTCCCCCTAATCTTTAACTAGTGTAATACATAAACCAAAACATGCGTTATTTTAAGAGTAAAGACTAAAATTGGTCCTAGACATATATGACCATTTTACGTTTTTGGTCCTAAACATTATCTTTTGGATTTTTTGGTCCTATACATATGAAAATTTGATCATTTTGGTCTTCCATCAACATTTCCATTAGAAACTAACGGTCAAAAGGGTTTAAACTCGATTTTGACCAAAATTAACATTTTAATTATGATTTTCTCCTTAATTAATTCACTAACTATTATTATAAATATTTTTTTTAAAATTAGAAAATTAGAATTAAATATTATCTCCTTCCCCGATTTCTCGTCGACGGCTTCTCCAGCCGGCGCCCAGAGTCGGCGGCGTCCGGCATCTCTCACCTCACTCCAGAATCGACGCTCACTTCTCTCCAATTCGAGAATATCTAGTCTCACATAGTCTCAGCGACCCGATTGAAGAAATGAGCGGCGAGAAATCGATGGGGGCAGTAGGGGCGCTGGTGCCTATGTGAGACTAGATATTCTCGAATTGGAGAGAAGAGAGCGTCGATTCTGGAGTGAGGTGAGAGATGCCGGACGCCGCCGACTCTAGGCGCCGACTGGAGAAGTCGTCGGTGAGAAATTGGGGAAGGAGATAATATTTAATTCTAATTTTCTAATTTTAAAAGAATATTTATTATAATAGTTAGTGAATTAATTAAGGAGAAAATCAGAATTAAAATGTTAATTTTGGTCAAAATCGAGTTTAAACCCTTTTGACCGTTAGTTTCTAATGGAAATGTTGATGGAAGACCAAAATGATCAAATTTTCATATGTATAGGACCAAAAAATCCAAAAGATAATGTTTAGGACCAAAAACGTAAAATGGTCATATGTTCAGGACCAATTTTGATACGGAGATTAAAATGGGATACGGAGCACTGGCGAATACAAATAAGAACAAGGGGGTACAAGTATACCCCCAAAAGTTCTCGATAGCCTAGTGGTATTACACTCCTCTTTCATAGCGTCAGCCAGGGTTCGATCCCCATCTGGTGCATTTTTCGGCTACGGAGTATTAAATGAAAAGATAATGAGGTAGGAAATAGAGAGATAAAAGTAAGTATTATTTCGACTTATAAAGGGATATCAGTATTATTCCGTAGGCGACAAAAATGGAGAAAAAATTGAATACTACATCGAAATGTGGATTGTGGATTGTGGATTGATGGGCAAAGGCATGGCGCGGCAATTGTCCAATTATTTTAAGTAGAGTCAACCAAATAAACGTGCTTTTGAAACTTTCATTAATTCAATCGCATTATTTTACTCTATTAAAATAGAGTAGAGTATGAGATAAATTCTACTCCGATCTCACTACCTCATTTCTGCACTTTGGTTCATCGCTTGCCTGTGCAAATGGAGTAGCAACAATGGCGGATTTTGTCAACAGCTCTACTTCGCATACTGCATTGGGGTACACAACTTACTCATTTAGTTGTTCATTCTACCGATTCTGCTCTCCTTTTACACACTCTATTTCATTGGTTTGTGTCGCCAGTTTTTTCTAATGTTAGGGTTCTTACTGCGAAGCAATTATTGATTTATAATGCGTGGGAGTGTGTTCTATATAACACGGACAGTAATTTCTCGCTCCAGGACTAGAATTTAGTGATATTTTAGTTGAACTTTGCATGGGGTAGGGTTGATGGAATTTGAAATGGTTGGTGGTATTCCTCACTTGAAAGATTTTAGGAGATTGCTAGCTGCTCACCCTCCGTCGTTTCTTTTTTACTTTTATTTATAATTTACCAGCTGCTTATTTCCTAAGATATGCCATTTGATATAATATAAATCTGCTGTACATATGATCAAATTTTACTGATGCTTTAACTTTCTGTTCAGTTCCGTGAAAGGGTGAGCAATAAGCAATATCCGAATGGTTTGTTAATCCCATCATCTCGACTTAGCTGGGAAGAAGTGTGATATCTAGTTTCTTTTGAAGCAAAATCTTATATTTCGTAATTTGTAGTTGTGCAGCTAAAAAACCCCTTCCACGTGTTGAGCTATAATGTTTTTTTAAGTCTAGAAAATATGAAGCGTGATTCAACATTAATATGCGATGTTTCTTTCTGTTGCCAGTTTGTTTGGTGGTTCAAGGTTCTCGTTGATGATGGTGGTGCTCTTACATCATGTGTTGAGTAAGAGAATTTCCTAGGATATTGGGCTTATGTATCTTCTGCGTGCCCCCCAACTTGCATTCAAACGAATTATTTCCATAGCTGTGAGGATTGCTGTGCTTCTGTGTGCCTATCACAAGTTATTCACAGAGCCGTGGTGTCACCTGGTGTCACCATTGGGTTTATATTTAAAAGAGGAGAAATACAGCAATTTTAATATGGAGCCATTGAAAAATCATAATATCATGCATTATCCACCAGAACATGGAAATGAAGATCATGGCCCTGTATCACTAGTTCACGGGACAGGTGCTTCAGGTCATGAAAATCCCAGTTTGCAATACCCAGAGAACCAATTTTCAGAACCTAAACCTGTACGTAACTTCTCTATACAGACCGGTGAGGAGTTCTCTCTCGAATTTATGCGTGACCGGGTGAATCCTAAGATTCCATTTATTCCAAATGTATATGGGGATCCCAGTTATGTGCCTGGTTACTTGGACCTGAAAGGCATTAGTCATACTGGATCCGGAAGTGGCTCTGATATACCCATGGTTTCTTCAATGGTAAAAACTTCTTCAGAAATTGAGCAGAGGAATGTGTCTTTATATGGAAACAGAGGCAACCATGGCTCTGTGCAAGCAAGACATGTCTATTCAGATTACAACAATCAGGGCATGCTTTATGTCTCGTCCGAGGCTTCTGATAGTTCATCACAGAAGCTTAAAGTTCTCTGCAGTTTTGGTGGTAAAATACTGCCTCGCCCCAGTGATGGAAAGCTCAGATATGTTGGTGGTGAAACACGCATTATCCGGATCAGCAAGGATATTACATGGCGGAACTTATGGTTGAAAACAACTGCAATTTATGATGAGACACACACCATAAAGTATCAGCTCCCTGGGGAGGATCTTGATGCTTTAGTCTCTGTATCTAGTGATGAGGATCTGCTGAACATGATGGAAGAGTGCAATTTACTCGGTGGAAGAGAAGAATCAAGAAAGCTTCGGATGTTTCTATTCTCTCTTGAAGATTTGGAAGATGCTCATTTCAGTCTAGCCAACGCTGATGGTGATTCTGAGTTTAAATATGTAGTTGCTGTCAATAGCATGGACATTGTGTCTAGGAAAACCTCTACCTTTCGTGGGTTAGCAAGCTCATCTGGAAACAATTTAAATAAATTGGACACTCTTAATGTCGAAAGGGAAAAAAGTAAGGATTCTAGTGATGTTCAGATAAATACCTCAGATATGGCTGGCTTTGTTGTCCCATCAACAGTTGGTGAATCTTCTAAATCCATTCTACCAAATTCCTCCAATGTTTCAGAAATTGCACACTTAGGTCATGGTCAGATCGTGCGCCATCATGAAGACAAGCATCAACCTCCCCAGTTTGACTATAATCTGTATCCGCCTTATCATGCCCCTTCAGGAAGTGCTGTGACTCAATCTTCTTATGGGGCTGTTTCTCAACATAAAGGCCTTGAAGGGAGGCCCCCAGGTTCCTCAGACACACAAGGCACACAGATACAAGAAAAGGAGGCAAAACTGAGAGTTGATGGTTCAGTTCAACCGGAAAGTAGGAGTAATGGTGGCAGAGAAGTTAATTTTCCAGATGAGGACTCAACAGTTGTGATCCCTAAACTGAACAAAGACTTATCTTCAAAAATGATTGAAGGGAGAACCCCAGAACCCGTTTCTGCCTCTAAACCTTTTGATGTTAAAACATCCCAACTATCTAAATCCAGTGGAAATGAGCATAATGCATCTGGTAATGATCCAGCTCCTGAATCTGTTAATTCAGAATCTGATCCTACTGCTCTGGGCCAATCTGAGTCTTCTATTCCTCCTCAAAGGGTCTATTATTCTGAACGAATTCCTCGAGAGCAGGGTGGCCCACTTAACAGAATATCAAAATCTGATGATTCTCGGGGTTCCCAATTTCTTATTAATCACTCTCATACTGATAGTGCCCAGCAGGATTTGGTTTCGGGATTTTCTGAAAAATTGCAAAATGGAAATGTAGATATTCCTGCCGAGCAATCTATTTCTACTTATCCTGCCGAGCCTGAAACCTTTGATAGCGAGCATCATAGAACTCAAATGGTAGAGGCACTTGATGTTAAAGACTCCTTGCATGTAAATCAAGACCCGACAGAGGTGGAAGTTGGTTTGAAGCTTCCCGCTGAGAGCCACGAGGGTTCAACAAAACATTCTGAAGATCCTACAGCTCATTGGGTTGATGGGGTCGGATGTCAGGCCATTCCTGATGATGCTCATGAGCATTCTCAACTTCCGAGAACCACAGGAGCTCACACAGAATCCAAGGCTGCTATACCCAGAACTGAGCAAGGAGACATACTTATTGATATCAATGATCGGTTCCCTCGTAATCTTCTTTCCGATATATTTTCAAAAGCTATTCTTTCTGATAACTCATCTGATATTGGTCCTCTACCTAAAGATGGAGCTGGTTTGAGTGTGAATATGGAAAACCATGAACCACAGCACTGGTCCTTCTTCCAGAGGCTGGCAGGGGATGAGTTTTTGAGAAGGGATGTCTCTCTTATTGATCAAGACCATGTTATACATTCCTATGCAAATACAAAGGTTGTAGATGCACCTTTGGCATATGACTTTGTGCCTCTTACGAGAGATGGAATTCCTCCTAGTCACCAAGAATTCCAGGAGAATTATGGCAAACATGATCAGAAAAATTCACCGCTTGGAGACCAACCTCACTCTATGGATCATCATTCTAATTATGATGCACCACAAGCGAAAGTCAATGAGGGCGTTCAGTATAGTGATTTGACGGATAATATGAGAATTCCAGATTCAAACTATGAGGTACCTTTTCTGATGAATATGCAGAATTAATTATTTTATGCTCAATACTGCTCTAATGGAACTTTTTGTAACTTTATTAATATTTCAGGATGGGATTGAACATATTGACTTGCCTCCTCTAGAACCGTCCTTGGAAGATTTTGACATCAACTCATTGCAGGTTAGTCTTAATTATTGCCCCTATAACCATTCTTCAAACCACAGCATGAAATGGTAAGTTAAATTGGTTGCAATCCCATGCTATTGCTATCTTGCAAAACAATTTTGTATTCTATATATTGTTAAAAGTGATGTGCTGTGGTATCTGTTAAAGTATTCAACATTGAATATTTGCTAATTTACAATTTCTTATCTTCGTTTTAATTGGAATAAAGAATAATGAATTTGTTGAATATTAGTGTAACTTTTTGGCTAAGTTGTCTGTAATCACACTAATTATGAATCTGTAACTATGTGATGGATGATTTGCAGATTATACAAGATGCAGATCTAGAAGAACTGAGGGAACTTGGTTCTGGCACATTTGGAACTGTATATCATGGAAAATGGAGGGGTTCAGATGTAGCAATCAAGCGCATAAAGAAAAGCTGCTTCACAGGAAGACAATCAGAGCAAGAGCGACTGGTACATGATTTAAAGTTCCTGTCACAAAAAAATTATTTTTGTCCTTTCAACATATTCTTTAAGGTCTGAAACATTATTTATTAAGATTTTTGTTTTGCATGTTTTGAAATTTGACCTATCGTTAAAATTGATAGTAAGCAAACTGAAGAGATCGGCAGCAATGTTGTTTCTCTTGAACTGTTCTATAATTTCTATTTAAGTTATTTTTATCACAAATGTATATTAGGCCTTGCTGGCATTGTTATTAAATAACTCAACACTTTCAGACCAATGAATTTTGGAGGGAAGCAGATATTCTTTCAAAGCTTCACCACCCGAATGTGGTAGCATTTTATGGTGTTGTACAAGATGGACCAGGGGGTACATTGGCTACTGTAGCAGAATTTATGGTTGATGGATCATTGCGACATGTTTTACTTCGTAAAGATAGGTATTACTTTCAACTGAGCTGTTGCAACTATTCAAGTCAATCAGGAGCCTATTACTCATTCTATGTTTATATTATTATCTTGACTTAAAGCATCGGCATCAAAATATTAATGTGGAAATATGTATTCATTCCACTTTTGCGATAGCTTTCATTCAATCAATGTTTATTAAATACCTTTTCAGACACCTTGATCGCCGGAAACGACTTATAATTGCCATGGATGCAGCTTTTGGGATGGAATATTTGCACTCAAAGAATATAGTGCACTTTGATCTGAAGTGTGACAATTTGCTTGTCAACTTGAAAGATCCTTCAAGACCAATATGCAAGGTCATCTACATGGGAACCTATTCTTCTTTTGCCTAGATTATTGATATCTTTGCTAGTTTTCATCATTCCTCATTAAGAATTATGTTTCCAGAGTTACACTTTTGGAATATTCTCTACCATTCATCGTCATCAGTATTTGATGTCACTGACTCACCAATCAGTATTCTGATATTGTTATGTAATTTATCAGGTGGCTGATTTTGGTCTATCAAAGATAAAGCGGAATACGTTGGTTTCTGGTGGAGTTAGGGGAACTCTGCCTTGGATGGCTCCGGAGCTACTAAATGGTAGCAGCAGTAAAGTATCTGAGAAGGTAACACCTGTAATCTACAGATTTACCTCCACAAATCAGACCTCATAGCATAGCAAATCTAGAAAGTCATTTATGATATTCAGAGACTCCATATGCTTTTATAATATTTTGTCGTTCGGTTCGGGTTTAGAAACATCCCTCTGTTAAGAGGAACTTTTCTGCATAAGCTAGTTCATTGGCATTGAATTACATAAGCTAGTTTCATAGGCTTATAGCCTTATACCTACAAAACCAACACTTTTTAACTATTCTAAAATTCTCTGCAAAGTACAGAGAGCAATTAAGTACTATATGAGTATATTTATAATATTTGATCCATAGCATCTCAAAATTTTATGTGCTATTAGGCCTAATAATTTCTGGATTTTGTTGTTTGCGTGGCAGGTTGATGTCTTTTCATTTGGTATTGTCTTGTGGGAGATACTCACTGGAGAGGAACCTTATGCAAACATGCATTACGGTGCTATCATAGGTTTGTTACGCAAGCTCATATACAGTCTTTTGTGGTTGTGGTATGAAGCAATTCATGGCTGTCATGAAATAACTTAAATCGCTGTGTACATGCATGGGAATTCAGCTTGGTACCTATAAATGTATGGAATATTTATTTTGCGAAATTGAGAATGACTTCTTGGAAAATATCATGAGGAAATTGCAAAATGTGCCTGTGCTGTGTTTTAGGAAAAGAGTAGGATGGATTTTGAAAGCCATCCAAAAACTCTCTTATGGATCACTTACTTGCCAATAACTTTGATTTCCAGTGTCGAGGGCTTAATATTGTCTTGTAACTGCTGCATTTGATTACAAGACTAAATGAGTGATAAAGATCTTGTATTCCATTAACCAGATTTTAGATTTTAGGGTGAGTTAAAATTATATTTTTATCTTCTTCTGGTGTCATCTTGCTATGGCTCTTGACTTGATCTTCCAATATGAAAAGTTTCTGCTTATTTCACCTGTAATTTTCTTGCACAAATTCTCAAGAATTCAGCGGGCTTTATGAAATTTGTCACATAGTAGCTAAATCATGCATCCTCTTTATGGGCTATTAGCCAAAGGCAAAATGCAGTAGAGGTTTTTTAGTATTTTGCATACGTTTAAAACTTGTATTCCATATGCAGGAGGCATTGTGAACAACACACTGAGGCCGACAATTCCAAGCTATTGCGATTCAGAATGGAAACTACTGATGGAACAGTGTTGGGCTCCGAATCCAGTGATGAGGCCATCATTTACTGAGATCGCTAGCCGCTTGCGTGTAATGTCGGCTGCAGCCCAGCCACGGAAGGCGGCAGCTTCATAGGGTTTAGGTATGTTCTTTAATTAGTTGACTCAATTGTACACAATATAGCACGTTGATCAACATATACATATACCGAGTTTATAGAACATTATATATTACTCCTGTACTATGAACAAAGTTCATTTATTTTCCTTGGTGTGGGTTTTCTCATTTGATTTTCAACTGATTACTGAAAGACAAGACAGGGCAATAAATGACAACGAAATAGCTTTACAATCACAACAGCAGGTGTCACGTGGATATTGATGCCGATCACGTGATACCCTCTGGTCTTTCCACACTGGAACTCAAGATTTGCCTCATTAGCGGCATCTGCCTCGCGCTCTTCAGTAGGGCTCCCCAAATCGATATTGGGTATCTGTACCTCTGAAACCCGAAGAATTAGGTAATGTACACCAGATACTCAAAAATTAATTTTAACTATTGGGTATTAGGATGTGTAGATTTTCGGGTATCGAGTATTTTCCTTTTACCTGAAAATTAATTTAAATTTTACAAATTATTAATTTAATTTAAAAACCTTAAGGGAGTTGGGGTTAGGGTACCCCCAACCCAAAACCAAAACACAATTAGATACAACGCTACTCTCGGCTCTCTCTCAAGTTCACTGTATCTGCTTCTCATGTTGCCGATGCCCTCTCCAAGGCCGTCGCCCACCCTGCCTCTCACACTGCTGCCGCCTTGTCCGATGCCCAAGCAAGCAGTGCTCGCCGTATCTACTGCCAACACCCACTGTCATTTTAAAAAAATTCGGGATTGGATACCCAAATCGGATATCCAGGTATCCTATTCAGAAACAAGGTCGGATATTGCGTATGGGATTTTGGGTTTATCGGGTTTGGATACCCAAAAATTTCCGGTCATCCTTCCATCACACCTAGGGGTCTGAGTGATGTCAATGTTAATACGGGTTTAAAGTTCATAGATGAATCTGAATAGCCTGCCAAATTTATAAAATGTGGATTTTATAGGATTAGGATTGTAAATTTGTAACTTCAAAAATAAATCTCAACAAGATTACCATTAGTGGTGAGTACTTTGTTTCTAGTTCAGTTTTTTTGCCCAAGCTGAACTGAAAAATTGAAATTTTGCGAAATTGAATAGAAATGAATTTATCCAAAAAACAAAAAACTGAACATGAAATATTGAAATTTGAACTGCAAAAACTGATCCGAACCGAAAAATTGAAATTTCATAGATACATAAAAAATACGAAAAACAAAAATCCAAACTACAAAAATTGAGCTCATAATAGGAGTCACTTGGTGTGGGCATGAGTTCTAAGTATTGAGATATGATGCCCCAGCGGCCGAAATCTAGCGGATTTGGCATGCCCCAATCAAATAGGTCGCTTATAATGAGACGGAGGAAGTATATAACAGTTAGATTCTTCGACTAAAAAACTGGGGTAATAGAAACTTATTCAAGAAATCAAGAAGGAAGCATGAAATGAAATTTGTAGAACATGCTATGTATATGTACATCTCTTCACCCGGGGCCTCGTGCGTCTAAACCTAGACCTAAGCACCTATGTTCACAACCCTAGTATACCACAATGAGTGTAGTATCATATGAAAAACATCAAACTTTACAGGCTTATCATGCCAAAGAAAATGCTTCTGCACCAACCTCACCCTTTGCTGCATCTCAGCATACCTCTTTTCTGGGATGGATGCAAGGATCTTCTTCAAGTTGGGAATGTCCTTCTCGAGTATAAACACCGCGAAGGACTCCCAGTTGAGCGTCTCGAAGAACGGGGGGATGTAGTTGTCTGATAAGATCACTGGCACGCACTCGTAAAAGATGGCCTCAACAACACGGGGGGTGTAGGGCTCGTATCCCTTGGCGCTGATGCAGTATTTGCTGCTCTTCATGTATTGGATGTAGGTCTGATCCTTCCCCTTCTGCAGCTTGCCGGAGATCTTCATGTCGGGGTCCTTGTTCTCCCAGTGGTCGAGCAAAATGGGGCGGAGATAGCCGTGCATTTTCCCTGCAAAGAAGGCTAGGATGTGGCGTTGGGAGGGTGGTTTCCCTCCGAGGCTCTTGAGAGGGCTCGTGGCATCTCGTACGTACGTTTCAGGTAGGGATATGTCCTTTCCGAACTGGAACCCTCCCTTGGCGTTCGCGTTGCATAGAGCTCTGATGCAGTTGTTCATAATCCGCCCCGTCTCTGCAGGTGCCTGAGCAAAAACAATAGAAGACAATTTTAGGGAGTCATGTACAATAATTGGAGAAACGATTCGACTACATAGCGTAAAGACTATTGAGATCAGAAGATGTACCCAATCATGGCAGGCAACGAGGAAATGGTCAGCCCCGTTGGTTCTGTCCCAGAAACGGTGTGTGGTCGTGATGTTCTTGAGGTAGCTACTCAGGTAACGGACCAAGTTCTTGCGACTGTGGGAGTCAGGCACATAGAGAACCTCCTGCAGCACGTGTGAGCTGAAGGGCAAGTAATAGAGATGGGCTTTGTCGCCGTTCTTGGTGACAAAATGCTTGTTTTCTTGCAGCTGCTTCATGAACCATCCTTCGGAAGCATATATCCCGTTGAGCTCGGGTTCATGGAAAATGGGCCTTTCTCCTTCGCTGTATATGTAAATCTTTAGAGTTTTTTCCATCAATTCGTAGCTCCTGCATACAAGGATCAGATCAGCATTGTCATTGAAGATCAATCACATGCAACTAACTTGCTTTGTTTTACCTTGCAAATGCAGAGAAGTTTCTGTAGATGCTAACATCGACACGAGGGTTCTTCGCCACAGAGTCTGCGCTCTCAATCAGTCTCTTCGCATTCAGCAATTCATCGTCTGCTTTTGAAGGCCACCTAGCTTTCTACAATGGGAAAAACCACTAGTAAGAAGCAGCAATTATCCAATATACGCCATAAATTCCAGTTAAATCCACACAAACCATAGAATGATACAAAACACGGCTCTGGCTCAGAAGATCATTCATCTTAGATATTGGCACGACCACAGTGGGCGCTCCCTTGATCCTTGTCGACTTAGGAGCCCTTCTGATGGCTGAATTGCTGACTTCAGTTGAAAGCTGACTGTGTGTCAAACTAGGCCTCTCTCTTACTGGAGACGAGGCATTGGAGGGTGAATAGAGTGGACTAGAAACCCGGGGAGTTCTGTCTTCATCTTTGATGGACGGAGGAACTGCATCTGCGCCTTGAAGGCTATCTACTGATGAGTTTCTCGCAGAAGTGTCACTCGAAATTGGCAGCTCGTGTTTGTGCTGATTACTACCTGTTTCTGCAGACAAACTCTTGTTGGAGAGGTTCATCTCCAGAAAATCTCCAGACGAGCGCTCAACTACACGCTCATCACCACCAAAAGCTTCACCAGAGCGCTTCCTCGTCTCTGGCTTCTTTTGCTCACCCACCACCTCTGTTACATTCTGAGACGCGCTAGAAGCATCCGGACCACCAGAAACTGTCCGATTAACTGGATCCCCCGTCCCATTAGCCGAGAAACTGTCTGCTGATGCTACTCCGGCTTTGCCAGTTGACAATAGAGATGATATAACATAGCCATATGGGAGTTCAATGTACTGAACCAATAAAACCAGTGAAAAGGCAAAAGCCATAAACCACAGCAGCCTTCGAGTTTCCATCACAACGACGTTGCTGAAACAACCAACAACTGGAGCAGTCGAGTTCTGCTGCTGAATCTGCGAAATTGGGTTTAAGCCATTTGTTTCATTCTAGTTGCATAGTAAACTAAGAAAATAAATGACATTATAAGCTTCTTTGTAGATAGTTCAAGCATATGCTATTTCATAACTAAAGCATTCTACTTTTGAAGATAATTTTATATCCACCGATATACAATTTGAGATTCTGTACTCAAACAACAAAGCTATTGAACTAAAGAAGAGCGAAATAAAGAAAGAATTGCAGTTAAGCTAACCTAGTGGAAAACAAGATTGGATTTTGATGAGTAGGAAGCAGAAATCAAAGCAAACACATGAAATTAATTGTTCAAATGAACAATAAGATCAACAACCAAGACCCCAAAAAAATGAAAAAATGGGCAAACAATTGCAGTTATTAATTTGGTGGTCTAACATAAATTCAGATACCAAACACACAAAATCCATGTTTCCTACTAGGAAACCATCTACCTCTCCTCTAACAAACAGAGTAATTAAAAAAGGAACAACAAATTCAAGAAATTCCCAAATTTTAAAAAAGATAACAGCAAATTCAAGAAATTTCCGAAATAAAAAAAGAATTATTTTACAACAAAAACACTAAGCTTGCAGAAGAAAAGAACAACTTCTTCAAGAAAATTTAAATTGAAAAAGAATTCATATTTAACAGAACACTAAGCTTGCAGAAGAAAAAAAATAAAGAAAGAAAAAGAGGCTTACTCATAAAACAAAGGTTACAGAACATCAAGATTCAAGAATTCGAGCTGAGGTACAAACAATGCTGCAGTTTTAGTGTTG
Organism: Salvia hispanica; assembly: GCF_029641045.1. Lineage (NCBI taxonomy): Eukaryota > Viridiplantae > Streptophyta > Magnoliopsida > Lamiales > Lamiaceae > Salvia > Salvia hispanica. The sequence continues at coordinate 5,357,882 of NC_142696.1, forward strand.
AATTCTGAATGGCCGCCATGGAAAAAGAAAATCATGAACAGAAAAAGTTGGCTAAAAGGGAAGTGAAAATAAGAAATGATTCAACCTTGAACTCAGTGGTTTTCATTCAACAGCATTAATTGCGGAAGAATTAATAAAACAATTCTTTATTAATCTCAGTTCAAAGCTCTACACAAATGCATGTGCAGTAATGGAATTTGAAGAATTAAGAATTTTTGTCTGTTAAAAAAATACTGATATGAAAAATAAAAACTCCCTCTTGCATTTTATTATTGCAGAAAAGAGTGGCGTTTGTGCTTTAGTGGGAATTTCTACCTTACCAGTTTTACCTTTTTTCTCCATCAATTCAAGAATAATACCAGGATTCAATTTTTATTGCTGTTTTAGCCCTAATTAATAACAATGCGTACACATAAGGAATTAAATAAATAACTAAATTTTTATTGGTGTGTAAGCCTGTATTTCCCTGTTTCGAATCTGTTAATTTTACTGATTATTACTACTAGTACATTTCTTGCTAAGGTGTCCCTTTCTAAACAAAATGCCACTAAATCTATAGAAAATCATATACTCCTATAAATAAAAACATTTTTTATTGTGATGTTGCTATCAAATAATGCACCTTTTTTTATATATCTATTTACAAAAAAATAGAATATGAGTCACCATTATCTAATTAGAGCACTCCCAATGGAGTTCCCTTATTTCTCCCTTATTTCTCCCTAACTCCTGCCACATCAGCGCCACATCAGCATCACATTTTATCCCCAGTTTTTAGCCAACCCCTACAATGGTTTCTCCCTTATTTCTCCCTTATTTCTCCCTAACTCAACATTTCATTTTTACATCATCACTAATTTAATTGTTTTATTTTTATATATAATAAAGCTAGCTTATTTAATTTATAAAGATAAATCAAATAAATAGTAATAAAGTTCGTTGTATTAAACACGGGTACACATTACAACGAAGAAAATTAAAAAAAAAAAAAGTACACGAATGGAAATAAAAAATCAAAAAAAAAATTCAAAGAAAAAAAAATTCAAGGGCGGTGGGCGCGGTTTCTATTTGCCCACAATTCTTCGATGATATCGTGTTGTAGTGCTTGATGGGCCTCCTTCTGGTGTATGTCCATGAACGCCTGGAACCGTTCATGTTCGTTGTGCGGTACACCCTGGCGGGCGGACTCGGTTGAGACACCGTGACTCGATGATGCAACACTTGGGTCGTTGGTGACGTCGAGGACGCCTTCGTGTTCATCTTCGATGATCATGTTATGCATGATGATGCACGCATACATGATATCGGCAATATCCCCCTGGTAGAAAAAGCGCGTCGGACCCTTTACCAGTGCAAATCGCGATTGGAGCACCCCAAATGCCCTCTCCACATCCTTGCGCGCAGACTCTTGCGCTCGGGCAAAATACCTTCTTCTATCTCCGAGTGGGCATCTGATCGTCTTCAGAAACACGGGCCATTGCGGATAGATGCCGTCAGCCAGGTAGTACCCCATGTTATGCACATTGCCATTGGCCGTGAATTCGATGGAGGGGCCTAATCCGTTGATCCGCTCGTTGAAAAGGGGCGAGGAATTGAGAACATTTAGGTCGTTGTTCGACCCGGCTATACCAAAATAAGCATGCCAAATCCAAAGCCGTTGGTCGGCAACGGCTTCAAGAATGATGGTGGGATGCGTACCTTTGTAGCCGGTAGTAAACTGGCCTCGCCACGCGGTTGGGCAGTTCTTCCACTGCCAGTGCATACAGTCGATGCTGCCGAGCATCCCCGGAAAGCCGTGGGTCCTCCAGTGCCAATCCAGTAGGAACTGGCAGTCAGCTGCGTCCGGCGAGCGAAGGTAGTGCTCCCCAAATATCTCTCGCACGCCCTGACAGAAATTCTTCAGGCACTCGTTGCCAGTCGTCTCGCCGCATTGCAGATACTCATCGAACATGTCGGCGGACCCTCCATATGCCAACTGCCGGATGGCAACAGTGCATTTCTGTAGGGGCGATAGTCCGGGCTTCCCTGCTGCGTCTCGCTGGAGCCGGAACTCGGGGTAACGCGCGGACAACGCATTAACAATGCGCAGGAAGAGGGAGCGGCGCATTCTGAACCGGCGACGAAATACATCTGCCGGATAACGTGGTTCCTCCGCGAAATAATCGGCGAACAGCCGATCGTGCGCACCAGTGTGGTTGCGAGGGATGTATCGGCGCCGCCGGCGGATTGGCCGTTGGGGGGGTGGCTGCTGCATTCGAGCGATCTCGCTTTGTATGCAGCGGGAGATATAGTTGTTGATTGGGTTGTTGGCGAAACCCGCTACATCCCATCCGGTGGGAGCGGGAGGTACCTCTTCTTCGGAAGAAGAATGTGATATTTCCTCGTCGGACTGAGCACGAGACGATGAATCAGAACTCATTTAATAAAGATGGAGAGAAAAAAGATTGAAAATTTGTGTGAATGAAGTTTGTGGGTGATGAATGGAGGAAGAGGATGAAATATTTATAGGGGTGGGATAAAATAGCCGTTCGGCCAAAAAAAAAAAAAAAAATTTTAAAAATCGCCGATTATCGCCGAGCGTCGCCCACAGTGGCCGGCGATCGCTCGGCGATAATCCGGCGATAAATCGCCACTCGGCGAAGCAACGGTAACATTATCGCCGAATTATCGCCGACTTCGCCACAATGGCCGGCGATAATTCGGCGATAATCGGCGATTTATCGCCGAGAATTCGCCACCTCCATTGGGAGTGCTCTTAGGGTTATTTCTTCACCAGGATAGTATTTATTTCTAAAAACAAAGTATAACCAAAGTAGTCGTGGACCACAGATATCTACTTGTGATATTCTTGACACTCTGTTCACATGATTCCTTCATCTTGACGTTGAACTATCATGTGAAAAAAGTCTAAATTTGCACATAACTCTACGCCAAATATGATGCTTCACAAAGTACAAGATCCAATTTTAATTTTAATATATTACTCTTTGGAGTTTCATTAATAAGTTAGACTCAAAACAAGTCCCAACACTTCTAGCATCCGAAGACTTTTTAGAGAGTTTATAAATGAATTCAGAAGGAGGCCCATTATAACTTTGAAGCATTCTAATAAAAATTTCAATTTTTTTTAGGGAAGAAGTAATAGTATATTCATTCTAAGTATATCATTAAAGTAAAAAAGTTATGTCAATTATTTTCCATAACAATTTTTCACTTTCTATCTCCCATATCCATAATTTTACAAAGAAGATGGTTATAAATAAGTAGAGGTAAGGTCAGAAGGAGGGTTGCTCCCTTCAACTTCAACTTTAGCTTCAACTTCAACATGACTTTCTCTGTCTCGAACTTAGAATTCTCTTGCAAAGAAAATTTACCTACAACAAGCAAGACCAACAACAAAACATAGTCCAAGGAGCCCAGCTAGGAAGACAACAGTTCCCCCTTGTGGAGGGTAGTTCTGACTGTTTAGAAGACGACTTGGTCACTTGGACAAAGGCGACCCACTTGACAAGCCTCCCCATCACCCAAACCTCGATCGAGATTCAATTTTCACCCTACACCCTGTTTCTATAAATTCCTAAACATGATCATGTCAAGAAAACTAGACAGATCTTGCAATGTCCCAAGAGATGGTATAAACCTTCTTTATGTGCAACAAAAACGAAATTAGCTACACAGTAATACATCAACATTTTCATACCATTATCATTATAGCATAAAATCAAAATTGATGCGAGTCACATTCCATTTCTATAAAAATACATCCTTTTTTTCTTGTGTGTGTGTGTGTGTTATAGTAACAAATAAAGAAACTAGTATTACACTATATCATAATCCAAGAAGCATTAGGGCATTCGCAATGGTGCGGACGATGCGACGAACGATGCATCGTCAGTCGCATCGTCCGCCACTGCAGCATCGCGGACGATGGGTTAACCATCGTCCGCGCCCGATAGATCGTCCGCGGACGATGCGCGGAGGATACCCATCGTCCGCCACTGTGGACGAAGCGAACGATGGGCACGCGTTTCGAATTTTTTTTGAATTTTTTCAAATTTATTTTCTTATTTAAACTCTACTATTCACTACCATTTCACACACTCCAATTTCACATCTCTTCAATTTCTCTTCAATTATTCTCTCTCATCGACTCAAAAATGAATCCCGACGACTACGATTTGAGTACATCGGATGGCTGCAGACGGCCTTGACTCGAGCCTTGTTCGATGCCGTTAATGAAGCCAAGGCGGAATGCTTGGCACAAATGCAGCGGGAGCAGGCGGCGGCGGCGGAGGCGCGGGTCCCTCGCCCGATACGACGGCGGACGTTTGTCCCCCGCGAGCACGACGTAGCGCACGAACGTCTGTTCGCAGATGATTTTGCCGAGAATCCAAGGTGGGGCCCGAATGTTTTTCACCGCCGTTTTAGAATGAGCCGAGATTTTTTTCTCCGCATTGTGCACACGTTGGAGGCCCGTGATGAGTACTTCCAGTATCGGGAAGACGGGATCGGCAGACCCGGACTTACGCCGTTGCAGAAGTGCACGGTTGCGATCCGCCAGTTGGCCTACGACACAACAACGGATATGTTCGACGAGTACCTTCACGTCGGGGATACAACTGGGCGCGAATGTCTGAAGAATTTTTGTAAGTTAGTTGTGGAGGCTTTTGGCGGCACATATTTGCGACGTCCGACTGCTGACGATTGCCAGAGCCTGATGCGGATGCACGAGACGGTGCACGGCTTCCCTGGGATGCTAGGGAGCATCGACTGTGTGCACTGGCAGTGGAAGAACTGCCCGACGGCCTGGAGAGGCCAATTTACTAGCGGCTACAAGGGCAGCACCCGACGATGATCCTAGAAGCCGTCGCTGACCACCGCCTCTGGATCTGGCATGCCTACTTTGGTATAGCCGGGTCGAACAACGACATCAACGTCCTCAACTCGTCCACCCTATTCGCCGATCAGTGCAGGGGTCGCGGTCCGGCCATTCAGTTCACTGCCAACGGCCGCACACATCATATGGGGTACTACTTGGCCGATGGCATATACCCTAGGTGGCCTGTTTTTTTGAAGACGATCAGCTGCCCAATTGGTGAGAGGAGAGTCTTGTTTGCGGCAAAGCAGGAGTCCGCGCGGAAGGATGTGGAGCGGACTTTTGGGGTGCTCCAATCGCGGTGGGCAATCGTGAAAGGTCCGGCGCGTTTCTGGTATAAGGAAGTCATCGCCGACGTCATGTATGCGTGTCTGGTACAAGGAAGTCATCGCCGACGTCATGTATGCGTGCATCATCATGCATAACATGATAGTCAAACAAGAACGTGGCCATGTCACCAATTGGGTGGATGATGAAGCCGGATCTAGCTCCAGCACGGCGACCTCGCCGGTCACTCGAGGATTACCGACTGGCTTCGGTGCGGTTCTAGAGCGACAGACCTCAATGCGCAACCAACAAGACCATACTCAGCTCATGACCGACATGATTGAAGAAGTTTGGACCTGCAACCGCCGCTGTTGAGAAATTGTAGTTTTTTTATTTCGTATTGTAATGTTTGAATTTTAATGAAATGAAGTTAGTTTTTCAAATTTTGAAGTATTTAAATATTCAAATTATAGAAAAATGCTTAGAGCGTCGCTTAGGGCAGACTATAGTCCGCTTAGGGCAGACTATAGTCCGCTCCACTGCAGGTGGAATAGGAGGAGGATAAAATGCTGACATGGCGGTGTATAGGGCGTCGCTTAGGGCGTCCCATTGTGGATGACCTACATGATTGGAACTTGACGAAGGTGAAAGCACAGATGGAGAGGCAATGTAGAGAGTCATTAGATACATCATCTTGCAAACTCTTCTTTTGCATAGAGAATTTAGTGGCAACTCCCTCAAATTGAGCCTTATTATTACCCATTATTGCTTACATAAAAGTAAAACACCAAATTTGGTAGCAGCAGCTCTTGTTCAGATTGAAAATATAAGTATTTCTATATCTAACTTGTTGATACAAATCTAGCTGCACCATTTGTTTCATAAAACTCAGTCTATTGAATAAGTACTATAAAGAGAAAAGACAAAAAAAAGCAATCTTGAGGATTCAAAGATTGTATAGACAATGCTATGCTATGCTAATGTGAACGAATGACAACAGCCACAACAAATCTTTGCTACATACTCCGTAATTACGAATCAAGTTTGCTCTTTTTGCTGCCGCTGTTTTCTGTCTTCTTCTTCCTCTTCTTCGTCTTCTCGTGTCCATCAGATTCGACATCGTTGATAATCGGCTTTTCGATTTCTGTGATGGAATTCTTGGTCATGGAGTGGTACTGGACGAGGCGGTTGAAGGCGTCGGAGGTTCGCTGCAGGTAGATGGAAACAGCAGGGGAGGCGCCGTTCTCCACGGCGGAGAAGCGGGACACGAGCTTCGCCGCTCGGGATAGAGAGATTGGCTTTGTGGACACAACGCGCCCCGTTATTTTCATCTCAGGCGGCGGCGGCGGAGGTTTGATTATGTTTCAAATTTTAGGGCTCATCTGTTCTTTATAAACATTGAAAATTCCTTTCCACGCTCAATTATTCCCAATTTTCAATTGGATCCAACTAGAGATGTCAAATGGGTCGGACCGACCCAGACTAGTCCGGCCCAGGCCCGACCCGGTAGAGAAATAGTGCGGGCTTGGCCTGGGCTTAATAGTGTAATCGAGCTCCTATTGGGCCATTTTATAAGCCCAGGACCGGCCCGGGCCCAGGACCATCTGGAGCGCGGCCCAGGACCGGCCCAGTACATTTCTTATAAAATCAGTAATATAGTGTGTTTTATGAAATAATCTATGCTTAATTTTTTTATATTATTTCAAATTGGCACGTTTACCAAAAATAATTAATGAATCACGCTCGTTATTTTTCATTGGTCAAATTTCCATTTATCCTTACCCATAAGTCATAATGTTGTACATGTATCTATGTAGACTATATTCAAAATTAATTCCTAAATTAATGCTATAAATATTCTCTTCTACTTATTGTCATTATTCTCGATATAACTATAATGTGATGATCAAGCCATAATGTTGTACATGTATCTACTATATTCAAAATTAATTCCTAAATTAATGCTATAAATATTCTCTTCTACTTATTGTCATTATTCTCGATATACCTATAAAGAAGGCAATTCCTAGAAATCGTGAATTGTGTAATCGTGTTATACAAATTGATTTGTATAACTAGGATTAGTTGTTAATTAGTTTTAATTTTGATTTCCATAATTATAGTGATTGGTTGTTAATCGTACTCCTAGACTTAATCAATATCTCCATAATTATAGATATTGATTGTTAACTAATTTATGACTTTATAAAATAGTGGATTCTAGAACTAAAGATATTTGCACTAATATACAGATTTATTGTTCCATGATTATAGTGATAGTTATTTTTATTTTTTATGTATTTATATATTATAATATTTATATAGTAGTTCGTGTATTTTAGTAGGTGTTTCTTTAATTCCTGATTTTATGGGATTATATAATCTAATTATGTGTGGGTTGACTACTTAAATTTTCGAGCAAATTAGCATGGCAGCAACTAATTATGTGTGGGTTAATTATAGACCATATCTAATTATGCATATGGTAATTATATATAAGACTATAATATAGTATATATGTATATAACTTTTGCTTATGCGTGTGTTTAGGGCTCATAACCACAATAAAAATATTTAACTTGGCCCGGCCCAGCCCAGCCCAGCCCACATACCAACTGGGCCCGGGCTTGGGCTGGGCTCATTCTATAAACCAAAACCCAGGCCCGGCCCAGCCCGCCACAGACATGGGCCTGGGACGGGCTGGGCTCAAATCTCGTCGGGCCTCACTGGGCCCGGCCCGGCCCGGCCCACTTGACATCTCTAGATCCAACTTTCAAAAACCATTCAAATAATTGAAATAATATAGCGGATGGTGGAACTCATAAATAATAAAATAAAATGAAGAAAAATATTTTGATAAATAGATATGGATTATTTTTAACTGAAACAAACGAAAAAGGAAATTCGACTTATTTTCATGGGACGAAGGAAGTACTCCATCTTTTATACAATATACTATATAAAGAGGAATATTGACATCTAATATCATGAAATTTTCAAAAAGTTGGGTTTTTTCCCAAAAACTTTAAAATTGGTAAATAATATCACGAACTTTACCCCATGTTTGTTTTTTCTCACGAATGAAAAAAATTCAATAAATAATATTATCATACAAATTTTTTTCCGTAATTTCTCGACAACAATTTTGAGAGCTTCAAGTTTTTCAATCTTTGAAGATAGTTTTTCTTGAAAGCACACCCTCCAAAATTGTTCTTCAATCTATTAAAATAACATGAATTTTTTCATTTGTGGAAAAAACAAACCCGAAGTTAAAGTTCATGATATTATTTGCCAATTTTAAAATTTGTGGGAAACACTTAACTTTTTGAAAGTTTCATTATATTAAATGTCAATATCCCATATAAATAATAGTAGTACTCTCTCTGTCCTACAATATGAGTCATATTTTGTGTAGGCATGAGTCTTAAGAAATGTAAAGAATAATGAGTTGGAAAAGTTAGTGAGGCCTAAATTTTTATATCAATTTTATAATAAAATGTGAATGAAGTAAGTTAGAAGAATGTGAGACCTACTTACCATATATATGGTAAAAATAGTTTGAACCTTTTTCTTTATATTTACTAGTATGACAACGGTGCTATACACAGACTAGGATATTTTTAAAACATTGACTTAGATTATAAATTAATTAAATAAAATCAAAAATAATATCATTATATGAAAATGGTAATGAAAATGTACTCCAAAAATATACATTTCATTATTTTAAAGAAAAAAAAAATAATTTAGTGTTTTATTGTATGAATAAAATAATGAGATACGAGGAATAACATCCCTATTGTGCTTCTCTCTATAGCAGAAGATCCAAACTCGTCCGCAAAGATGATATCTTGGAAGCTTTTAAAGGTTACTAAGTAAATGCCAACCTTTTAGAGCATGTTTAGTAGACTATCTATGTTACAACTGCTTAGATTAATGGTGATGATATATATCATAGATTATGTTATTCATACTTTTATATGGTATGTTTAACAATTTAACAAAAATTTGAAATTATCTTTAATTTATTTGATGCAAATATAGAAATCATCTTGAATCTGTAAAGATTAAAATAATTTTAATAATATGTATGCATAAATGAAGAAAATGAAGAAAATGGATGGCAACTTAGTAATTTATTCCACTTTTTTTAATTAAATTTTCAACATTGTTAATGTAAGTATGTAACCCATCAAAAATTACTTTACAAATTTCTAAAACTTACGTAATTATAATCTTAAAAACAAAAAATTACATCAAAAGTTATACTACTCCCTCCGTCCCACAAAAGACGTCACACTTATAGGACGGCACGTGATTTTAGGAGGTTTTATTTTGTGTGTTAAATGGAGAAAGAAAATATAATTTTTATATTTATGTGAGAGTGAACTTTTTCCAAAAAGGGATATGTGACACCTCTTGTACGAGAAACTAAAAAGGAAAGTGTAACATCTTTTGTGGGACGAGACGGAAGTAGTATAATTTAAAGTCATGGTTAGATTACTGTGATGAAATGAGGTATTTATAGATGATTTTAGAATGGACATGATAAATTAAAAAAAATGAAAGAATGATAATATTTGGGGAGTGAAAAAAATTTATTGATTTTAATTTTTTTGCTGATTTTTTTTAAATAGCTAAAACATCGTCTACTTGCGGGGGGCAAATGGGCGTCACCGCCCCACAATAGAATGTCACATGGTCCCTCCAAATAGCGCTCAAAACTCCATTTCGAGCAACCTGTCCCATGGGATACCTGCAACGACATCTCGTGTTCATTCCGTCCCTGCAAAAGGGGACAACCCTCCAAAACACGCACTGTTGTGGATGCTCCAACATAGCTATCAAATTGCCTCTACTGATTTAATAATGTACAAACTTCTTATCTTTAACTAAGGAAAATTTTCATTTAAATACTGCCTCTTTCTCATTCAAGATGACAACCCTTATTTGTCCCAATCAAGATAACCATTTTTCAATTTTGGAAATAACCTCATCTCTCATCTCTCCTCATTAAAATATTCAACTACCTTTTTCCTTTCTACTTTATTCCACCTAAAATACGTCCTAAAATCTTGTGCCACTCAAGAATATGGTCATCTTAAGTGAGACGGAGTGAGTAATAATTTTTGATTGACTTTTGTAATCTCATAACTTTTGTATATTTATCAATTGTCTTATATAATTACAATATTTGTATGTGACTTTTGTACTTTTCATTATTGTATATTCACCGGTTACATAAATATAGAACAATGTTAAATCTCTACAATCGACCATCTGTTAGAGTTTGTATACTAGAAATCACTTTTCGAGTGATTGAATACTGTTAAAACTCTTATTTTATTTTTCAAAGGAATAAACAGATTATTTTTGTCATAATGTTGTTATGTTTTACATTTAATGGATGTTTATTATGTTGGGGTTTGGAGCCCCTTGCACAACGAAAGACTTGTACAAAACAAATAAATCAGATAAGGATCTATTTGACCGATTATGCGATTAATCAATTCACATGTTAAACAGATAATTGCATGCTAGAACACAAATAATTCATGCTCAAAGAAAGTAAATCCTAAACATGAATTCTACGGTTTAGAGTAACCGATTTGATTCTCCAAAGAATCGTCGATTGCTCGCGCCTTCTCCACGATGATCTTCAAAACTAGACCACAAATCTTCTGACTGGTTTCCGAACTGTATTTTGATATCAGGGTGGGCTGATCTTATCAAAATACTAGGACTCAAATAAAGAAGACAGAACTTTTTCACGGAGGAGAGCTGAAAATCTCACGGAGGAGAAAATCATGAAAATTTCGTCTCCTACTCAAGAGAGGAGAGGGGCGAAAATTATCAATGAAAATAAGTGTGTTTTCTGTCTCCTTTATTCTCCTATTTATATTAAGTTCATATGGGCCCAGTCAGGGATCTATGGAAGGTTTTGGATATGGGCTCCCCCAATTAGTTTTTTACTAATTAAATTGAACCCACAATTTAATACAAGCTTATATTGGAATATTACGAGCAACCACTAGAGAAGTAATATTGCACTCCCCATCCAAATCCGAAATTACAAGTAATCTGGGTTTCCATTATTTATATTATTTATTTCTCGCGCTTAAGATAAAAATGTCCATTAATTAATTAATGTCTGCTATGGAATTAATTAATTAACATCTTATTAATTCCAAGAGTGGACGCAGCAAGAAACACTTATTTATTATTCATAGAGTAATCAAACGAGACTCACCTCGCGCATGATTCAACATAATGCCCTTCCGCTTCAGCTTCTTGACGCGGGCGCAGGGCGTCCACCTTGGTGAGCATATCGAACTCAATGCCCTTCCGCTTCAGCTTCTCCACACACTTGGCCAGCAGCGTCGCCCGGGCCAGCATTTTCTCGAGATGGGATTCAGCGTCGTTCGTGACGTCTTGTACCATATGGCCCGTATGAAACCCAAGGAGAAGAGCAGGGAGCAGAGGGAGGGGAATCAGGAGCAACGACAGAGGTGGGGGCGTGCGGCGGTTGAGGATGAGCTCCTCCTCTTTGAGCCACTGCTTGAGGAGGAGTTTGTGGGTTGGGTTTTCGATACTCCACCGCCCTTGCTTCCATTAGAGATGATGATTTTGTGTCGAGAGAAAGAGAAATTGTATTTCAAAAATAAGAAAAAAAATTAAATATTCTAATTTTGCTCTTAATTTAGTCAAAATAGCTTAAATTGTCGTTGCCCCTCAATTTTAAAAACACCCAATTATATTTCTTCTCCCTATTTTATTGTACTAAATAATTTTTCCTATAACTCTGTGTTATACTGTGGACATCTTGAATGAGCCGAAGATAATAAGTATTTAATGTTAATAACGACACCGATAATCTAGATGTGGATAAGAAATGTAGATGTGGATAATTTAATGTTAATAACGACACCGATAATCTACGAGCTCGCTTAGATGACGTAGAGCACCAAATAACTATCGACACGTGGCTAAGCCCTCTGAATATGGGGCTCTCGCGTAGACGCCACGCGTCTCAGGTGTCGAAGATTCTTTCTCTCATCGGACCATATTCAAAACCATGTCTCATCTGTCCCTCTTTTTTTTCTCCTCCTTTCTCTCTCTTACTAAAAAATTGTCAACACTTAGGCATAAACTGATAAACCATCTCTACGTATAGTCGTATACACTCCCCTGACTCTCTCTCTTAGGGTTTTGGCCACCGAAGTTTTCAAGCTGCTTTTATTTGTAAAATTTTCAGACAAAAATAGTACTACGTATTTTTCATTTCTTCATCTTTGTTTGATGTTTGATCTTGCCATTGGGCTAGAGTGTTGTGACGCTGCGTACGGTGATGCCCCTTACTATTTCTTTTCAATATTTTATTTTAAGTCGACTAAGCTTTTATTAACCCTTGATTGTTGGTTTTGAATATTCGAGTCGACTTAATGATCACCCATAATATGGTATGTACCCCTAATATTTCGACGCACAATCAATTCCTCCATTAGATTCTCTTAGTTTTCATTTTAAAATTTTTGCATCCTTCACTTCGTTATTGTGTTTGGAGAGATTAAAAATATCTTTAGTTCTGGTTTATCCATTTAAGTTAATCAAGAATTTTGGGGCGAAGTTGTAAATCAGGTAAAAAAGAATTTACTTGGATTATTAGTAATTTCTGTAACGGTAATTTTTCTTTTCTGTGCTCCGTTGCTTGATTGACTCTCTGTTTCAATTTCTCTTCTTCTTCAATTTCAATGTTTAAGAAAATAGGAGATTTGTTGTAGATATACAGTAGGTAAACTGGGGAATAATTTAACGTGTATTCTACCCCGCAGCAGCGTATGGTTGGGTTTTGTTCCTTCCCCTTTTTCAACACTGTCTAGAGTTAGATTTTGAAAATAGGAGAATCATCAAATTTTTGTGTTATGAGTTGATTCTTGATATGTTTTGCCTTCACTGGTGATAAGGGATTCATGAACTATGTTTTGTTTAATGATGGATGAAAGGATATAAGCATGACCCATCGTCGTATCGGTTGACATTCTTTCTATATTTAATGCTAGATAATTATCCTACAAGTTCTTCATGTTCACACAACTTATTGATTTTTCTCCTTTGTTGTATCAATATTGCTCGATGTGGGGTAAAATTGTTTAATGTTAGATTAGTCAATGTCATGTGTTTATCTAGACTTAATCTATAATTAAATCACATAGTTGTCCTGGACTTTTCATTGTTCTTCTTGTTTTACACGCAAATTTCCCCTGTATTCATGTACATATGTTAGCTCATGTAACGATAATGGCTGGTGATGGATTTTCGGGGGACATTGGATTATTGATTAGCTGAGTTCTTATTCTATTACATATTGCAGTGTCGGATTGAGAATATAAAAAGTAAGAAGTTAAGATAGCATTTTGAATAGACATGGATCATTCAGATCAAAGGCAGCAGCCAGGTGTGGGAGTTGTATCAGGCGGCGGCTCCATGACGTATACCAATGCTCCCTATCAAACAAGACCCATGATGGCTACCGAACTAGTTTTGCTCCTCAGTAGCAGCTCGGCACCTACCACCAGGCCCAACAGTTTCACACCCAACAGCAGCAACAACAGCTTCAAGCATTCTGGGCGAATCAGATGCAAGAGATCGACCACACCACCGATTTCAAGAACCATAGTCTCCCCCTTGCCCGGATAAAAAGATAATGAAAGCCATCGAGGATGTTAGAATGATCTCTGCCGAAGCTCCTGTTATATTTAGCAAGGCATGCGAGATGTTCATCCTGGAACTTATGCTATGCTCTTGGATCCACATTGAAGAAAACAAAAGAAGGTCTCTGCAGAAGAACGTCATTGCCGCTGCCATCTCAAGTACCGACGTTTTTCGGCTTCTTGGTTGATATAATTCCTAGAGATGAGTTGAAAGAAGAGGGCTCGGTATTACCAAGGCTGCCATTCCGCAAGTTGGATTGGCTCCGGATGCGCTTCCATACTACTATGTCCCCCCCAGTCCCCGGTGGTAGCCCCGGGAATGATCATGGGAAAGCCGATTGATCAGGCTGCACTTTACGGAGGTCAGCAAAAACACCAGCTTCCACTGCCCTTCATGCAGTGGCCACAGTCTAATCCTTCGTAGCAACCACCATCACAGGAGCAGCAGAGTGACTCGTAGGGCTGTCATTTTGTTCTCTATAATTATGTAATCTTGTTGGTCGATTTGGCGTGGTGAGATGAATTTGATGTCTGCAGTGGTGAGATGAGTTTGATGTATGCAGTGTTGCTTCCTGACATTATTCATATCAATGGTTGGGAATGTGATTGTGTGAAATTGGAGTTCACACTTCCGTCTTAGTTAATGCTGATTATTTAGTCGGTGATGTTAATATTTGTCTTTTTTAACTACTACTATGTCTTCTTTATTGTCCAAGTTCTTGTAATATGGATTATTTAGTTAGCAATGATTTTGATCAAAATTGTTAAAATTAGATTAGTAAATACAACTAGTCAAACTAAATTGGACATTGAACTATTCCATGTTAATTCATATATATAGATTGCCTTTGTATTTGTTCTAAAGTTCTCATCCTGTTTTATTCTCTTCTAGAATTCTCTACTCTTTTCTTATATATTCTATTTATTTCTAAATATTTCTATTATAAATTATCTTCAAATTTAAATTACAAAAATTAGGCCTATTTTTTTTTTATTGAAACACATTCCGTACAATAAAAATACTTAAATAAGAAGACGATGAAACGCTACTAAGTTGATAAAACGTTTTTTCTCAATCTAATAGGTTATGAATTCTGGTCATCACGAGAATAAGTAGGGAATCTTTATTGATCATTTGTTTCGAAAAAAATAAAATTTGTCGATTAAGTAGGTTTAAGATGGTTTTCTCAATCTCATATACAATTATACTTCTACAAGTTATAATTTGTGTAGTTAATACTCCTAATAATATTTTTTTATTAAATAGATATATGAATATAACAATAATTAAGTTAATCACAATTAGTAACTATAATCTCAATCTAGAGTAAGTAAAATGTTAAAACCAATTATGCAACCTGACCCGATAGAAAATGAAAAAAAGAAAAATTTTGAAAAGGAAAAGGGCAGGATATATTTGTAACATGACCTGGTAGAAAATGAAAAAAGGAAAATTTAGAAAAGGAAACGGGGAGGAAAAATTTATAACCTAACCCGACAGAAAAGGGTAAATAGGATAAGGCCAAAATAGCCAAGGAACATCCTCAAGTTATAGGAAGTTAGAATTGTAAATAGGGAGGTTGTTTCCGATTTTTGTTCCTAAGCTCACATGTCCTTCACATATCTTTAATTATACTTCTTGAACTTAGAACCCCTAGGATTATCACCTATGCACACTATAATTCTCTGGCCCCATTACAATCGAAAGAAAGACCTTAAGGAACTGTTATGTCTCAGTAGAACTCAAAGCATCAATGGTAAGGAAAAAATGAGTAAATGGTCCTAACATTTCTGGTGAGGAATGAGTGACTGATAAGGCTAATTTCATGCATTGGTTATGGGATAAATTTTGTGATTTCCTGGGTTTAACAAAGTTTTATAAGCCAGATGTGTAGAGAAAATGCCAGCCCCAGGAAGAAAGAAAGGATTACCTGGAGGAAGAAGCTGGCGGGAAAAGTGAGCAGAAAAAGGGAAGAGTTTACTAGACGAAGGAGCATCCACAAGGATGGCAAAATGGGAAACACCAGGAAGAGTCTAGAAGCTCTACCCTTATAAATAAGAGCACGTATTCAACTTGAAGAGGACTCCTTCTGCATCATCAGCTCTTAGCTTAGCTTTTCCAATTTCTCTTCACACACACTTCTAGGGGAATCATCTTAGGGGTTCACGTTTCAGTTCCGTCGTTGTGTAACACCGTCTCCACGGGAGGCAAAGATACAATCCTTTATTTGTTTTTGTTTGTGTTTCGGATTTCCCGAGTCTTCGATGTTCGAAGCTCGGTCGTGTTTTGCTACTTTCTCGTTGGATATTGCGTGTTTTGCTATGGAATTTGCTACTTTGGTTTCAGTTATGTTATTGTTGCATTATCTGTTTGTTTTTGGTGGATATTGTCGATTGATCTGAGGTGGAGTTTGAATTGCATGGAGATTTGTAGTTGATCGGTTGAATCTGGTTGAATCTGCGAAGATCGGAGATGGAAATTGTGTTGGATTGTCGTGGATGGCTTGGATCCGGAGTGGATGAAGCATCCATCGTGTAGATCTGTTCATGTTTGTATGGTTGTGACATTTAACTTCTGTTTACTTGTTTACCTCGTCTAGTGTCGTAGATCTGCTTTAGTTTCAGTAGTTAATTGTGTGAATCGATTTAATTTTGTTTGCCCTGCTTCCGATCCTTGTTTTGCTCTGTTTTTGATCTGTTATTTCGTGATAAAAGTTAGAGAAGATAATGTCGCCGTTAGTTAGTCCTTTAGTTGGTTAATCTGCAGTTTTTTCCGTCGTACTATGCCGTTTAGGGAAATGGTCCCCACATGCTGAGTTTTCTTGTGTCTAGGTTAGTTTAGGAAGCCGTTTACCCCGTCTAGTAGTAATTTCAAGCTCATCACCATTATGCATGTTCTGATATCTCTGCCTAGATCTAGCTGTTAGGATAGGACATTTCATTTCCAGAGCCTAGGAATAAAATCTCAACCCCGAGAAAATTGCGTGGTAGCAGCCAAAAATAGACAACAATATACGTGGTTCGATCAATGTGATCTACATCCACGAGAAAAGCACTCAATCTTCAATACTCATTCACGCACAACAATTGCAGAAAGGAATTTGAACGCTCTACTAAGATGCACTCAAGAAATCACACGTCTCAATCGCGAGAGCACACACTACTATCTTTTGATTTCCTCACTCAGAAAATGCATCCAAAATTCTATGCTAATAACCGCTAAGATTAGCATATATATGTGTGATCGAGCTGTGGCCGTTTGTTGTTTCAACTGAATGAGCTGAATTGATTCAGCTCCCAACTTCCAGAAATTGTCGTTGCCCCAATCCCTAATTCAAACCCCTTTTTCCCATTTTGCACATTAGTCCCTCAGCTTTATTATTTGTGAAATAATGACCCACATTCCAACAGATATCACGTTGGATTTCGTCGTATCGTTCGTTCAATCCGGTGAGGAACTTGAACAGACGTCTTGTTCCTATGTTAGTTCGGAATTGTCCGACTCCTTTGTCGCAACAATCAATCGGGCGATTCTCACACCGATCAATCTCAATTCAGATTCCATGGAGATGACGCCAGTAAGTTTCGAGTCATTGTTCTCCTTGCACGATCTTACTTGCTCTTTCCTCCAAGTCGTATAACAGGTGCGGATCACCGGTGCTTGCAAATGTGACGGACAAGCTTTCCCACAGGGTCTGAGTGGTTTGGTGGTGTGCGAAGCCGACGACGATATCAGTTTCTATATTGTCGATTATCCAAGAGAACACGATCATGTCGGTCTCTTCCCATTCGGTGTAGCCTTTTGCCTCTGGTTCCGGAGGCGCAGATATACCTGTGAGGTGCCGAAGAGCTCGCCTGCCCACAACAACTATCCTCATTAGTTTCTGCCAAAGAGGGTAGTTGTTTCCATTGAGTTTTACCGCCAGAGTAACGTTCTTACTCATTCGCAGTCTTGACTCGTTGTTGTTGCTGGGCTTTTCTTCATCGTCTGAATGATCTAGCTTGGCCGAGATTTGGTATTCTCAGACTGTGATGAATCTTATTCTGAGCCTTCCTCTGATGCCATGTTAAAAGAGTAAATTGTAGAAAAGGAAGAATTTCATTCATTCAACTTGTCTCCTCCAAAAGTTCATGACCCTAGTATTCATAGGGTGAAGGAGAATATTCTAGTACACCAATAAATGTAAATTGGTACTCTACAAAGTTTTGAAACTATGCACCACTTAGAAACTCTCCATAATGAATGTTGGGCGGCATATTAATGTTGTCTCTCTTTCCAACATTTTCCAACAGTTTAAATAATAAAAGAACCAGCAACATGTCCTCTTTATTAATAATAGTACTATAAAATTTACTAGTAAAACATATTATGATATTGAATGAGTTGCGACAACTATGGTTATTATACATACACACAAAATTTTATCATCACATTGTGATTGGTAAAACTTCACTTTCTTGCTCTAGGAGTGATAAGTAACGGTCCATTAGTAACTGGAGCTGACCAATCAAAAAAATAAACTAACGTCGCCACCACTAGTGCAATGATCTTGCTAGCCATGCTAATTCCGGGGCAAATTCTCCTCCCCGCCCCAAACGGAAGAAACTCGAAATTGTTCCCTTTAAATTCGATGGACGAGCCAAGAAACCTCTCCGGTCGATAGTGCAGAGGGTCCTCCCACACTGCCGGATCGCGGCCAATTGCCCACACATTGATGAGAACTTGGGCGCCGCATGGGACGGTGTAGTTCATGACGAGACAAGCCGCGTAGGCGCGGTGTGTGAGCATCAACGGGGCCGGAGGATGCAGCCTCAGCGTCTCCTTAATACAGGCTTGGAGGTATGGTAGATTGTCGATTTCGGAGGTCATTGTTGTGAGTGAGTCTTGACCGTCGAATGCAGCGTCGAGTTCTTGTCTGAATTTGGCTATGGAATGTGGTGATGTTAGAAGCTCTGTTATTGTTTTGATGATGGTTAAACTTGTTGTGTGTATACCTCCTGAGAACAAATCCTGTCGTGGTGACATCATTGTATGTGTGTTATGCTATATACCATATACTAACATCGATCGTGATCAATACCAAACTAGTTTTAAACGCTAAAAGCCGAACAACATGATTATAAGAGAACTCAGAGTTCATTATAATGAGAATTAATAACAAATTTATAATAAACTCTGAATTTTTAAATTATGTCTGATGACATCATTATTTTTAAATCTCTAAATTAATATATAATGAACTATATTAGAGTCAATACATACTCCTCCGTCCCACAAAGAGTATGCACTATTTACTTTTTAATATGTCCCACAAAAGTATGTACTTTCTAATTTTGGAAACTCTATTATCTCTAATGAGGTCTGACTCTTTCTATATTTTTCTTACTTTACCAATTATGCAGTAAACATGTGTCTAATCAAAAGTGCATACTTTTGTGGAACGGAGAAAGTATATGGAAACAAATAATGCGGACTAAATAAAAGACCTACTCATAATTGATATTCACATATGTAGTACTACTGTAAAGAATAATGCATAACATATTTTTCTACAAAATATAACCAATATTTAGTGCATAGATTGAAAAGGGGTGATACCTCTAACAAGTGATTGATTTGATCATCACCAAAACCTCTGGAAATGAGTGTGTCCAAAAAATCACCGTGCTTCAATTCAGAGACTCTCCTCTCCTTAACAATAGGCTCCCATATTCCCCACATCCTCTTCGAACATTCCATATATTTCCTTCGCAAACCCTGAGGATCTAACACCCTAAAAAACGGGTACAAATCCGACAAATCTTTAGCATCGAACGCTTCACCGATCCCTTTCAAAACATCCGCCATCGGATTCTCTCCAAATCCAACTACCAAATCTCTCGAAAAATAAACATTGCTAAACATATTAACCACCGTCGCCAAAACCATCTCCCCCACATTCACCACACCTCGCTTCAGCCTAAGCTCCGCCACCAGCTCCGCCGCCTTCTCCTCCCTCGCGCGGCCACTCCGCTCCAGTGCCGCGGCTGCGAAGAGCTCCGCACGGCAGAGTGCGCGGAGGCTCTTCCGGTGGGGGCTGGTGGAGTCGGCCCAGAACGACATGGTGTGGATCTGGGCCGGCGTTCTCGGCACGACGTGGGGGACGAACCGCCCCGAGAGGTGGCGGTCATTGGCCTTGAGGATCTCGGCGGCGGCGGCCGGGGAGGATCCGACGATGAGATGCTGTGTTCCGAGCTTGATGTGCATGAGAGGGCCGTGGGTTTGGGCGAGATTTGCTAAGGAGATGTGAAAAGGTTTGTGGGTGAGGAGATGATTGATTGTGCCTATGATTGGCCATGGATTTGGGCCTGGTGGGAGTGGTGGAGCTTCAGATTTTTTGATTAAAAAGAAGAGAAGGATGGTGATCAATAGGATAATTATCAAAAGATTAATGCCATCAGCCATGACCATGTTTGCGATTGTGAGATTAATATTTCTCACTTCTCACTAGCTTAAATACTACTCCCTCAATCCCTGTGTTCCACTACTTGACACAAATTTTAGGAAATATAACAGTAGAAAATGAATTGAAAAAGTTAGTGGAATGTGAGTTATTTTTTTATTCTTCCTTCGTCCCAACTAACATGAATAATATCTTTTTTTGATAAAAAATAAAACATCAAATTACTCTTACTTTATTTCGTCACCTATTGTACTTTCTCTTTACCTTTTCTACTTTATTCTTCTCTCCCAGTATTTTTCAATACAATTTCTTAATTTCTGTGTCCAAAAATTTTGACTCAATTTAATTGAAACGGTGAGAGTATTAATTTTTATAATACTATAATGTGGATGAAAATAAGTTAGTGTAATGTGAGATCTACTACCAAAAATGGTAAAAATGAAATAAAATATAAGACAAACTAAAATGAAAAACTGAAACACATGATAAGAGATGGAGAGTGAAATTCAGTGTGTGTTTCGGTTGTTGAGTTGGGAAGGATTGGAAAGATGTCAACAGAAGATTTAACCTGTCGTTTGGTAAATTTACAAAAAAATGGAAACAAAAAATTTGGAAACAAAACGTGAATTCGGTCGTGTTTGGTAAGTAGAATATAAGATGAATGCGTGTAATTATACACCAACTTAAACATTGTTTAAAAATCTTTACCAAGGAACGCCTTTTTTGGGAGGAGATCCCCTGCAGTGTTGGGAAACACAGTATCATATGCTGTGGTTTAATTGCAGCTGGTAGGGAATGAAACGCAGCAAATGCTGCAAATTTTCTTTTTTATAATAATACTCCACTATGTTTATTTCATACTCCGCTAAAATATTGTTTTCATTTAAATATTTATAACTATTGTAAAATTTAGTTAGTTTGATAATTTAAAATACTTACCGAGACTAAGTATCTATCAATTAAATATTCATAAAAATTTAGTTAGATTGCTAAATTAAAAATACTTATCGATTCTAATTATAATATTCCGACGAAGCAAATATCAACCACCTAAAGTGCTCGGAATATGCTTGGTATTTTCCGTTAACCGAGCACTTTCACCCTTTATATCGAGCACTTTGTTGCGCGGTAATCAGCCATTTTTTGGAATGTAAGTATCATATCATTGGTTTTTGTTTTTATTTTAGTTATATATTACCCCTTCCGTCATAATAGATGTCATACTTTCCTTTTTAGTTTGTCTTATAAAAGATGTTATATTTCCATTTTTGAAAAAAGTTCACTCTCACTTAATATAAAAATTATATATTTGTTTTCTCTATTTAACACACAAAATAAAACCTATTAAAATCTGTATCATCCCACAAGTATGACATCTTTTGTGGGACAAGGGGAGTACTATGTTTTAAAAAAAAATAAAAATATCAAATAAAAATTTAAATCCTATAATGGATGATATGATAATTAGAATTGCTACCTATTTTAATTCATCAATTTTACTAAATTTTACAATATTTGTGAATATTTTAAAAAATATTTCAATATAAAATAAAAAGAGAAATTTGTTGCGTTTCAATTCCTGTATGTGATGTGTCAACCAAATTTTATCAAACAAACTAAATTTTACAATAGTTATAAATGTTTAAATGAAAACAATATTCTAACGGAGTATTAAATAACCATAGTAGAGTATTATTATAAAAAAGAAAATTTGCAGCATTTGCTGCGTTTCATTCCCTACTAGCTGCGTTTAAACTACAGCATCATATGTTGTATTTCCTAACACTGCAGAGGATCTCTTCCCCCCTTTTTTGTCGGTAAGACTTGCGAGCTACTCCACCCTATAGTACTCCTCTAGTTTCCTAGTACTCCATCTAGAGTTGTCAACCCGGCCCAGGCCCGGTCCACCAGTGAAACGAAGTGGGCCTGGGCTGGGCTCATTAGTTGAGTGGGCTCCAATTGTGCCGTTTTGTAAACCCAGCCCAGGCCCGAGCCCATAAGAGGCCCATCTTCTATAATTAGTGTTTTTTAATGTAATTTGGTGATTAATTACTAATAATAGTATATTTTCCTATTTATGCATGTCATCTTGTGCACGAGATATGTTAATTTTGTCTATTATTCCAATTTTTTTGGTGTCTCCGAATTGATTCAAACAACAATAGTTTAATATCAACAAAAGTTTCCTACTAAATCATGATTGCGACATTCAATTTTGATTATATCTAATTTTTTCTTATATATATTTTTTATCTAAGAGGTAAAAAAGATGATTTTGAAGTTTAACTTTAAGAATATTACGTATTCAAACCTTGATATTTGATGAAAAATTATAAATTTTTTAAAATTTGTTAGGTTTGTTATTATAAAATGCAACATCAACTCATGTGTCACTATCTACTAATAAAACTAACAATATTGGTTATTCCTTTAATTATACACTTTCTTTTAAATAGAATAAAGAATATGAAAAATATTGTAAATACAAATCAATAACATGAACTTAAACACATTATTTAAATTTAGATTTAGTTAATGAAATATAAATACAAATTATATGTTTTATTTTTGCATATAATACATTTATGATATTTTAAAAATACATAAACACAAAATTAAAATAAAGCCCAGCCCAACCCGGGCTTGGCTAAGAAAATTTTTAAAAAGCCCGGCCCAGTCCAGCCCGCCTCAGACATGGGCCTAAGCCGGGCTGGGCCTCAATTTAGGCGGGCCTCAGCGGGCCCGAGTCGGGCTGGGACGGCCCGACCCACTTGACATCTCTAACTCCATCTGTCTAAAAAAATAGAGCACAATTACTATTTTTGGCCATCCACAAAAAATAGAGCACATTCATTTGAATTTTTTTTAACAAATAATAACCCTACACATCATTCCACTAACACTACATTTCACTTACTTTTTCTCCTTATCTCTTACTTTTCTCCCTTCTCTCTTACTTTACCAATTTTGATATGATTTGGAGTTTTTGATGGAAGCTGGTTTGGATCTGATCGTTTGATCTCTTACTTTTCTTCCTTCTCTCTTACTTTATCAATTATAGATTAAAATCCGTATTGTACATAAATTGCACTATTTTATATGGACGATGGGAGTATTAAAAATCTCATATTTGTTCGGTGCAAATTTTAAGTTATTTGGTAAAGGAAAGTGAGTGTAAAGTTAGTGAAATGTCAAATTAATTTTATTATAATAGTGATTAGAACAAGTTATTAAAACGTAAACTTCAATTTAAATATACTATTAATTTGATAATAATTATGATCAGAACAAGTTATTGGAGTACAAAGTTCACTTACTAAAATTGTGCAAGTGTAATATGATGGCCAAAACCCAAATAAAATATGATGGCCAACCCAAATAAGAAGATTCGATCCATTGAACATGGATCCGATAGAGTAGTCATTTTCAGCGACAGTTGATTATTGTGCCATTCACAATGCAATCACCTCATATGACGGTTGTAACGTGTCAATTCACGATGGCGGCCATTGCTCAGGTGGGGACCCCACCCAAGGCATTATCTTATTAAAAAAGTATGCAAAAAATATTGAATTTTATTAAAATAGGTAGTACCCCCGTCTCATATAAATATGTCATTTAGAATTAACATGAATTTTAATATGTAATTAAAAAAAATACTCCCTCCGTCCCATGCAATGGTAGATCCAGGAACCAAACTCGTAGGATAACACATAATGGATAATACTATTTTTATGTTGCTTCCTCATTCGCCGTCCTTCTCATAAATCCTGTGAAAGTGATCAAACAACGTATCGTAAATATCATAGTCGTCGTAAATACATTTTCATGCTTGAATCTTGATTATATTGTCGAAATAAGTAGCTTAGAAATCACAATTCGCCTTAAATAATATGCATCCCTTTATTTACTTCATTTAAAAAAATTAAATTGTTAAATTCCATAATTTGATAATAAGTCTTTTAGACAAAAAGTAATAAAATGGATAAATAATTCGTCATTGAAAATAGATATTTAACATTTAATAAATCAGATTAAAATACTACTTCTGATGGTCTCATAATTAATTAAAAATTTGTGAAATTATTAAACACAACTTTTAAATATTTTGAAATTATCTACTTTTATTACTCCTATTTTATTAAAATAAGATAGATATGTATATATAATTACCAATTTATTAATTTTGAAAAGAAATAGTTGCAGTATTAAAGTTATACTAGGTATTAATTTATATTAGTAGCCATTACAGTTGATTAATTACACTAGTAGTATTCATTTATTAGTGATTACACTTTGAAAGGTTATTTAAGTGAATTATCAAAATTGAAAATTAAAACTATTATATTCATTTCCAGTAATTAAATACACAATTTAAAAAAATATAAGTGATTCAACTAACCAAACGTGTGGGTCTCATAATGAGTCTTTTTTTCCTTTTGATCTTCTTCTCTCCCTCTTCTCGCCTGTAACTCCATTTTCATTCTCCGCATTTCAATTTTTTCATGTTCTTCCCCTCATTTATTCAAACTATTCTATTAAGAAGAGTGACAACTTTCTTTCCCGCTCTGGTGTGGGGATAGCGGTGACTTCAAAGGGCGGAATGGATTTCCGTTGGCTGGTGGTGGGGTCGGTCCACCCTGCCCGACCCCACCTAAAGAAATATAAAGTAGAAGAGAGAATAAAGTAAGAGAGATGAAAAATGTAAAGTAAAAGAGAGAATAAAATAGGTGTGATTAGATGTTTTATTTTTAGGCAAAAAGAGAAACGACTTAAGTAACTTGAGTCAACCAAAAATGAAATACGACTCAAGTAACTTGGGACATAGGGAGTAAGAGAGAAGGCGAAAAATAGTTGAAATTGTATAGTGAATGGTGGGACCCATAAATGATAAAGTAAAATAGAAGAAGAAAACGATTGTCATAAATGGAGGACTATTTGTATGGGACAGACGAAAAAAGAAATATGATCTATTTCTATAGGACGAATGTAGTATTTTTATTTATAAAAGCTTAAATTTTATTATTAAAAATTACTCCCTCCGTCCGCCATTAGGAGTCTCATTCCTTGGTGGCACGAGTTTTAATAAATATTAAGAAAAGTGGGTAGAAAAAAGTTAGGGGAATAAGGGTCCCACCTGTATATATTAGTTTTAAATGAAATGTGAGTGGAATGAGTTAGTTGAAGGTGGGATCCTATTACCATTTATGGTAAAAGTGAACCGGGACTCCTATTCGCAAACAAACTAAAATGGAAAAACGGGACTCCTATTCGCGGACGGAGGGAGTAATTGAAATTACTTCATCCGTCCGCCATTAAATGTCCAATTTTTTCTTGTTCGTCCATCTGCCAATAAATGTCCCCTTTCACTTTTACTATATTTGGTAAGTGGACCCTACATTTCACTAACTCATTTCACTCATATTTTATTATAAAACTAATATACTATAAAAGTAGGCATCACATTCCATTAACTTTTCTACACACTTTACTACATAAAGACAAATCATAGAGCTCGTTTCAAGCATGGTTTAATGGTGGATGTTACACCAATCGAGGCATTAACGTTGGAAAAAGTGTGAAATTAAGTGTGCGGGAGCTGAAAAGCATTAGAGCGGCTAAGCATTGGGGCGACTTGATCAATTGGGGAAAGAAGCGGAAAAACTACCCAGAACTGAAGCAAACTGATCAAGCGAAGATAGACAGAGCGACTGGACCTGGCAGCTGTATGAGTTGATCAAGAGAAGTTGAAATCAGGAAGCAGCAAGGGATGAGTCATAGGAGAGAGAAAGAAGAATGTCTTCATATGCAAGAGCATTAATGCCAAATCATGAGGATCTTATCCTAGGGATTGGTGCCCCAAGCCGTCCTATAAATAGTAGAAGAAATGAGACACACATATCACCAACTCGTCACCATTTCACCACATATCGTCGATCAACACTCATTTCATACCGCAAGCTAGCAGGAGCAAAGAGGATAGCAGTAGCAGAAGGAGAAGTTCTACCACTACATCTCTCTCTTCTTCCTCGTCTAGGAAGGAAGAAGCTTAATCTTAAAGAAACTTTTGTTCGTTTATGTTTTCCTAAATCCCGAGGGGTTGATACATTGTTTACTTAGTTTTCAGTTTTAGTTCCCGTTTAATCTCTGAATCTACAGTTGTTTTTGAGTTTCGCTCTTAGTTAATTCGTATGCAAGTGGTTCTATCGTTTGATCTTTGAATATGATGTTGGAATTTTGGATTTGAGCAGGAGTTGTTGAAGTTTGTTTATGAAATGGAGTTTTTGATAGATGTTGGTTTGGATTTGACGTTTTCTGAGTTGGAGCTTGTTTTGTTTAAGTTTAGTTCAGTTTGATTTTCGCCGATCATTTAGATAGTGTTCCAATTTGTGTTAGATGTTTAGATCTGCCTGATTTTAGTTAGTCTACGTTTGGATCTGATTTTGAGAGGTCAGTTGCATGGCGCAGGAGCAGTTTTCTGTTGATATGTTTTTCTTTCGCTTGAATTGCATGGATCTGGTTTAGATTTGTCGCATTTCCTGTTTTACGCTAGATACTTGATGCTCTTTTTATTACCACTAAATAAACCTGCAAGTATGCAAAGTATATATAGTATAGCTAAAGGTCAGTACTAGATATTGAACATAGGGAAAACAATCACCAATTGGCTACCTTCTACTAAGCGTCTTTCATTATTTGGAAAACCGAGAGAAATTTGGATTTTTGAAAATAAAAAACAGATTGAAAGCGGTAATAAACAACTTTTGCAAATAATACAGAGATGGAAATATGAGATAAGTGAATTCTAGGAATATGCGTTCACAGTTATGGATATACAAATTCCTACTACAATACCCTAGCACAGTTCTTACTTCAGTGGACAAGTCACCTAAGTTTTGCCCATGCGGCACAAGCGTAGATTACTAATACTAGGGTTGTCAATCCTAGATCCGTAACTCCTAAAAGCTCCTAAGACCCTTGAAAAGTCCTCACTCTCAATTAACATTGTTGTTTTAAGGAAGCTAATTGTAGTGTCTACTAAGTGGACCTAACTCGCCAACTTCCTCTCACGATTATGTAGCAAGTTATATTAAATCATTACAGAATGTGTCACTCAAACGTAAAACATTATCCAACAACTTAGGGAATAAACGAAGTAAAAACAAAACGGATATTAAATAGCAAAACAGAATTGTATAACCTAAGTCTGGTTTAGTCTAACTCCAGTTTCTTTTTTTACGCTCGGATTTTCCACTATTTTAAGGTCATTTTGTGGTCTGTTTTGAGTGTCAAAGTTGCATTACATGTCTATTATTTGCATGTTTTGTCTATTTTGGTATTTTGACGTGTTTTGTGATAAATGTGCAAGATAGAGCTAAAAAAGGCATAAAAATGTCAAAGTTCGGAAGCTGGAGCGGCCAGCGGTCGCTGAAAAGCACTCCAGAACTCTCTAACTCTCTCCAGTGCCCGCTGGGCCCTTGCCAGCGACCGCTGGGAAAACGTGGCGCACGACAGCTGTCTTCAAACTCAATTTTTCGGCGATCCTAAAGTCCTACCAGGGCTTTCTATATGTCATTCTCTTTGTATTCGAAATAGCTTCGCGTTGGTACCAAGATCATCTCAATCGGAGTTCTGTGGAGAAATTTATGGCCATTCTACCAAAGTCGCGCAAACCTGTCAAATGCAGTCTAGGCGGAAATTTAAAGAAGGAAAGAAGATATTACCTTGTGAAGCCAAATCTTTTCCTTCTACTATGGGGCACAAAAATTTCATCTTTATTATTGCTTGGAGGAGACTTTTTTACCAAGTTTAAATCCTTTTCAAGACTATATACACCCCATAACCTAATTCATAATATTCACTAATTCATAGCCCCCAAAAGGGGAGCCTTCATAGCTCCTCCTCTAACCCTAATCCTTCATCTTTTAGCCAATTAAATCCATAGCATAAATTTGAGAGTTCTTCTTTGTGCAAGGGGTTGGAGAAAGAAGCAAGAGATCATCAAATAGCTACAAGGATTCAACCTTAGGGTTTTATTTGCTTTAGTTCTTATTCTTTATGACTTTCCTACAATCTATGTTTTTAGCTCATTCTTTCATGTGTAACCAAATTCATAGGATTTTAGGGATATATTAGTAACTTTTATTGGTTTATACAATTCCGTTTTCTATTTAATATCCATTTTGTTTTTACTTCGTTTCTTCCATAAGTTCCGTAATACTTCATGCTTGAGTGACACATTCGATGAAGATTTAATATAACTTGCTACATAATCGTGAGAGGAGGTTGGCGAGTTAGATCCACTTAGCAGACACTACAATTAACTTCCCATAAAATGGCGCTGTTAATTGAGAGTGAGGATTTTTCAAGGGTATAGGATTGACAACCCTAGTGTTAGTAATCTACGCTTGTACCGCATGGGCGTAAATTATGTGACTCGTTCTATTGAAGTATAAACTTTGCTAGGGTATAGTAGTTGGAATTTGTATAACCATAACTGTGAACGCACATCCCCAGAATTCTCTTATCTCTCATACTTTATCTTTGTGATTTAATTGCATTTAGTTGTTTACTTGCTTTTAATTGTTTTTATTTTCAAAAATCCAAAATTCTCTTGTTTCTCTAGATAGTATTTGACGTTTAATACATAATAGCCAGTTGCAATTATATACCCCGTGTTCGATATCCTAGTACTGACCTTTAGCTACACTAGATCTACCCTGTATACTTGTAGGTATTTTTATGCTAATAAAAAGTGCATCAATAATGTGCGAAAAAGTGGTGAATTTAAGTGTGCAAGAGCTAAAAAGTGTTGAAGCGGCAGAATGCGAGAACAACTTGATCAACTCGGAAAAGGAGCAAAAAATGGTCAAATCTGAAGACAAATTGATCAGTTGGAGACAAGCGGATCAAGAGGGCCTAGATGGGATGACCATACCAGGCAGCCATGCTAACTGATCAAGCTGGATCAAGTAGATGGTGCCAGCTGGATCAAGCCACCACATGAAGACGTATCTGCTGGATCATCCTAAATTACTGCAAGGGTTAAATGGTCAAATCGGACAAGAAGTTGCCTTAGGGTTGAAGTTAAATCCTCTCTATAAATAAGAAGTTTTTTACAATAAAGAAGGGCGCTTAACGCTATCGTAGTTTAGGTAGGGAGCTCTCTTAGCTTAGTTTAATTACTACTTTCTTAGCTTAGCTCTGTAGTTCTGGCGGAGGAATTGACAACTCCGACATCGGGATCACATTTAATTTCATGTTTTCAAGACTTTAGTGCGATTTACAGTGCGTTGGTCATTTCGACGGTGGAATTGACTCCACCATCTTAGAAGCTGCTTCACCACCTTGCTTTCTAGTTAGATTTAATGGGTTCGGCAAAGGAATTGATGACTCCGGTGTTGGATCTCACTTATTTTCAGTTTATTGAAGCTTTGGTTTATTTCATTTCCTGTTTGCATTTAATTTCATGTATTCAAGATTTTAGTGTAGATTTACAGTGTGTTGGCCGTTTGAACGGTGGAATTGACGCCTCCATCTCCTTCACCACTTCTCTTTCTAGTTGGATTTAATGGTTTCGGCAGAGGAATTGACGACTCTGATGTTGGATCCTTGCTTTCTTTGCCGCTTTTGAGACGCTGTAGTTAGATCCAGAGTTTCATGGAGGAATTGACGACTTTGCCGTTGGATCTCGGTTTATTTCCAAGTTTATGAAGCTTTGGTTTATTTTCATGTTGATGATGTTATTTATTCGTGTTTCTTGGATGCTTTTCGCAATTGGTAGTTTAGATGTTTAGATCCATGTAGCTTAGCTCTACAGCCCTGACGGAGGAATTGACAACTCCGACGTCGGGATTACATTTCATTTCATGCTTTCTTAGTTAGATTAGTTTAAGCTCCCTAACTTAGTTTTCATGTTTAAAGTTCAAGTTTCCTACACTAGTAATTAGGTCCATATTCAAGTGCTTAAAGCGTGGTGGCTAACACAAAACTTGTGTCGTAGAAACAATCTCGAGTAGGTCCATGGTCTCTGTGGGTCCGACTCCTCTCTTGCCGCTTATACTTGGTAATATTTGTTGCAAAAGTGGGAAACTATAAATCTTGTTGAAAGGAGAACACGTGCCTGCGACACACGTGCAAAAATTCCTCTCTTCAAATGTATGTGAGATGTGGACTGTTCTCATGGTACTAATAATTTCCCCCCAATATAATTGGGTTTTGGTGTATCATTTTTTATACGAATTCACCGTTATATAATTGGGCTTTGGAGTACATTTTTATATACGAGCCATGGTTTTATCGCTATAAAAATTGTGACCTTATTTGACGGTACTTAAGAAAATAACACTATTGGTTTCGCACTTTTACTGAGCACACGTCGAACACATTAATCAACATCTCGCTATTTATCCAAGCCTACACCAACTCTGGGCGGTACGTTACCGAGTGATACAATGTACTTGGTAATTGACACATTCCTTGGAACTATCCACCCCGAGTAAACATCTTCTCATCAGAAGCAGGGTTAGTGACCGAGCCACTCTTCACTCGACACTGTTAATTAGGTAAATAAATACTCATGTCTTAAAAAAATAGACAAACTTGTAATGATACAGGTTTTAATGTGTAATTTGTAGATAGATGAGAAAAGATAGCGGAAATAGTGTTAGTGGATTGTGGGGTCCACATTATTAGTGGTGTGTAATTGGTTAAAAACTTTTCATATTTACACCTGCTCTAATTTGAGGGAGAATCCAAAATGGTAAATGTAGTTCCGTTGGAGGCTTCACAAAATCCGTTAAAACGCTTAGCAATAGAACCGTTTGTTTTCTTGTCACGTTTGTGTAGTTCAGTTTGTTAACACATACACAATCATCAGTGTTTTAAAAATCGGACCGGACCGGCTGGTCAGACCGGTTCGCGTTTGTTGACACACACACAATCAATGTTTTAAAAACCGGACGGGACAGGTCGGTCGGTCCGGTTCATCAACTAAAACCGCCGAGAGGTTGAGCGGTTGTGTCCAATGAGATTCGAACCATAAACCTCATGTATTTAAGTGCAACTCCATTACCACTATACCACTTCAATTATTGTGGTATAACAATAACTTTAATTATTCTTATAATCAATGAATAAATTTTCATTCATTCTATGATTAATTATTATTTTTTATAAATTGATTAATTCATTGTAATTAATTGTAAATAAAATATGTTAATTAAATTTGTTATTTAATAAACTTTAATAATAATTTATTACACTAAATTTTAATATTGTTATATATATATATATATTTAATTAAATATAATTTTTAATATATTAGGTATATATTTATATAATTTATATTTATATTTCTTCAAAATTTAATTATACTTATCATCAATTAAGTTTAATAATATTTTTTTCCACTAAATTACATGAAAATATATTTGAATTTGATAAAAACTACATTTTGTTATATAATAAATTTGGTATATTTATATAATATATATTTAATTAGGAGAGTAATCAATTGCTAACTTAACCTTTAATTGCTAACTCCAACTAATTTAAAACCATAAGATATGTAGAGATCTAGTGGTTTATAAATTGCTATGTGTAATTTCTTTTTATTATTATTTAAAACTACCAAAATTATGATTTTGAATCAAAATGTCGATATAGTGTATTAGTTATTAAACATATCAATACGATTCATTGAAAATGTCGACACAATTAAGCATTGACATTTAAAAAGTTGGTTATAACTAACTTTTTGTTAATTGACACTAATATCCCCTAATTGACATTTTTTGTGCTTCGTATTGATATTCTTAGATGAATGATCTTGTGCATTACTTTAATGATACAAGACATATCATTTAGATGTAGTTAGCAATTTAAGAATTAGTTAGCAATATAACACACCCTTATATAATTATATATGCTACAGTAAAACGGTCCGACCAGTGGTTGGACCGATCCGACCAGTTGAACCGTGAACCAGTAGCTTTGTCGGTTCGCTTGCCGGTCCGGTTTTTAAAACATTGCACACAATCATCAATAAGAGTTTTTTATTTGGTTTTCTTAAATCAAGACTGTTCCATCACTTGTTTTCTTGTTCTTGTTCTATTGTTGTTGATTATTGTGGCGCGTAATTGCATACAATTTCATTTTGTGAAATGTGACATTAGATATGTAAATCTAAATAATAAACGAACTAGCAACATGTCCTCTTTATTAATAATACTATAAAATTTACTAGTAAAACATATTATGATATTGAGTGAGTTGCGACAACTATGGTCATTATACATGCATACACAATTTTATCATCATATTGTGATTGGTAAAAACTTCACTTTCTTACTCTAGGAGTGATAAGTAACGGTCCATTAGTCACCGGAGCTGACCAATCAAAAAAATAAACCAACGTCGCCACCTCTAGTGCAACAATCTTGGTAGCCATGCTAATTCCGGGGCAAATTCTCCTCCCCGATCCGAACGGAAGAAACTCGAAATTGTTCCCTTTAAAGTCGATGGGCGAGCCAAGAAACCTCTCTGGTTGGTAGTGCAGAGGGTCGTCCCATAGTGTCGGATCGCGCCCAATCGCCCACACATTGATGAGAACCTGGGCGCCGCGTGGGACGGTATAGTTCATGACGAGACAGGCCGTGTAGGCGCGGTGGGTGAGCATCAACGGGGCCGGAGGATGCAACCTCAACGTCTCCTTAATACAGGCTTGGAGGTATGGTAGATTGTCGATTTTGGAGGCTATTGTAGTGAGTGAATCTTGACCGCCGAATGCAGCGTCCAGTTCTTGTCTGAGTGTAGCTATGGAATGTGGTGATGTGAGAAGCTCCGTTATTGTTTCGATGATGGTTAAACTTGTTGTGTGTATACCGCCTGAGAACAGATCCTGTGGTGGTGGCATAGATTATGTATGTGTGTGTGTTATGCTATATAGTCATTTACTAACATCAAGACTGTGTTGAACAACATCCTAATAAGATAAATCGGAGTTCATTATATGAACTAATAACAAACTTATAATGAACTCCGAATTTTAAATTAAGTCAGATGAAGTCATTGTTTTTAATCTCTAAATTCCATATAATGAACTATATTAGAGTCAAGCTAAATACATAATCCTCCATCCCATAAGAATATGCACTATTTCCTTTTTAGTTCATCCCACAAAAGTATACACTTTATAATTTTGAAAATTCTTTTCTCTCTAATGAGGTGAGACTCATTCTCCACCAACAATAATTTAATTACTTTTGCTTTCTTGTATATCTTTTTTATTTTCTAATTATGTAGTAATCTTGTGTCTAATCAAAAGTGCATACTCTTATGGAACGGAAGGGAATATAAGGCAACAAATATGCGTACTAAATAAAAGACCACTCATAATTGATGCTCACATAAGTCCAAAATATGTAGTACTTCCTACGTCCCATTATATATGACACATTTATTTTGCGCACAATTCTTTTTGTAGTTGAGTTATGTGGTTAAATAAATAGAGAATATAGTACAAATGAGAAAACAATAGAGAAAAAGTAGAAAAAATGATAAAGCAAAAGAGAGATAGGGTATTATCTTTTTACTATAAAAAGAAATGTGTCACTTATAGTTGGATAGCCCAAAAAAAATACGCGTCACTTATAATGGGACGGAGGGAATTCAAGTATGATGCATAACATATTTCTCTACAAAATAAAATAGATTGGAAAGGGGTGATACCATACCTCTAACAAGTGATTAATTTGATCATCACCAAAACCTCTGGAAATAAGTGTGTCCAAAAAATCACGGTGCTTCAATTCCGAGACTCTCCTCTCCCTAACAATAGGCTCCCATATTCCCCACATCCTCTTCGAACATTCCATATATTTCCTTCGCAAACCCCGAGGATCTAACACCCTCAAAAACGGGTACAAATCCGACAAATCCTTAGCATCGAACGCTTCACCGATCCCTTTCAAAACATCAGCCATCGGATTCTCCCCAAACCCAACCACCAAATCTCTCGAAAAATAAACATTGCTAAACATATTAACCACCGTCGCCCAAACCATCTCCCCCACATTCACCACACCTCGCTTCAGCCTCATCTCCGCCACCAGCTCCGCCGCCTTCTCCTCCCTCGCGCGGCCACTCCGATCCAGCGCCGCAGCCGCGAAGATCTCCGCGCGGCAGAGTGCGCGGAGGCTCTTCCAGTGGTGGCTGGTGGAGTCGGCCCAGAACGACACGGTGTCGATCTGGGCCGGCGTTCTGGGCACGGCGTGGGGGACGAACCGCCCCGAGAGGTGGCGGTCGTTGGCCTTGAGGATTTCGGCGGCGGCGGCCGGGGAGGATCCGACGATGAGGTGCTGTGTTCCGAGCTTGATGTGCATGATAGGGCCGTGGGTTTGGGCGAGATTTGCTAAGGAGATGTGAAGAGGTTTGTGGGTGAGGAGATGATTGATGTTGCCTATGATTGGCCATGGATTTGGGCCTGGTGGGAGTGGTGGAGGAGCTTCAGATTTTTTGAGTAAGAAGACGAGAGGGATGGCGATCAATAGGGTAATTATCAAAAGATTAATGCCATTGCCTTCTAAATTCAAGAAATATTCAGCCATATCCATGTTTAATTGCGATTGTGAGATTAATATTTCACACTTCTCTCACTATCTTAAATGAATTGGGAAGGATATTTACAAAAATATGGAACAAAACTTGAAGTGGGTCATGTAGTATGATGAAAATATATAAGATTAATGCGTGTAATTATACACCAATCTCAAAGATAAGGACTCCGAAGATTTAACTTGTCGTTTTGTATATTTACAAAAATATGGAAACAAAACTTGAACTGGGTCGTGTTTGGTATAATGAAAATAAGACGAATGCGTGTAACACCTTTTTTGTCGGTAAGGCTTACGATCTACTCCACCCTTGACTACTCCTCTAGTTTCCATCTAAATATCTCATATTTGTTCGGTGCAAATTTTGAGTTATTTTGTAAAGAAAAGTGAGTGTAAAGGTAGTGAAATGTAACTTCAGTTTTATAAGTATTAATTTTATAATAATTGTGATTAGAACGAGTAAGTGAAATGTGAACTTCACTTATAAATATACCACTTCTTTAGTCTCATTAAAGATAACTCATCTTCCTTTTTGATTTGTCTCAATCTAGATGACTCATTGCTAAACATCTTTATCTTTACTTTGTTCACTCTCTCTTATTTTACCCTGTCCACTTAACACACAAAATAATATTGTATAAAAATCCGTGCCCTCAAGGAAGGAATCATCTTCCTTAGAACGAAGGGAGTATTAATTTTATAATAATTATGATTAGAACAAGTTAGTAGAATATGATATCCAGTTACTAAAATAGTGTAAGTTAAATATGATGGACCGACTGTCCAATAAAAAGATACTCCCTCCGTT
This sequence comes from Salvia hispanica, assembly GCF_029641045.1. NCBI lineage: Eukaryota > Viridiplantae > Streptophyta > Magnoliopsida > Lamiales > Lamiaceae > Salvia > Salvia hispanica. Next base: position 5,393,602 of record NC_142696.1, read on the forward strand.
CCATGTTAATAGAGTCATTTTTCTATTTTAAGAAGTTTCAAGTTAATTGAGTCATTCCTATTTTTAGCAAAAAATAATTCTTCTTTTTTACTTTATTTTTTCTTCATCTCTTATCGTATCTTCTCTTACTTTTTCCACCATCTATTTAATATATTATTTTTAAACTCTATGCCAAAGAAAAATGTATCAATTAACTAAGAACGGAGAGAATATGAAACATTGAACATGGATCAGATGAGAGTAGTACCTTTATAAGATAGTGTAGTCATTGCTCCTGTCATCCTGTGGGAACCCAAGGCAATATCTTATTCAAAAAATATTGAATAGAGATGATTATTAGTGCCATTCACAATGACAATCACCTCAAAAGTTTGAAACGCATCAATTCACGAGGGCGGCCACTACTCCTGTCATCCTGTGGGAACCCAAGGCAATATCTTATTCAAAAAATATTGACTTTTAAAAAAATAGGAAGTACTTCCTCGGTTCCATATTAATATACTCTATCCGTTCCATTAAAAATGATTAACTTTCCTTTTTGATTGTCCCAATTAAGATGACCCATTATCTAAAACAGAAACACCGTTATATCTCCTTTATTCCCTCTCTCTTACTTTACTCTCTTCACTTAACACTCAAAATAAAATTATACAAAATCCCATGCCGCCCAAAAAAAAGGTCATCTTCCTTAGGACGGAGGGAGTATTATTTAGATTTGACATAAATATTAATGTGTAATTAATAAAATAAGAGAGAAGATGGAAAAATAGTTGAAATTGTATACTCGATGATGAGATCCATAAATGATAAAAGTAAAATAGAAGAAGAAAAAGATTGTCAGAACTATTTGTATGTACGAACGAAAAATGAAATATGATCTATTTCTATGGGACAAATATAGTATTTTTTATTTATAAAACCTTAACTTTTATTATTAAAAATTATTTGAAATTACTCCATCCGTCCACCATTAAATGTTCAATTTTTTCTTTTTATAAATGTTCCCTTTCACTTTTATTATATTTGGTAAGTCAATCCAACATCCCATTAACTCATTTTACTCACATTTTAGTATAAAACTAATATATAAAAATAGGCACCACATTCCACTAACTTTTCAACACACTTTACTACATAAAGTTAAACAATGTCTTAAAATTCGTGTCGATCATAAATGAGACATTTAATCATGGATGAAGAGAGTATTACTCAAAAATCTTGTCCACATTGTTTTGAGTATAAGATTTAAGACAGTGATTCTTAGAGAGTTTAAGTGGTAAAAATTTAGGAGATAAGAATAAATTAAATAGGTAAATGACAAAATAAAATATCAGAGAATAAATTAAATGATTGAAAAAGTATAAATTTAAAATATAGAATTGGTTAAGAAAAATTAAATATATAAATTTTTGTCGTAAAATAATTAACTAACAATCCAAAATAGAAAATGGAAAAAGATAACATTGAATTTATCCAGATGAATCCGTAAATTTAAAATTATAAAATTGAATTAACGTTACTATACGAATATGAAGGTCATAAAAAAATACTCCCTCCGTCCCGCTTTAGCAGTCCCATTGACTTTTCTGCACTCGTTTTGTAAAAATGATAATAAATAGTTAAAGTGGAGAAATAATAAAGTAAAAAAGAGAATAATGTAGATATTATTCTCTTTTTTACTTTATTATTTCTCCACTTTAACTATTTATTATCATTTTTACAAAACGAGTGCAGAAAAGTCAATGGGACTGCTAAAGCGGGACGGAGGGAGTAGTACAATAGTAATGCAATAGATAACTCATAACTAAACAATCACCGTCAAAATTGGATACTCCCTCCGTCTTATATACATTGATATGATCTTTAATAATTGTAGTACTCCATCATTTATGTTAATTTGTCATTATTTGATTCGACAAAGATCTTAAAAAATATAATAGTAAATGAGTCAGAAAAATTAGTGAAATGTAGATTTTACTTTTATATAATATTTTTATAATAAAATGAGAGTGAAAATAAGTTAGTGGAATATATAGTCCACTATAAAAAATAGTAAGTGAAAGATGATAATCTTTTAGAACGGACAAACATAAAGATAAATGACAAATATTTAGAGGCGGAAGGAGTAAGAGATTTACATAAGTAAATATAGATTATTATATGGGACCTATGAAAAAGAACACTATAACCTATTTTTATGTGACGTATGAGTACAAATCAGTGTTTTAAAAACTGGATCGGACCGGCCGGTCCGATCGGTTGGGCCGCGAACTGGCAAGGTCACCGGTCCGATTTGCACATCAAAACTGCTGCATTTTTGAACCGTTTTAGACCGGCAAAACCAGGCTGTTGGGCCGGAAACCGCTGGCCGGTTGAACCGATTTCCCAATTTTCTTTTTGTAAATCCACATTTTCAGATCTTGTTTACCTCCTGTTTGCACCCTTCTCACGCTGGGCATAGATTTAGAGGATAATCAATGAGGATTTAGAAATAAAATAGCTCGAAGTGAGGAACGGAATAAGGAATTGAAAAGTAAAACGAGGTAAAGAGTGATAGAAAAAGAGAGAAACTATGAAGAGAAAGATGATTTCAAAATGTTGAAGTGGGGTGGGGATATTTTACTGATGGCGGCGACGTGAGGGAGTTATATTAGGGTTAGGGTATTTAAATACGGGTGTCGTGTGGCAGTAGGAGGTAATGGGAAAACATTTTGATTTTAAAAATTTATAATTTTATTTCTATGTTAAAAATATGAGTTATGTTGATTTATATATTTTGCAATTGGACATGTGGCGCATGGGTTAAGAGAAAGTATTATACTACTTATTAATTTTATAATATATTATATATTATGTTAGAATTAAGAATGATGTAAATAATGATTTGAATTATTATTTTAATTTGTTGTTATGTTTACATATTTTGTTAAACAAAATTAGTTTATTGAAAATGAATTTACATGTAATTGTGTAGATTTAATGTCATTTTAAGTTATTATGTATACTAATATTATAATATATATTTAATTATATATATGCTACAGTATTTCGGCTCGACCAGTGGTTCGACCCGTCCGACCAGTTAAACCGTGAACCGAAAGCTACACCGGTTCGCTTACCGGTCTGGTTTTTAAAACATTGGTACAAATATTAGCGAGTGTGAATGATAAAAAGCAAAATGATGGTAGCCTCTTGAGTAGCTGAAAATCCCAACCAACAAAAAATGAGGAAAAATGTACTAGTATTTTATACTACCTCGTCCTCCCTCAAGAGCATCAACAATAACGACTAGCCAACGTCATAGCCACTAGCGTGCGGCTAGGGCGCTCGGCTAGTCTGCTATTGCGTTGAGCTAGCCCGACGGATGAAAAACAAACGCCCTAAAGCTAGGGCGCGAACAAGAGCGGCTAGCCGATCGCTCATCCACGCAATAATTTTTTATTTATTTTTTTATTTTTTTAAATTTTTTTCTAAAATATCCTTATTCCCATTTCATTTTTTTCCATGTTTTTTTTTCTCCAATTCATTTCGTTGTTGTTGTTTTTGGTGTTTTTTTCTCGGGAGGGCTAGGGTGTCGGCTAGCCTTTTACTGGACCGTGGGAAGTCCTTGATGATGTGACAGGCAGTGGAAAGTCCTTGATGAAGTGGCAGAAGATGTTTTTAGCTAGTCCTAATGCTAGCCTATGGAAAAGGCGTGGCTATCGTGGATGCTCTAAGTGAGGCTGCTTCTTTTAAGCACGAAATTTTATGAAATAAAGCAGGGTGGATAGAGCAAATTAGGAGAAGAGAGAAAAAAAAGAGTGTTGTTTTTATAAAAAAAAATGAAAATGTATCGCTTTAGTTGGGACAATTGATAGGCTAGTTTTTGTCACTTGGATTTGATTACTATTTGCACTATACGTTGAATATTTGCATGAAAGAAATGTTTTTTGGCAGGGAATGGAGCATTATGTTCGAAAGGTGCTTAAGGAAGAAATGAAAAGAAAAATATGCAAGAAAGAGAGCAAAATGACAAGAAATAGAAGAAAGTGAAGGAAGAAGGCAAAGAAGCCCAAACTGCCCATGCCGTGGGATTGCCCGGTTTGAACCAGACGGGAGAATGCTTAAAGCTACTTCGATACACTTATCAAGGATAGCTCTTACCTGCTACACGCACCCATATCTTCCTTTGGAAAGTAAAAACCATATCTTCCTTTGGAAAGTAAAAAGAAGGGAAAATATCTTTTAATAGAAAATATGTACCAAAATTACTCAAAACTCTTGGGGACATGTGTACCCAAGACCACTTATCACTTTAACACTTAGTTTAGTTCATTTTTAGTGAATTCTCTCTCTAGAAAACTCTCTCTTCCTTAAGAAGAGAGATTTCAAACTTAAGGTTGCCAAGATCTTTTGTTCACCGTGGGTTAAAGACTTGAAGTAGTAGTAATTTAGTACTCCCTCTGTCTCATAATAGATGTCACACTTTCCTTTTTAGTTTGTCTCACAAAAGATGTCACATTTTTTTGGTAAAAGTTCTCTCTCGCATGAATATAAATATATTATTTTCTCTCTCCACCTAACACACAAAATAACATCTCCTAAAGTTTTGTGCCATTCTCCAACTATGACATCTATTATGGGACGGAGGGAGTAGTAGTATTTATTTCTTTATTTGCTTGTTCTTAACTTTGGAGTTCTTTTGACCTTTCTCACTCTTAGTTATTGTTTTTTGTCTTGTTTTAGAAGCTTATTTCAAGTAGTTATTGCTCTAAATGTTTGTGTATTTAATGTGTTTTAAGGTTTAGTTAGTTCTTGTTTGATTTTCGGGTTTTAGCATGTTGATTAGTTCTAGTGTTTGTTATGTTCTTTTTTAGTTAAAATATCTAATCTCTAAAATCTGTTTCTCAAGCATTCGCTTAGTTAATTTATGTTAAAAAACGTGGAGAAAGAGTTGGAAAATTTCAAAAAAATCAGCCATGGTGTTGTGTGTTTTCAGCGCTTCGTCAGGTGTCATTTTCCTATGATTTTGCATGAGTTTGATGAGTTCGGTTCTTGAGTACTCTTTCACCATATTTAAAGGTTATGAAACTTTCTTTATCTTCTTCAATGAGTCTTTAAGTTTCAATTTTCAATTTGGTGTTTTCAGTGCATAATTAGGTAGTTTAAGTGTTGATTTTTTGTTTCTCTTGCTTTGTTAGTTGTGTGGTAGCTAATTAGTCTTTTATCTCACTTAAATTTGGTGTCATAGTTTATTTAGGAACCCAAAAATTTGATTTTAAAATGCTAATCCTTTTAACGTGTGTTTAGTTTAGTTGTCATCAACTAGTGACCATTGGATAATAGCTTAAGAGAAGCAACAAGTACAAATCCTTTTCATTTATTGACATAGAACTTCCAAATTCAGATTTGAACTTTCTCCCTCATGCTTTTCATATCACTTAGTCACTTTAGAAAGTCTCCAATATTGCTCCTTCCTCCGTCCCGGCTAAGATGACATATTTTTTAGTCGACACGTGATTTTAGGAGTTGTTGGTTAGTGTGCTTAATTCAAGAGAAAAAAATATGAGTGTAAGTATTAAATGGATAGAGAAAGAGAGTTGGATATTTAATTGGGAGAGAAAAAGTGGTTGAATGTATTAATTGGAGAAAGAAAATTTCCAAAAGTAGAAATATGTCATCTTATTTAAGACAAACTAAAAAGAAAAATGTGTCATCTTAAGTGGGACGAAGGGAATAGTTAATTAGGACTTTTTAGATGCCGTCTTTTTGATGTCATTTTCCAAGAAAATTAGCTTTCATAGCTTTCATTTAGGTGTGAACACTTAGAGCATCCACATCCATGCTCGCCAAAGAGCATGGATGTGGGCCCGGACCCACTTTTGTTCATTTTTTACTCCCTGCTCTTTGGCAAGAGCACAACACCCACATCCATGCACTTCCACAAGGACATGCTCAAGGATCCCTCCATTCTATTATTCAATTTGAATAAAAACATTTCCACAATACTAAAATGCATTAAAAATACCCGGAATACTATTACAAATTACAAAAAAAATTAAAAATTACATAATTAAAATCCTAAAAATTAAAAATTACATAATTAAAATCCTAAAACTTTAAAATTACATAATTAAATTCAAAAAATTAAAAAAACCCACTACTCGTGGCTGAATTTCGCCCAAATGTGTTTGATTAGGTCTTCTTGTAGCTCAATGTGGGTTCTAGAATTGCGCATTGTGTGTCTTGTTTCGGTCCTCTCGCCCACTGTTGTATTGCGCAATGTGGTTATAGAGGATATTTTTGGAAATTTCAATTAAATAGTACTCCCTCCCTCACACATATACGCTTTGATTTTTCACGGTTTTAATGCCATTATTTGGTCCGTTTTTAATAACAAAATCACACTACATGTCCAATAATTGCATATTTTATACATTTGGTATTTTGACGTGTTTTATGAGAAATGTGCATATTTGAGCCGAAAAAGGGAGTCAAAATGCAAAGTTTGGAATTCTGGAGTTCAAACGGCGACCGGCGACCGCCGGCGCCCGGCGGTCAGTGCTATGTGGCGGCCCGCCTCGGAAATTCACGCTTGGAAACGAGTCTCGCCCGACGACCGCCGGAGATCATGCGGCAGTCCGCCGCCGAAGGAACAGAGACTCTGGACTGCAGCGCGGCGACCGCCGGCCAAGGTGCGGCGTCCCGCCGGAGAAAGGCGGCGAATCCGACTTCACCTAAATTTGCTCCAAGATTTACCATATCTTGAAGAACTTTTCCTTCTACAATGAGGATTGACTTTTCCCTATAAATAGGACCTCAAGCTTCATCAATTGGAGAGCTTCTTTTTGCAAAATAATTCCCAGAGATCAAACGTTAGAGTACGTCATTGCGCAAGGAGTTGAAGAAGGATTTCAAGAACATCAAGAACGACAAGGATTCAACCTACGGGTTTGATTTGCTTTAGTTTTATGTTCAAATTTTCTAACCTACGGGTTTGATTTGCTTTAGTTTTATGTTCAAATTTTCTTCCCTTCAATCTATCTGTTTAACTTATTTCATTATGTGTAACTAAACTCATAGGATTCTAGGGATGTGTTAGTACCGACTTTGGTTATACAATTCCAGTTTTCTACTCCCTCCGTCCCAAGGAACATGACCCCTTTCTTGGCGGCACGAGATTTTATGCAAATTTATTTTGTGTATTGAGAGGAGAGAGTAAAGTAAGAGAGAGGGAATAAAGTAGAGATAAAGGTGTTTCCATTATAAGTAATGAGTCATCTTAGTTGGGACAAACTAAAAAGGAAAGTGGGTCATCTTCAATGGACGGAGGGAGTATTTAATATCCGTTTTATTTTAACTTTGATTCTTCCCTAAGTATTCGTGATGCTACATGATTGAGTGACATAATTATGTATGATTTAATATAACTTGTTTCATAACTGTGAGAGAGTTCTAGCGAGTTAGGTCCACTTAGTAGACGCTACAGTTAGCTTCCCTTAAAACGGCACTGTTAATTGAGAGTGAAAACTTTTCAAGGGTCTTAGGAGCATTTTGGAGTTACGTGTTTGGATTGACAACCCTAATATTGTAATCAACATTTGTATCGCATGAGCATTAGCTAGATGACTCGTTCTATCAAAGTAATAACTATGCTAGGGTATTGTAGTTTGGAATTTGTATAACCATTACTGTGAACGAACATCCCAGGAATTCCCCTTATCTCTATCGTTTATCTCTATGTTTTATTTGCATCTAGTTGTTATTTGCTCTCAAATATTTTCAGTTTTCAAAATGTCTCGGTTCTCCAGATAGTAATTGGGTTTTAGTAGAGGATAGACACTTTGTGTTGGTTTTCCCCGTATTCGATATCCAGTACTGACCTTTAGCTATACTATATATACTCTTTATACTTGCAGGTTTATCTAGTGCTAAAAAAAATAATGCATCAAGTTTTTGGCGCCGTTGCCGGGGAAGACAATTCACTTTGGAGTGATATCTTCAAACGGACAATTTTACTACTTTGGATTTTAATTGCTTTCTGTTTTTATTTTTAGTGTTAATTTCTTTTTGTTTTTGATTCTTACAGGTTTTGTGTGCGAACGCGCTCTGGGAAGGACAGTCCAGAACCGCTCGATCTAGAACTTGTAGGAAAATAAGAAGTGAAAAAGGATCAGGATCAATGGGTGACAAAACAGACCTCGAGAAGCTGTAGGAGATTGTCCTGATGCTGATGGACGAGAGAGATGCGGAGAGGGCAGCCCGCAAGGCTTTGGAAAAGAAGAACAAGGAATTAGTACCTGTGATGAACATGTTCAGTCACGGGAATATGATTACTTGAATTTGTGGAAACTCGTGTTGACGCTAACAATTTTGAGTTGTGCATGACCCTTATTCAAAGGGTCGAGCAAACTCCTTTTGCAGGTAGGGCCGCAGAGGATGCCAACCGCCAAATTTGTGGAAATCGCAAACACTCTGAAATTAAATGGTATCGACGACGATGCCATAAGGGTAAGACACTTTCCCTTTTCATTGATTGATTCTTCTATAGAGTGGTTTGAATGCATGCCCATAGAAAAGGTCTCCATATGGGCGGTCATCGTAGTTGCATTCCTCGACAAGTACTATCCGTCGGGCACTATCTTGAAGCTTAAGAGCGAAATCTTCCAGTTCATCCAAGGCCATGACGAGCCCCTCTACGAGCCGTTTGCTCGTTTTAAAGCTCTTCTCCGAAAGTGCCCCAACCACGGCTTCACCATGGACCATCAGGTAGGAATCCTCTATAATGGGTTTAACGAGAAGATTTGTGCTATGCTTGATTCAGGTGCAAATGGAGGATTCTTGAGGAAGACGAGTGAGGATACCATGGCGGTAATCGAGGAATTCGCCACCAACAGCAGGGGGTGGTCAAAAGAAAGGTACAACATGAAGAGGGTAGCTGCCATTGAAGAGGCCGAAGAAAGCTCTTTAGCTAAAGAGCTAGCCGAGCTCAAAGTTAGGGTGGACCAGTAACACCCCGATTTTTTTCTACCTTTATATTTGTCATCGAAAGGACATCGTTGTGCATCTGAATTTTTTTCTCTTTAATTTCTTTCGTCGAGAGAATGACTTTACATTTTGGGCTGAAACAATTATTCTTTCCTAGCCCAATTTGAAACCCTTTGCTATGAGTCCAAGACATTTATCAATTTTTCAACTTTGAGCGCACTTTGAATATGCAAGAATTAAACGTGAGATTACTCTCACCCAATTTCTGTTCCACAAAATCCGCTTCTGATCGGTTTCTACCTCCCCATGATCTCATGAAATCAGTTTATACCTATACATATCTCTCTCCATGACTCCACGTTTAATCAGATTCAATCAATTCCAAGAAAAATGAGAGAGTTAGAAATTAGAGAAAGAGAGATGGTAGGAGTTGTGTTTGAGAGAGTTGGATGGAGGGAGAAGAGATGACGACGGAGTGGTCCACGGGCTCAGCGACGGCGGGGTGCATAAGGAGCCAAAGGCGGTGCGGCGCCGGCTCTGTGCTGGCAGCAGCGACGACGGCTGCACGGCGGCGATCGGTTCAGACGGAGAGGCGACGGCGCTGCGATTTGGAGCGTGGTGCAGCGGCGCAATGGCAACGAGTACAGATCGGAGAAATTGAGAGATGAAAGAGGGAGGCGAGTTCTCTTTCAATTTTGGATCAGAGATGTCGATGAATCTGAGAGAGAGGTACGCCATATGCAGCGGCTCTGATGGAATAAAGCGAGAGAGAAAACAGAGAGTGAACCGGAAATGGAGAGAGAGATCGGCTGCGCAGCGGGTGGCGCAATGGTCTGCGTGTAGGCGACGAACACGGAGAGGACGGCGATGGCAGCAGCCCCGTGTGGAGGAGCTGCTCAACGGAGAGCTGTAGAAGAGCGAGCAGAGAGGGAAAGACGTTCAGTGATGGGAGACGCTCACCGGAATGACAGCGGCGGTGCGAAGCTGATCGGGACAGCGATGGCACTGCTCGTACGCTCGATGAATCCCGAACAGCAGCAGCAACGACTGAGGGTGGATAGCGGCTATCTCGATCTGGAGTAGCAGCGACGCCGGCGGCGGCACTTTGACAGCAGCGGCACTGTGGCAGAGATGAGGGAAAGATATGCTAGTGAAGGCGACCACGGCGGTGCTTGCTGCAACAGTGAACGGCGACGGAGAGACGAAAAGAGTGAGAGAGCTGGGGCAACGTCGACTTGAAAGAAGGAGGGAAACGAGTTCTCTTTTAATTTTGGATCGGAGATGTCGATAGAATTAAAGAGAGAGGGAGAGTGGAATGGCTGCGCCATTGTTGATACATGAAGAGGAAGGAGACGGTGCTGAGGTTGAGAGAGAAGAAGAGTGCAGCGGCACTGTGCAGAGAGTGAAGGATTTGAGATTTTAAATATGCGGAGATGGAGCTGAACCGTCGATCTCACCGACGGGATTCAGATTGGAGACAGCAGACGGAGGGAGCTAGAAGAGAGAAAGATGGCGAACATGTGGTTTAATTGAAAAGAAGGGGAAAATCCCATTTTGGGAGTTCACTAATACGTAAGGTGAGGAAAGTTTTTAAAGTTTTAGACTTTGTTTTAATTAAATGTTTTAGGCAATGTGAATTAATTTATAGATTTGGATTGGGCCTATTGTTTTTAGTAAAGGAGATGATTGGAGTTAATCTAGTGTTTGGGCCGGAGTACATTAAATCAATGGGTAGCTTCACGCACGTTTTTCGAGAACGGAATAGAACGCAATTTACGGTGTTAAACGAACGAGGTGGGCTTTCTTTTTAAATAAGGGCAATGCCCTAAGTATATTTTTATGTGAAAATGAATATTTGTCATGCCGTGTTTTGTTTTATCTATGGAACCTATCTGCTGTGGCTTTTGCCATCTATGGATAATCGAATTCGGGTCTGACTAGGGAGTGAGTCCCTACTCAGGCTAGTGTACACCAATGGAGATCGTGAGCCGTCTTTTGGGTCGGCCGGTCTAGTGACTTGGAATGTGGCCACATTCCTTGTCATCAATGGATCAGATATGGTAGACATCTATGGGAAAATGGTTGATCAACCGACTTTTACGATGGAAATGGTTTTTAGTGTCTTGGGCATTTTTCAAAGTTAAACCCCGAGTTCACTCAATGGTGGCATGATAAATACTTTTTATAAAATGTTTTCGGCATGAGTCCACTGAGTGCATCAAGTACTCAGCCCTGCTTTTCTCTTTTTAAAAATGTGCAGGTTGAGCTGTGACGAGCGTGGTGGGTGTTGAGCATAAAAGTGAAGAAGATAACAAATAAAGATTTCAAATATATTATGTCTTCATACATAGTATAATTCTTCTCTCGAATGCTTCCGCTGAATGTTGTTTCTTTTGAGTTAATGTTAGAGTTAATGTTAAGTTGAGATAATATCTTTTTGAGTTGTTGATTGTCGAAATAATACTCTGTTTTTATTCGAGCTACTTCTGTTATATTGAGCTTTGGTCGAATTTCGTTGTTTTTCCCTTTCTTTCCCGCTTCTTTTATCCTCCCCTAGTCGCGATTCACCGTGTTTTCTATCCTTAGAAAATGCGGTCGTGACAGAGTGGTATCAGAGCAATTTTTCTTTCCGCTCTGGACCCGAGAGTCTCTTTTTCAATCATAGTCTGGAATCGTTTCGCTAGAGTAAAAAGTTTTGTGTCGAAGGCTCAATATCCCGCTTCGCCACGCTCAACTGAGAAAGAGGTAATTTATTTTTATTGAGAAATTTTTCTGAGAATGTTTTCAAGAAAGAAGGTGAGAAACTATGGTTTTGAAAACAAGGTATGTTTTACAATGGGATAGAGGAGCTATGGTTAACAGAGTTTGTTTTACAATGGGATAGAGAAGCTATGGTTATATGTTTTACAATGGGATAGAGGAACTATGGTTATAAAAAAAAAAATTGATTTATTTTTTTTCGAGAAGTTGAAAATCTATGGTGATAAAAAGATATATGCTATGTAATGAGACTTGTTTTTATTTAAAGATTTGATCAATGGAAAATGATGTGTGTTGAATTGTTGAAAATTTTTTAGTTCGAGGAAAAAAAAGTTTTAACTCTTTCTTTTTGAAAAATTGAGCTATGGAAGTGTGATGATATTTATGTTATGAGATGCAAGGTATAATGTGTTTATGTTTGTTTAAATATGAAGTGGTTTGTGGAGGTTGAAGTATGAAGTATATAATGCTATGCTATGGGATGTCAAGGGTATTCTGTGTACATGCATGCTTTAATTATCCGATATATGAATGACGTTTTAAGCAATGGTTTTTGGACGTTGAAGTATGTGATATATTATGACAGTGTTGATGAAAGTTGAGTTAAAATACTTTTTGATTTTTGAGTCAAAATTTTTACTTTAACGTTAAAAGTGAGATGTGGAAATTTTGAGGAAAGTGTGAGAGTTTGAGAAAAAAAATTTGTTTGGAAAGTACGAGAGTTTGAGAAAAATTTTGTTTCAAAAGTTTTGAATGTGAATGTGAAATGCAAAAGTGTTTTGCTTTGGGATGAGATATGTTGTGTGTTATACTTGTTTATCTTGAGATATAAATGACGTTAATTGTGATAGTTGTTGATCTATGAGATGATGAAATGTATTGTGAACTTAGAGTGCGTAAGATGTAGTAGGCCTAGTTGACAGCGCAAACCTTAGTGCTAAATTTAAAACTTATCTATTGCTTTTCCGAGCAATGAAAACGTTCGAGAATCTGAAACTTTGGGGCGAAAGCACGAGGCAAGGAGATCGAGGGTGAGAATGGAAGACGGAGGACCATGAAACTTTTTCTAGTTCTTGGAATGGCGCGAAACTTTGGAGCAAGCTTAATTTGTGAACCATTTTACTATTTCTTATCGTTTTCCTAAACAAGAATACGATGAAGATCTAAAGAAGAGAAGAATAGGGAAAACAAACTGAAGTTCAAACAAGCAAGGTGTCGAGACAAGAAGATTTTGTTAGAGGATGTATTCATGCAATGACGAGAGATCGTTTCGTGATTTAAATTAATATAGTCTAATCTTGCGTAATTTCCTAAAAGTACCGACACGACGGAGACGACCTTTATAGCGGGCAAAGAAGCATGCAGATGACTACGAAGTTTAACAAGAATGATGTTGGTGACGTGACAAGAATACGATGATGATACTACTTTCAACTATAGTTATTAATTTTAACGATATGAGGAGGCTGCTTAGAAATTGGAAGATGAGATGATGGAGAAATATTATATTCGAAGGACGTAAGCAAATTTCGAGATGAAATTTTTGTTAAGATGGGTAGATTGTCACTTGGAGATGCATGCCAAAGAAAAGGCTCGAGAGAAAAGGGATCCAAGTCAGTAGGAGACGATTCAGGCGACGCAAGTGAAAAGAGCGCTAGAAGGGTGCAATACTGACCAGGATGCGTGCCAGAGAAAAGGATCGAGATAGAGAAGAAGGATAGCTGGGATGATCATTAACAAGGGCAGAAAAGTCAAATCGTGAAGGAAGTCTACCCTAAAAGCAAGGGCAAGCCTCCCTATAAAAGAAGCCACTTGGAGAGAGTTCTCAGTTCGCAAGCTCTCGATTCTCATACACACTTAGTAGAATTCTCTCTAGAAGATCAGTCCTTCAGCATTATCCAATCTCTCGTTCCTCGCCACAGCTATGGTCACTTGACGTCCAAGAGTCTGCCGGAGATTCATCATTCTACCGTTCCAGCCAGTTTGCCGTAGTAGTATAGCAGCCCGGAGTGGCAAAACAATCGTTATTTTGCTTTCTAGTTTAATCTTTACCTGTTTTCGTCGTTGGATTTGTTGCAAACATTTATCGTTCTTGCGTTTTGAAGTACTTTGTGAAGATCCAAACGTTTAAGTTATGAAGTTTCTATTTTCTATGTCGCTTTGGTTCGAGTTTGCTTCATTCTGCCTAGGAAAGTTAGATCTAGTCGTTGCTTTTAATTTCTAAGTGTTTTCTTATCTGGAGTTGTTGATCTGAGGTTGTAGTTATGTTTCAGTCTAATTTTTGTGCATGAGTCTTTCGTTCTGCATTATAATCACCACCTTGCATGTTAGTCAGTAGAGGTAAACTGCAGTTCCGCCGTTCATTTTAAGTTTGAGCATTTTAATCAATGGATCTTGAGTTTGAAGTTATGAATCTGAGTTTAGTCATGGAGTTTGTGTTCATATGATTTCTGTTAATACTTGGTGAAGAAGAAAACGTCAAAATCAACTTTTATCTTGGACCACTTTTACTTTTTTTAGTTACTTTTGCTTTTGTCTCGTACTTTTCAGTTGTACCTTCCAAACCTGTCAGAAAGCCAACCAGCCACCAGATATGCCTTGTTGTCTAAATTTCCTCTTTTAGTAACTGTCTACTTTTCACATGCCTCTGAGATACCGTGTCCCCTATTTCCACGAACACAACCACGTGCCTGTTATTTTCACGCCTACTAGTCAGTAGAGTACCATCTTTATTTCTCGCCTAGGTAAAATCCCAACCCATAGCGTGGTAGCTAACCAAAAACACCCAGGAATGTTACCACAGTTATCCGAACGTGTCCATCCTTTTGGGATTTGACCCTTACCTCCATTATACTAACCAGTAGAAGTGGGTTGAGGAAATTTATTTGATACCAGGTTCTGGTTGTCGTGCCAACGACTCAGCTAGGTCGGGAATCTTATCCTGATCAGTTGGATACACTCTTGCAATTACACACTCGACCGAAAACCTGCACTTTCAGGAAGCTAGGATCAACAACCTCGAGCAAGGGATAAACACAATCTCGACTGTCATTTCAAACATCAACACTCAAATGGAGCAGGTCCAAAAGAAACTTGATGAGGACAAGGCAAAGGTAGCAGCACGAGTGGAGGATATAAACAAAAAGTGGGTTGCAAAGCAAAAATCTGGGGACTGCCCAGTCGCCTGCGGACCGCCGCAACCACCGCAGCGGACTGTCGCTGACCTACCAATTGTAGTCTGCCCAGCCGCCGGCGGACCCGCGCATACCCCGCGGCGGGCCGCCACTAACAAGGAAGAATCGTCCACCAAACAGGTGCTCGTGCAGAACAATGAGATTGTACTCCCCTTTCAGCCGAAGAGGTGGTTTAAGCTAGAAGAGCAATTCAAACAATTCTTAAACATGTTTTGCAAGGTCCATACTAATATTCCTCTAGTTGAATCGTTGTAGGAAATAACCAAATATGCAAAGCTATTAACGGAGGCGGTGATGAGGAAGAAAAAGCCGATCAAAGCCGACCTTAAGCTACTGCATCATTGCAGCGAGATCTTCCAAAAGGAAAGGGCAGTGAAACAGAGAGACCCCGAGCAGTTCATCATAAGGTGCCGGATCGGAGAAGGGAAAGTTGACAAGGCCCTATGTGACTTAGGGTCATCCATCAATCTCATGCCACTGAAGTATTACGAAAAGCTCAACATTGGGCCGCTCAAAACTTCAGACGTGACTCTTAGGCTGGCCGATAACTCGTCCATCAAAACAGTAGGTATGATTGAGGATGTGTTGGTGAAGGTTGATGATTTCATCTTTCCTGCCGATTTTATTGTGCTTGATATGAAAATGGACAAGAATGTTTCTCTAATCTTAGGCAGAGATTTTCTAGCTACTTGCAAAGCTTTGATTTATGTAGGTCGTGGAGAGATCACAATCAGTGACAATTATAGTCGCTCCACCTACAAGATCGAGACGAGATACTTAAATTTGAGGAGGCAAAGCAGGCAGAGATGGAACGGCAGTGCAGGGCAATCATGGTCACGGCTTGACAAAGCCTCATGATCCATTTGAAGTGGAGGACCCTTTATCCTCCACAATTTACATTGTCAACAAAGTAAGTCCTTCTCCCAAAAAGAATGAACCTAACTCTTAAAATTATGTTCCGCAGAAAAAGAAGCAAAAGAAGAAGAAAGCACCCAATGAAGACCCCGAGATCTATGTGATTAAAACCAATAAGGGGAATACAAGTGGTGGAAGAAGCTAGGGACCAAGCTGCTCCCAATGCCAATTTTCAGCACTAGGATCGCTGATCCGCCCAACTAGTGGGCCACTTCAAGTCGAGCTAACGACTCAAAACAAAAGAGCTTGTTGGGAGGCATCCTAATTTTATTTTGTTATTTCTTGTTATTTTCGTTTTTGTGTTTCCTTAAAAAAAAGGTCGAGTGGCGCTCGCCGCGCTTAACACGGCGATCGCCACACGTGTGTTCACATGTGCAGAATGGAGTCGGGCCTAGGGTAGGCTTAGGGCGGGCCACGGCAGTCCACCAGGAAGCGCCGTTTTCGAAAGCCCGTGTGGCGGCCCGCCACAAATTACGCGGCGGTCGCCACGGACAGTCCAGAGACGGGAATTCGCCAATATAAGGTATGTTTTCCATTCCTTTTCTCATTCCTTCTCTAATTCCTTCCTTGCTCACACCCCCACCATTATAAATCACCAAATTCACACACCCACACTCTCATTCTCTCAATTCTCTCCAAGTTTAGAGTTCTTCTCCTTCAATTCTCTCCAACACAACGTATGAATCCCACTCAATTTCTGAGTTTTGCTTTAATTCTTTCATGGATTTTGGTATTTCTTGGATGAATTGTTCGGTAGAAGCTCTTGTTATATGATGGGGGATGATTGTGTGTGCTTATTTTTGAATTTCCATGGTTTAATTTGTATTTTAGGTGGTGAATTGTTGCTTAGTGAATAGTGATTTTCTCTTGTTCTTGAATGTGTATTTGTTGCAATCAAGTTCATAGCATTGTAAGCCTATTATTATTTCCATGAATTGCAATACTTCTCTGCATGGGGGATGAATTCACGTTGGGGGATGGATTTAAGTGTCCTATTTTTGTTTATTATGCTCTACACGTTAACATGTTACAATTTAGGATGCTATGATACGCAAACTTGCACATGATTGTTGATTCTTAGTTTTTACTTGGTTAAGTGCAAGTTTGGCGGAACCTTTGATTGGCTATTTGTTGGTGCTATTTTTAAGAGTATGAATTTTCTTTTGTAGGATAATGGGATCAAAGGAAAAACCCGAGAATGCGAAGAACTATGGCACTAGCCTTGCCACTGAGGAGCAAAAGGCTATGTCGAAGGTGTCGGCAAGAGAGACGGCACCCTTGATATATCCCCACGATTTCCCTCTCCAAACTTTGGGGATCGCGGAAGATTTTTGGGGGCTATGCGACGTGGGCGATGGGAACGACCTCGCCTACATGTTCCAAAGGAAGTGGCCATCTTTTAGGAAGCTCACTCTTGAGTTTCTTAGCTCACTCAAGGTCACCAAGGATCGACGCCACAATGTCCCGCTAAGCATCGACTTCCGCCTAGGCAACCGTTGGCACTCGCTTACCATGGAGGAGCTTAGTGGAGTGTTCCATTGCTTTGACCCCAACCCCGAGGAGGACAATAAATATGGATATTCCGAGGTTTCGGGCGCGATGACTAATGAGCAAGAGCACGCCGCGGGTTATGCCAAGTCTTTGTCGATTCGCAACCCCGTCTTGAGGTACCTCCATCGCGCTATGACCCAACTCATGTTTGCTAGGGTCGATGGGGGGAGTGTCTCCCAAACGGAGCTTAATGTGATGTGGTGTCTGGTCAACAAGAAAGGATTCGATTATGGAACCCTTTTGAGGAGGAGGAGGGAAACGGGCGTTGAGGTCGTCGAACTCGCCAATAAGATAGGCGATGTCGCCACTCATGGTTTGGTGCTCTTGTCGAGCCTCGACGGCCATCCTTTGGAGCTCTTCAATTTGTTGACGGCGATGCACGTCTTTCGATCGTTGTTGCTCCCAAAATTGTTGCTCCGCCGTGCGCCAATCGCCTTGAGTCGTCCACCCTTGGCGGTTGTAGGCATTTTCCCCTTGCTGCTCCGCCCATCGATTGTCCCAAGTGTTGGACATGTTTTGCATGTACGAGTAAATATATCCTAGTTGGGCAGAGGTGTTCGATTGGAACTCCTCATTGGGATTTCGCCTCCCGCGGCGGCGATTCGCTCGAGTCCGGCGGCGATGGTCCTCCACTTCCTCTTCTTCTTCTTGTTGTTGGGGCGGCGGCGGCGGTGCTCCACTCCCTTGGGTGTGTGAATGCTCCCCTTCCTCATTATAGTTTTCAATAGCATCGAAGGTGGAGTCATCATCGGGCTCAAAGATGGGGATGCGAGCCGGGATGTTCCTCTTTCTAAACTCCCCATTGATGGGGTTGGCCTCAATGGCTCTTCGGTGGGCCGGAGTGTTGAGCTTCCAATTGGCTTGGTTCGCCCAAACATCGACCTTGGTCAACTGCGGGATTGGAATAGGGAAATGATCCCCCGCCACTTGCAAGAAAAAGCCTTAACCCCAATAGTCGGTCTTCAATAATCCCACCGAGAAGAGCACCTCATAAGTGATAAAACGCTCCCCACCATCTTCCGTCAAACCAGCGAGAGAGATGCCCAAGTGTTCGGCAATCATCGTGATCAAGCCCCCACAACATATAACACCTCCGTCTTTCTTTGTGATCCGGTCAACATAAAGTGTAAAGAGGGTTCCATAATCGAATCCATTCTTGTTGAGCAGGCACCACATCACATTAAGCTCCGTTTGGGAGACACTCCTCCCATCGACCCTAGCAAACATGAGTTGGGTCATAGCGCGATGGAGGTACCTCAAGACGGGGTTACGAATAGACAAAGACTTGGCATAACCCGCGGCGTGCTCTTGCTCAATAGTTATCGCGCCCCAAACCTCGGAAAAATCATAGTCATTGTCCTCCTCGGGGTTGGGGTCAAAGCAATGGAACACTGCACTAAGCTCCTCCATGGTAAGCGAGTGCCAACGGTTGCCTAGGCGGAAGTCGATGCTTAACGGGACATTGTGGCGGCGATCCTTGGTGACCTTGAGTGAGCTAAGAAACTCAAGAGTGAGCTTCCTAAAATAGGGCCACTTCCTTTGGAACATGTAGGCGAGGCCATTCCCATCGCCCACATCGCATAGCCCCCAAAACTCCTCTGTGATCCCCAAAGTTTGGAGAGGGAAATCGTGGGGATATATCGCTGGTGCCGTCTCTCTTGCCGACACCTTCTTCCACATAGCCTTTTGCTGCTCCGTGGCAAGGCTAATGCCATAGTTCTTCGCATTCTCGGGCTTTTCCTTTGATCCCATTATCCTACAAAAGAAAATTCACACTCTTAAAAAGAGCACCAACAAATAGGCAATCAAAGTCCCTCCAAACTTGCACTTAACCAAGTAAAAACTAAGAATCAACAATCATGTGCAAGTTTGCGTATCATAGCATCCTAAATTGTAACATGTTAACATGTAGAGCATAATCAACAAAAATAGGACACTTAAATCCATCCCCCAACGTGAATTCATCCCCTATGCAGAGACGTATCAATAATAAATCAATACAAATCAACAAGCTCTTAGTAGACGCTACAGTTAGCTTCCCTTAAAACAACACTGTTAATTGAGAGTGAAGACTTTTCAAGGGTGTTAGGGCTTTTTGGAGTTACGTGTTTGGATTGACAACCCTAATATTGTAATCAACGTTTGTATCGCATGAGCATTAGCTAGATGACTCGTTGTATCAAAGTAATAACTATGCTAGGGTATTGTAGTTTGGAATTTGTATAACCATAACTGTGAACACACATCCCTGGAATTCCCCTTATCTCTATCGTTTATCTCTGTGTTTTATTTGCATCTAGTTGTTATTTGCTCTCAAATATTTTCAGTTTTCAAAAGTTTTCAAAATCTCTCTGTTTTCCAGATAGTAATTGAGTTTTAGTGGAGGATAGACACTTTGTGTTTGTTTTCCCCGTGTTCGATATCCGGTACTGACCTTTAGCTATACTATATATACTCTTTATACTTGGAGGTTTATTTAGTGCTAAAAAAAATAATGCATCAAGTTTTTGGCGCCGTTGCTGGGGAAGACAATTCACTTTGGAGTGATATCTTCAAACGGACAATTTTACTACTTTGGATTTTAATTGCTTTCTGTTTTTATTTTTAGTGTTAATTTCTTTTTGTTTTTGATTCTTACAGGTTTTGTGTGCGAACGCGCTCTGGGAAGGACAGTCCAGAACCGCTCGATCTAGAACTTGTAGGAAAATAAGAAGTGAAAAAGGATCAGGATCAATGGGTGACAAAACAGACCTCGAGAAGTTGTAGGAGATTGTCCTGATGCTGATGGACGAGAGAGACGCGGAGAGGGCAGCCCGCGAGGCTTTGGAAAAGAAGAACAAGGAATTAGTACCTGTGATGAACATGTTCAGTCACGGGAATATGATTACTTTTCCTGAATTTGTGGAAACTCGTGTTGACGCTAACAATTTTGAGTTGTGCATGACCCTTATTCAAAGGGTCGAGCAAACTCCTTTTGCAGGTAGGGTCGCAGAGGATGCCAACCGCCAAATTTGTGGAAGCAAACAATCTGAAATTAAATGGTGTCGACGACGATGCCATAAGGGTAAGACACTTTCCCTTTTCATTGATTGATTCTGCTATAGAGTGGTTTGAATGCATGCCCATAGAAAAGGTCTCCATATGGGCGGTCATCGTAGTTGCATTCCTCGACAAGTACTATCCGCTAGGCACTATCTTGAAGCTTAAGAGCGAAATTTTCCAATTCATCCAAGGCCATGACGAGCCTCTCTACGAGGCGTTTGCTCGTTTCAAAGCTCTCCTCCGAAAGTGCTCCAACCACAGCTTCACCGTGGACCATCAGGTAGGAATCCTCTATAATGGGTTTAACGAGAAGATTTGTGTTATGCTTGATTCAGGTGCAAATGGAGGATTCTTGAGGAAGACGGGTGAGGATGTCATGGCAGTAATCGAGGAATTCGCCACCAACTGCATGGGGTGGTCGAATGGTTCGGCTCCGAGTCACCCCTCCGGCTCCCGCGGCGAACACCCCTCCGGCTCCTGCGGTTGGAATCACGAATGGTTCAGCTCCGAGTCATTCAAACGCAATTTTCGGCCCCTCCTCTAAACCAAGGTTCTCAAGTTCCAGGTGGCTACCGGCCTTACCCGGTGGACGACCAAGATGCCCCCGGGTTCGGGTGGGCACCCGAACCCGGATCGGGAGGGAGCGGTAGCTTTGCTCGTACTCCTACTTCTACCCCTACTCCTACTCCTCCTACTCATGGTACCCGCACCCTGTACACTCCGGATGAGATGATCCATATGTTCAAAGCCTACTTGGTAGTCTCCGAAGACCCGGATGTTGGCACGAACCAAACCAAGGAAACGTATTGGTGGCGCATCACTCGTCTTTACAATGTGATACGCCCGGATTTTGCACTGTTTTAAGGCCATTAATTGGTCCGTTTTTGTCATCAAAATCACTCTACATGTCCATTATTTGCATATTTTATACATTTTGGTATTTTGACGTGTTTTGTGAGAAATGTGCATATTTGAGCCGAAAAGGGGAGAAAAAATGCATAGTCTGGAAATCTGGAGTCAGACGGCGACCAGCGACCGCCGCGAAGTTGTACGGCGACCGCCGGCGCCCGGCGGTCAGAGCTATGTGGCGGCCCGCCTCGGAAATTTACGCTAGGAGCGGCGACCGCCGGCCAAGGTGCGGCGGCCCGCCGGAGAAAGGCGGTGAATCCGACCAGCCCTAGATTTGCTCCAAGATTTACCAAATTTTGAAGATCTTTTCCTTCTATGATGAGGAATAATCTTCCCCTATAAATAGGACCTCAAGCTTCATCAAAAGAAGTTTTTTTTCCGACACACAACAAGAACACATTCATAGAGATCAAAAGCTAGAGTACTTCAATTGTGCAAGGAGTTGAAGAAGGATTTCAAGAACATCAAGAACGACAAGAATTCAACCTACGGGTTTTATTTGCTTTAGTTTTATGTTCAAATTGCTTTCCCTTCAATCTATGTTTTTAGTTTATTCAGTCATGTATAACTAAACTCATAGGATTCTAGGGATGTGTTAGTAGCAACTTTGGTTATACAATTCCGTTTTCTATTTAATATCCGTTTTGTTTTTACTTTGTTTCTTCCCTAAGTTAATCATGATGCTTCATAATTGAGTGACACAATTATGTATGATTCAATACAACTTGCTTCATAACTGTGACAGAGTTCTAGCGAGTTAGATCCACTTAGTAGACACTACAGTTAGCTTCCTTTAATACGGCACTGTTAATTGAGAGTGAGGACTTTTCAAGGGTCTTAGGAGCTTTTTGGAGTTACGTGTTAGGATTGACAACCCTAATGTTAGTAATCAACGTTTGTATCGCATGAGCATAAGCTAGGTGACTCGTCCTTTCAAAGTATTAACTGTGCTAGGGTATTGTAGTTTGGAATTTGTATAACCATTAAAGCGAAAGCACATCCCTGGAATTCCCCTTATCTCTATACTTTTCTCTCCGTGATTTGCTTGTTTTTAGTTGTTTACTGTTTTTAATATTTACTATTTTCAAAAAGTTACAAAAAATTCTTGCTTCTCCAGATAGTAATTGAGTTCTAGTAGAAGATAGACACTTTGTGTACATCTTCCCCGTGTTCGATACCCGGTTCTAACCTTTTGCTATACTATACCTACTCTGTATACTTGCAGGTATTTATAGTGCAAATAAAAAGTGCATCACAATGAAACTCGGCCGGAGGGAACCATCTATCGCAATGATAATATGGTGCGCAATTGCATCTTCAGATGCAACGAGGCAATCAGTAAGTTCCAGGGGTATTACCAACAGGAAGAGCGCGCGGCGGAGAGAGGCAAGAGCGAGCTCGACATCATTAGTGCCACCTTGGCGACCTACCAAAGCTTGGAGTTGAAACCGTTCAAGTACCTCAGTTGTTGGCAGGAGGGGCACCAACATCCGAAGTATAGGGGTGGCGTAGTAGCATCCTCCTACAGCTCCTCCAGCAAACGGTCGAGGTCGGTAGCCCTATCCGACGGCGCCTCCGATGATGTGGCTACCCAACTTGCCGGAACTAACTTGGGTAGCTCTGACGCTGGTCCTAGCAGTTCCCGCTAGCCGGAAGGAAGGAAGAAGGCGACGGCCAACCGCCGTCGCGCCCCGACTTCATCCGCCCCCGCTCTCGCTCCCTTTGTGCCACCTCCATCCCCGAACAACTCGTTGTGGGCCTTCTTGGGTCAACTCAATACGACCGATACGTCTAACATGACTCCCGACCAACTTGCAACACATGTGGGAATGATCTGGGGTCTCAAGAGAACATTGGGGATAGAGGACTAGTCTTCCACAGGTGTATTTTTTAGTCTTTAATTTGCATTTTTATTTTTTAGGATTTTAATTATGTAATTTTTATTTTTTAGAATTTTATTATGTATTTTTTATTTTTTAGGATTTTAATTATGTAATTTTTATTTTTTAATGTATTTTCATAATGTAGGAATGTTTTTAGTAATTGAAGTATTTAAATTGAATAATAGAATGGTAAGACCTTGAGCTTGTCCTTAGCTAAGAGCACGGATGTGAGTGTTGTTCTCTTAGCTAAGGACAAAGAGTACAAGTGGGTCCGGGTCCACTTATGTGCTCTTAGCTAAGAGCATGGATGAGGATACTCTGAGAAGTAGTGTTAGTGAAATAATGTGTGGGGTTATTATTTGTTGAAAACTTTCCATAAATGAATGTACTCTATTTTTTGTGGACGGCCAAAAATGGTAATTGTGCTCTATTTTTTGTGGACGGAGGAATTATTGTTTTTATAATAGAATGTGAGTGTAATGAGTTAGTTGAAAGTGAGGTCCATTTACTAAAAATGGGGGAAAAAAAGCAAAGTGAACAACATTTCATGGACGAACCGAAATGACAAAACTGGACAACATTTTATGGACGGAGGGAGTAATAAATCTGCACAATAACAATTAACAAATATGCAATTCTACATCACTCATGTATTGACATTTTAATTACCCTAAATTAATTTTTGATTTTTTTATTACTTTTAATTATTAATTTATTTTATTCAATTGTTATATATTTGGATTATAAAATAATTTATATGATTTTAATATAGTTTTGTAATATATTTGAATAAATTATAACATTTATATTGATTAAAAATAAATGACAAAGAAAATATTTAATGGGGTTGAGTAGGGATTATTGATAGAAGTAAAAATTTAATAAGTTGAGGTTTGTATATGTAAATGAGTGAGAAATGCATATTTTATTAAAAAGTTGCTTGAGGTTGGTTAAGTTGGGTAAGGGTTACCGATGAGGGTAGTCTATAGATCATGGGGTCACTGGACTTCAAAGTCATAGATATTTCAAAATATAAAAATGAGAAGTTATCTCTAAAAAATATGAACTATTTTCTTATTAGTCAATCCCTGAATAGTATATGAACTTTCTAATTTTATACTTTAAACAACATATTATCCTTACATATAATTTTATTTACAACTTATATTATTACACTAAACTACACTACTAATGATGTAGAACTCACTCTTCACTAGCACTTCTGACACTATCATATCTCTCTTACTTTGCTATTTATATACTCTCTCCGTCCCAAGATAAGTGATCTAGTTCTTTTGGGCACAGAATTTAAGGAATGATATTTAAATAAGTTAAAGTGGAGAGAGTAAAGTATGAAAGGGGGAAAAGTAGAGGAGAGAAGAGAGAATAAAGTAGGAGGAAAATAAAGTAAGAGATATGACTTTTTGCTAAAAATAAAAATATGTCACTTATAGTGGGACATCGCAAAAAGGAATACAAATCACTTATCTTGGGACGGAGGGAGTATTAAAATTCGTACATTGAATTAAGTGTACATGCTTTTCAGATAAGAAAAAGAGTAGTAACCTTAAATAAATGAAAAATAAACTATTTTTTATACCAAGAAAAATAGACTTTAGAGTTTGGACCGTAGGAATTCAAGACGTTGAGATGTAGAAATATCAAAATGAGACGTTTTTAGTTGGTGAATATAAAATGAGAGGCGGATTATACCAATAAGAATAGGGCGGCTGCATATTAATCAGTCAACTAGTTCATCAGTTAGTGGTTTGGGCGGAGAAATGGAAATGGAGTCCCCGTTTAAATCCGACGTCCTCAAAGGCAAGGTTGCCCTGCTCACCGGCGGAGGCTCCGGCATCGGCTTTGAGATCTCCACCCAATTCGGCAAACACGGAGCCTCCGTCGCCATCATGGGCCGCCGCAGGAATGTCCTCGACGACGCCGTTTCCGCCCTCACCTCCCGAGGCATCCCCGTATTATTTCTTAACTTTCACTTTTCAACTAATTTTCGCTTCCAATTCCGCTTTTCACCATCTCAATTCTGCTTATCATCTGCTCTGCTGCTTTTTTGCTTTATGTTTTTTATTGCTTTCTCGATTTTGATTGTCTTGCTATTTGGTAGCTACCAAACCAATTTTCGTCTCTAATTTCTCACCGGAAATTTTTCAGGCAATTGGTTTTGAAGGGGATGTTAGGAATTTGGAAGATGCAAAAAGAGTCGTGGAGGCAACGGTGAAGCATTTCGGGAAGCTTGACATTCTGGTCAATGCGGCCGCCGGCAATTTTCTATCTGCAGCTGAAAATCTCTCTCCCAAAGGCTTCAAGACAGGTTGATTTAGTTTTTGTCCTTTGAATAATGAATATTAGTCAAGTCTGGAACTAATTTAAATGATGTGATGATGAATCAACCATAAAATGAAGACTTGAGATCTTTACTTTTACAATGAATGAATACTGTATGCAGTTATGGACATTGATAGTGTTGGGACATTCACAATGTGTCACGAAGCGCTCAAGTATCTCAAGAAAGACGGACCTGGAAAAGCCGGAGGCCTTATTTTGAACATCAGCGCCACTCTGCACTACACAGCATCATGGTATCAGATCCATGTGTCTGCAGCCAAGGTTTGTAGTTTGATGCTTGTGGTGAACATCGTTGTACTTTGAGTCAATTTGTCGCTCTGTATTTCTGTATCCAGGCTGCTATCGACGCGATGACAAGAAATTTGGCACTGGAATGGGGCACCGATTTTGATATAAGAGTTAATGGGATTGCACCTGGTCCTATAGGAGATACGGCTGGCCTGAGTAAACTTCTGCCTGATGAAATTGGTAACAAAATAAGTGATTATATGCCTCTATACAAACTTGGTGAGAAGTGGGACATTGCCATGGCTGCCGTGTACCTTGCCTCGGATGCTGGTAAGGCACATTTGATGAAGCAACCTGCCTACTTTACTTGAAGCAGCTACTGTGTTTAGGTTTTAGGCTTTGACACCGTGTTTTTTCATTTTCCTGTTGTAATGTAACTGTCTTATGTGAAGGTAAATACGTCAATGGGAGCATCCTCCCTGTTGATGGAGGATTGTGGCTGAGCCGTCCTCGTCATCTAGCTAAGGATGAGGTGAAGCAGAATTCTCGATCCATAGAGAAGAGATCTCGTGCTGCCCCAGTTGGCCTTCCGATGAGCAAACTGTAGCTCAAGTTCAAATTGCGCTGCATACATCATGGACTAAATTCGTATGCATTTAGTTGGAACACCATTTGTTGAATTCTACAGGTTTCATTAAAAATCAGAAGGAAATAACTTAATCTCCTTCGTAGTAAATTAGAAGGATTACATGATCATTTGTGAATGAAAATTGATGTTTCGAATGTCTTGGCATTTATTTATGTTCTCGGTTAAAATGTGGTAGCTCTGTTTTGGTTCATCAAATGGAACCCTTTTCAGATAGGCAAGCCTGGCTTCTATCAACTGCCTGCACTATATCATGTGTTAATGTCTTTCAGCCACGCGATTTCTTCAGAGCGAAACCACTGTGCCCCGTTCAGTAGAAGAAGCAGTTCCTCCTAGAGTTCAACATCGGTGCAGCGGAGCAGAATATATATCCAGATCCAGGGGTTGAAACCTAAGACGGCGTAATGGTCCATCCTGTTCAGTAACGATGAGATTCCACAAAGATCACAACAGTACTCAAATGGCCAACACCCTCCACTCTACACACTCTACACACGGCTTATGGTTTCCTCGGTCTAACAGGTTATTATCGTCGTTTTATTAAGGATTATGGCAAGATTGCAACTCCTTTAACTAACCTACTATAAAAACCGACGCCCGCAAGTGAACTTGCCCTAGCGAAGCCGAACAAGCATTCCAAGCCCTCAAAGTTGCTCTTAAGTACTATTTTCGTTAACTTATGAACTCAAAAAAATGTCTGGCTATGATGGACATGGAGGGGAAAAATAAATAAAAAGATAGATTTAATTATTTCATTTAAATAACTGGGGGCCGCATTTGATAAACTGACAAATTTTAGAGACAAAAAATTGTAGAGTTCACTGTACATAAGAACTCATAATAAAATAAATAACAAATAAATATATCTTGAAAAAGTGAAATATTCCATTAATAGAAAATAAAGGAAAAGCAGGAAATATGCTGGTGGACTCAATTTAGTATTTAGTACTATTTACCAACTAAAACACCACATGAGATTTTCCCGAAGTTAATGGCGCACTCGCCCATTAAAATACAAATATATATATACTCCATTTATTGTAACCACAAAACATGTTTGCTTTTGGATTATAAAGATTCCACGTATTATTAAGTTATACCTTCATTTCTTGCTTTATTAATATTCTCTATAATGAGATTATTTTCATTTTGGATATCCAAAAATACTATGAAAAATGTTTCATTTTTTCATTTTGTGTACACTATTCTGAATTCTATTCACTTTTTCTTCTTCACTTTATATTTACACATCTTTTTCATCTTCATTCTCATATTTTATCTATTATTTTTATTTTATTCATTGGTGGAAGAGTACTTTTTAAATAATGAGAAATTATTCAATTTTCATTTATCTAACGGTTAGAAATTAGAGTGTGGTCGGGTGGCCCCATATATTGCATAATGCTCATAACCTACGCCTCAACTTTACATTATAAAACTACAAACCCCACTCAATTCATCCCACTGATCTCTCTGCATCGATACATTCATCGATTTTATCAACGTAAGCTCGACCTCTCTTATCTTCGCCCAAATATCTATATGTTTATATAATTCTATTGTTACCTGATTCTTCTTTTTTGTTCAGGATTTGATCTGAAAATGGCGACGAAGAAGAGTGTGGGTACGCTGAAGGAAGCCGATCTAAAGAGCAAAAAAGTTCTGGTGAGAGCGGATCTGAACGTGCCGTTGGATGATAACTTCAACATTACCGATGATACCAGGATCAGAGCCGCTGTCCCTACCATCAAGTATTTAACGGGATATGGTGCTAAAATCATCCTCACTTCTCACCTTGTACGTATTCATTTTTCATATATACTAATTCCTGGATTAAACTGGAAGCATTCGTATTTGTTTTATGGAGTACATATTCTGCGAGAGGTTTCTTCTTTTCTACATTTATTTGAATTAATTTTGTAGTATGACCGGGGATGTTTACATTTCAATAAATTTCTAAACATGATGATTTAATGTTGGTAATGCTTTGGAGTATGCGTATTGCTTGCTTAATTAATTGTGCTTTCTAGGTTAAGTTAGGTAGATATGAGTGCTCAATACTAGGGCTGTGTTAGATAAATTTGTTCTTCGATTCGTTTGGAAATATGTTTATAGCTACTTGTTTTTGTGCGCTAGTATCCAAGGTATCTTTACTGTGAACTAATTTAATTATTTGAGCTAACGTTTTGATCTTAGTAATAAATCAACTGCCATGTATGATGTGTTACCTTATTTGTTATTGAATAATATGTTGGTTTTTCAGGGCCGTCCAAAAGGTGTCACACCAAAATACAGTTTAAAGCCTCTCGTTCCCAGACTATCTGAGCTTCTTGGGATCCAGGTTCTGAGTACAGCAATCACCTTTATATTGTTGATCTGTGTCCAAGTGTTTTGCTTATCTGAGTTATTTTGTGTTGACAGGTCAAGATGGCTAATGACTGTATTGGTGAAGAAGTTCAGAAGCTGGTGGCTGAATTGCCAGATGGTGGTGTTCTTCTCCTGGAGAATGTTCGGTTTTACAAGGAAGAGGAGAAAAATGATCCCGAGTTTGCAAAAAAGCTTGCTTCTCTTGCAGATTTGTATGTTAATGATGCATTTGGAACTGCGCACAGAGCTCATGCCTCAACAGAGGGAGTTACCAAGTACTTGAAGCCATCTGTTGCTGGATTCCTTATGCAGAAGGTCAGCTGACTAATCTTTTGTTGCGCTTCTATACACTATATTATCCTTTTCTACTTCACAAAAGAATCAAGCCAATCCCGCATAGTCTATGTTGTACTTTTTAAAGCTACTGCCTGTTAAGTTTTCAATCTTAGATGGTTGGTTCACTAATTTTTTTTGTTATGTCAAACTGGAATACACGTTTGTATCAATGAACTTGCATTCTGAAATTATGATTCTGCCCATTTAATACATATCAGGAACTTGATTATTTAGTTGGAGCTGTGTCCAACCCAAAGAAGCCTTTTGCTGCCATTGTGGGGGGCTCAAAGGTCTCATCCAAAATTGGTGTTATTGAATCACTGTTGTCCAAGGTAGACGTCCTGATTCTCGGTGGTGGTATGATCTTCACTTTCTACAAAGCCCAAGGACTTGCGGTGGGATCCTCACTTGTGGAGGCCGACAAGCTTGATCTTGCAACTTCTCTCATGGAGAAGGCTAAGGCTAAAGGAGTATCTCTTTTGCTGCCTTCTGATGTAGTTATTGCTGACAAATTTGCTGCTGATGCCAATAGCAAGGTATGCAGTTTTTGCAAAAGTGGTAAATACAAGCTCAGCTATAGTTTGGTTGTATATGTATTAAATTGTTTTAAGTTTAGTCAAGGGTGATTATTTCATTGGCTTTACTTTGATGACCAAAAAGAAACAACTAAAGCACCTTTGCTGCTATCTGTGCGGTTTTTCATCGTAAATATTAATTTCTGCATTTACCTTCAGACTGTTTCAGCATCTGCCATTCCCGATGGATGGATGGGATTAGATATTGGACCAGATTCGATAAAATCATTTGGTGCAGCTCTTGATTCTACCAAGACAATCATCTGGAATGGCCCAATGGGTGTTTTTGAATTCGACAAGTTTGCAGCAGGAACAGAGGTATTGATTCAGTATTAAAATGCGATATCTTCAAGTTTACATTACTGCAAGTATCTATTTGCTGGACGAGACTTTAAACTAAAGATAATTTGCAATGGTTCCTGTTCAGGCTATCGCAAAGAAGTTGGCAGAACTCAGTGGCAAGGGAGTTACAACAATCATAGGAGGTGGTGACTCAGTTGCTGCAGTGGAGAAGGTTGGACTCGCAGAGAAGATGAGCCATATCTCAACTGGAGGTGGTGCGAGCTTGGAACTTCTCGAGGGAAAGACACTACCTGGAGTCCTTGCCCTTAATGATGCATAAGCTATCTTGTTTCATCGTCTCAAAATGCCCTTTTAGTTGGCGTGTCTGGTTTTCTGTGAAAAACACATTGTTGAGATGTTAGAGTTGGTCTTGTAGAGTGGTAGGCTGTAAACGCTAATAATCGTCACCAATATATTTTGGTACAATAACGGAGATTTTTCATCTTTGTTTTTTACTCATGAAGAGCTGTTGCATTTTTTCACCCGAAGTAAGAAACCACGATGGATGAATCCTGTGTTTGGATGCTCAGTTCTCACTTCTCAACATGGTTATTATATGTTTAGGAGGTGGGAATATCCAATACTTGCAAATGATAGTAGAATGTATGATTTGTTATCCACAGTTGAATCGCCTGGGTTTAATTCAAATCTTGACATAGATAGATTGCCGCACATCATCATGTCATGAGCCCAAAAGAAAACAAGAAAAAACTGGCTATCTTTATTGAAAAATCAATTGATATTTTAGATATATTTCCATAAAAATTTATCAATGTAGATAAATATTCATACTTGTACATTTTATCCAATTTTTTAAAATAAAAAGTTGTATACATGAACTCGTGTAAGGAGTGAGAGCACAACACGAAGGAGAGGGCATATTTTTGCTCAAGACTAACGTTGAAAGCGGAAGTGGCTATGATGAATATGATGAAATGGTGCCCAAATTCATACCCTTCAGCGACCCACAAAATTACTCAACTGCACAACAATCTCAAACTCTTCCGCTCCTCTCACTCGCCCTTACGCTCATTCTCAGCACAATCATCGATCTCGACGCACGACGATGTTCAAGTTCCCTCTTCCTCCCCCTTCTCAGGTCCCTCTCGATTGCTCCAATACGGCCTCAATTTTTTCCTTTTCTTTGGCTTAATTTATCGTATTACTATATTATTAGGGTTGGATGAGATGATGACGGGATTCATATTCGGGAAGAAGAAGGCAACTGAAGTTGCTCACGCGTAGGTACTTCTTCTCCGGCCGTAAATGTTTTTTTTTTTTTTTTTAATTTCGTAAGCGTTTTCACCGGTGGTTGCATTAGGGTTTGGAACAATGTTGTCCGGAAAGGGGATCTGGTGGTTGACGCCACTTGTGGCAATGGTCACGACACAGTGGCTATGGCGAGATTAGTTGCAGATGATGCCGGCAGAGGCCGCGTCTTTGCAATGGACCTTCAGAAATCTGCTTTAGAAAACACTTCATCTTTGCTCGATCAATCACTCACTCCTCATCAGGTTATATTCTCTTGTTGCTTTAATTTTATAGCATCATGTATTGACTCTAAATCATAAGTCTGTTCGGTTTGCAAGATTATATCTCGGGATTATATATGCATTGTGTTTGGTTCATGGGATTGAATCCCACAACTTATCTTAGATGGATAATCACGTGATAATTAGTCATAACTCACTCCATCCAACTAAAATAATCTCACAACTCAATCATATGATAATTAGTCATGGAAACCGAACGACGCCTTAGTTTTACCTTGAGGATGCTCTTGGTATCATTTCTGAATCTCGAGCACTCATCCTTACTGATTCTGCTCGAGTTGGTCGGTAACAAATATTCTGGTTAGCTGTTTATTGTCACTGTAAGTATAAATGTTCGTGCTGCTTGGTTCTTGTTTGTGTTGCTCAGCAGCTGAATTTCTGCATCTGTCTAAACTGAAAGTTGTTGCTTCCTTAATTTTGGGGATGCAGAGAGGACTCGTTGAGCTTTATGCTATGTGCCACACTAAAATGGAAGATCTTGTTCCTAGTGGTGCTTCTGTGAGGTACTGTATTGTGACACTATATGAATTGCAAGTGGTTTGGTTGAGTATAAGTTCAAAGAAACTGTATGGTTGTTGCAATGTTTTGTGAAGGTTAGTCGCGTTCAATTTGGGGTACCTACCAGGAGGTGACAAAAAGATCAAAACGGAGTCAGAAACAACTCTACTTGCATTAGAAGCTGCCAAGAAAATCCTTGCGCGAGGAGGTCTAATAAGTATACTGGCTTATGTTGGGCATTTTGGTGGAAGGTAGGATAAAGCTTGTGATTAATTCATTAAAATTTGTGATGAAACTGTGGTGATCTAGTAGTGATTGATGCTTTTTTCTAGTTTGATAAGTTAAGGTGTTTGTGTTCCTTTTGTAGGGAGGAATTTGAGAAGGTAAGGTCCTTTGCAGCTGAATTACCTGTTGATAATTGGGTGTGCTGCACACTCCAAATGTTAAACCGGCCATCGGCTCCTGTACTGGTCTTATTATCTAAGAAATGATTCGGACATGTCCTTTGTCTATGGCAGCGAGTGCATTTAGTTTGTTTAGAAATTCTCTTTATCTGTATTCGTGAGTTGTGTTAAGATACAGATTGATAATGTAAACTTCAAAATATTTGTGGTTACATGATGACATGCAGTACTTGTACTACCAAGCCTAGCCAACCGCAATTACACAAGGTTTCACGTATAAAACAAAATAGAAAGATCAGATATCTGTCGAATTTGTCCAGAATCTAGATGTAAAAATTTAGATTTAAAAAGACAATGAGAAAAAGCATACATGATTGGTGATGAGAGTACTGAAAATGGCGCAATATTATGGTTTATGAAAAATATTCAATAAAAAAAATGTAGTAACAAATTCCTCGACCGCGATGGGACTCGAACCCACAATCTCCCGCTCCGGAGGCGAGCGCCTTATCCATTAGGCCACGCGGTCCTTGTTGTTTGATCGTCTCGTGAAATTAAAATTATTTCTTTTAGCTAGAATAAATTACTAATGAATTTAGATATCACTACGTGTTATCTTTCTTCTGAAAAATTAGATGTCATACTGCCTATATATCTAAATTCATCTTCACCAAGTTCAACATTATTTTGATTAATAATTAATAATTACAGTATAAGATCAAATTGAACTTGTTAGTTAACCAGAACATATGTATACAAAATTTGAATTTTGATTAATTTCAAAATGCAAATAAATCTAGTGTTTCGTTCTGGTTTTGATTAGGGATGTCAATCGGGCCAGCCCATCGGGTTTCCGGCCAGCCCTATTCGGGTTGCGGGTCAATCGGGTGCGGGCTATTCGGGCTGTGATTTTTACGGGTTATAAAAGTTCAACCCTAACCCTAGAAGCTCGGGTTTCGGGCTAGCCCAGCAGGCTAATCGGGTTGCTACCGATAAAATTAACTTACATTCAATCCAATAAATAATGGTTAAAATTAGTTATATTTATAAAATGTAAAATATTTAATTATTATAAATTTGAGATAAATGCTTAAACTCAAACATAAACATGATCAAATACTAATATTTGAAATTTATGCAAAATAAAACATAATCATCGATAAATTTTAAAGCATGTTTTAAAAATTTAAATATATTTTTTTTAGTGAATTTGAAGTTTTTAATTTATATATCTATTATTATGTTAATAAAAATTTAATATATAATTTATATATTTAATATATAAAAACAAAAGTTATTTTTTTAGTAATCTATATTATAAAATAACCAATGAAGTGTCGAATTAAAGTCAAACAAATAGAACGATAGAAATTTTATTGGGTTTTCGGGCTAGCCCATCGGATTTTCGGGTCTGGTCCTAACGGGTTGCGGGTTAATCGGTGCGGGCTAATCGGGCTGTAATTTTATCGGGCTAGAAATTTTCAGCCCTAACCCTAAAAATTATGCGGCTATTCGGACCGGTCCACGGGTTGCAGGCTATATTGACGTCCCTAGTTTTGATCATACATAAGTTAGTATTTTAAATTTATCAAACATAGAATGGTTTTTTAACAAAGTCGAATAAATTAAATTTTGATCTGATCCGAATCCGGGTCAGGTGGGTTTTGGACGGGCACGGGCCGGGCCTATGCTGGCGTCAAAATCCCCAAGATCGTTAAATATTCAGAATCAGCTTCGTCTCCACCAAGAAACCGCGCATTCCCTGCTCCGGCAATTCATACTAGTGCATTTCTGGGAGCTCATTTTGCAAGTAATTCAGGAATATTTCGTGTCTTCAATTAGCTGTGACTACTTATCTTTTCTCTTTTTGAAAGCAAGTCGTTTCTATCAATTTTGCTCGCACTTGATGTAGATCACAACCCTATGCTTTATATCTATCTCCTGAAAAATCTTTCTCTACCTTTTTCGCGGTCGAATTTTCATTGTCCAAGTTGGATTTCTACGCTCCTTTAGGGCACTAAGTTTCAATTGTGATTAATCTCTTACTTTCACTATGCGAGAGTGCTTATCTTGGTTTGATTAATTATGCAGTTTGCTCATCAGGATTAGTAAAATTGTGTTGAGAAATCAATGGGTGATAGTCAGTACTCTTTCTCCCTCACCACTTTCAGGTATGTATTAGCCGGCTGCACTGATGTTTTTTTTCTAACCTTTTTTTTTTTTAAATGGTGGCGATTGTTGATTACAATGTCTTGTTCCTCATTTCCATTTGTGCAGCCCTTCGGGAAAACTTGTTCAAATCGAACATGCTCTGACTGCAGTTGGATCTGGGCAAACATCCTTGGGAATTAAAGGTGAATTTTTGCTCTGTGCCCCTGCTCACAGTCACATCGTTTTTTAGCGCTGATCATCTCTCACAAAACTGCCTAAATGATGATTTGGCTTATGCGTATGTTGATATGATGTAAGCTACAACTGCAGAAGCTTTTGATTTGTATGTTGAACATGAATGAGTTACAGTCATAAGCGGGCTGCCATAATTTCTATTGTAATCGTTTTGTTTTATTATTTTAAAAAGGGTCATCATTGTTTATGGTCTTGTTGAGTAACACTGAAGGTTATACAATTACATTATCTGTTTGAAATAGTTAACAAGCTCTTCTAAAAGAACATATGGTGGAAAAATTACTATACTGGTGTTTCGTTGAAAATACTTTTCTTTCCTTCCACACACTCACAAAATGAAAAAGAGATGTATCAATTGTTCTTTCAAGAAACTGAGAATGCTTATATCGTGTGGTTGCAGCTACTAATGGCGTTGTTATTGCAACTGAGAAGAAACTGCCATCGATTTTGGTTGATGAAACATCTGTAAGTTTTACATGCTCTTACAATAGCATTTCAACTTCATTCATATGCAATTCAACTCTTTATTCCTTTTCAATGTTGAAATGGATGCTGTTCTCTTCCTGATAAGCTGAAGTGCTTATAGTGCATAAACAGCTAATATTAAGTATCATGTTTCGCATAGGATGTAAGTTTTTAATTTTGCCTGAATGATAATATCTTTTTGCTTAATTGTAATTGTAAATTTAATATTACAAGTTTGGTTTGACAATATTAATGCTAACATTTTTATAAACATTCCATACAGAGTCCAGATATTATATATAGTGTTTAATGCTTTGTATATAAACTTATTTATGGAATTGCATTCAATTAGCTGTTTTGAGGGAATTGATTACTTTTCTACTTGAATTTAAATTTGTACACAGCTGTTAATTATGTTGATGGGCATCCTTTTTCTGAAGGTTTATCTGCTTCTTTCAGGTGCAGAAAATTCAGAGTTTGACTCCAAACATTGGAGTTGTATACAGGTTGGTATTGCTATTGCCATACTGTTGTAGCTCCACAATCCCTTGCTTTATTTTGATGGAACCTGGTGAAATCAAAGCATGTCATGCAAAGAGAATGATCATCAAGAGGCCCCTGATGATATAATTGTATACTACTATTAAATTATTAATGTATCCTGGATTCCTGGTATCCTTGTTGACTGCAACTATCTGATTGCTTGTTTGCTAGTAAAGAGTGACCACTCTTTGGCATTTCAAAGTATGAAAGAAACTTTCGATAAGGTTGAAATGTTTGAAATCTTGTGTCAAGGGCATTTCAAGAAAATTATTTGCTTTTGTGAACTGATAGTTGCTTATCCTTCTCTGTTGAGTTATGTTTAACTCAAAACGACATCTATTATATTCTTCTTGAGCTTCCATCTTTGTAAACAGAGGCATTATTATTTTCAGGAATTTTCATTGTTGAGGGTTTTTTGATAGCTTGATAAAGATTCTCTTTTGTGCAGTGGCATGGGCCCCGATTCTCGAGTTTTGGTTCGAAAAAGTAGAAAACAGGCTGAGCAATATTATCGGCTTTATAAAGTATGTAATCCATGCCCACTGATGTTTCTGTTATCCGACAACAATATTATTTGCATGTGGCCTTTTCTTTTCTGGAAATATCTTAATAAGAAATCATCATGTACTTGAGTATGCCTTGTAATATTTCAGCTGAAATCTGTAAGCACATATCGTGATAAGAACTTTCAAATTCTTTACACAGTGAAAGCAGTCAATTACACATTGCAAGACAAATCTGACTGAGCAAATATCAGCATATCTTATTACTGAATTAGTATTTCTATGTCTGTTTAGGTTTAATATCCATTAGTTGTGGGAGGTTGTGTGAACAACTGAACATGTAGGAAGTCTTTGTTAGTCAGTTTAAATCCTTTAACTTAAGTGTAGATCAACATTCCCTGGGATTCCATTTTACATCTGTAATAATAAAATGAACGAGAAAGGCCTAGGGACATTTTACAATAAAAAGTTTCACTTTACTTCTTGAGGTGCCCTATGGTTCCTACTTTTTTCTTTTCAAAATAAAGTTATCTTACACATGATATCCCATAGGTAGTGCTAAGTTTCTAACTAACAGCTAACTGTATGCTATGTATGTATCCATTTATATGTCCTCTGCAGACATAATATAGCAATCTATGCTGACAATCAGTCATCTGCCAAAAATATTATAGGAACCAATTCCGGTGACTCAGTTGGTGAGGGAAACTGCTACTGTTATGCAGGAGTTCACTCAGTCGGGGTATACTCGTTACTTTATTGCTCTCCTGTTCTAAAAAAGCAAGGGTCATTTATTTATTTTTGATGGCTTTCTTCTTTTGGCTACAACTGCTTTTGATGATTTGATCTCATATGAGTAAACTAGATCTGTCTGATAAAGTGTAATTAAATTAATTCATTTCTTAATTTATTATATCTGTTGCTACTCACTAGGCAGTTCATTATGATCACCGCCACATTCCACTATCTTTTTTCACCAACTTTTCTTTACATTTCTTAAATCCCGTGCCGAACTCAAATGAGACTCCTAAAGTGGGACGGAGGGAGTGTTAACATTTATCCTACTAATCTAAAAACTCTCTGGATTTTCTGATAGTGGCGTGAGGCCCTTTGGTGTATCACTTTTGGTTGCTGGATATGATGATAAGGGCCCCCAGCTATATCAGGTATACGAAGCACTAATTCTATCAATTTGCAGTTGCATTTTCTGTGCCATATCTAGTATTTTAGTTTGGTGACCGGGCCAACATTATATTTATCTTGTATTGCAAATTATACATTACTTTCGCCTTATCTATTTCTCCTGAAATGTACTGTGGGTGTGCATGCTGTTCCAAACACAGTTATATATTGCTATAATTTGATTGCCTCATTTTGTAATCCCACTTGCATGATACACAAATAATTCATGAATGAGTAATATTTTCTTGTTTTGCAGCAATTGACCAAATCAGAGCATCTACTTACTGAGATGTTAATTTTTCTTCTATAGGTTGATCCTTCAGGTTCATATTTCTCTTGGAAAGCTTCAGCCATGGGAAAGAATGTTTCTAATGCAAAGGCATTTCTGGAGAAGAGGTGATTTATTTTTACATTTTTTTGGGGGTGGAGGATGGCTTCTTTTCTTTGAGTTGCATGATGTTCAACTAGATCGGGCTACACTATCTATTTCATGTTACCTTAGCCCATTTAGAGAAGCATGCTGCACTCTACATATTTTTGAGTGGATTAAACTTTTCACTATTGCAATTACTCTTGTACCCATCTAATTCTTTGACTGCTCCTTGATTCCAAATTTTAGTAATTTACCTGTGGAATTCTTTGCAGATATACCGAGGGGATGGAACTTGATGATGCTGTTCATACAGCGATTTTGACTTTGAAGGAGGGGTAAGCGCCTGTTTTCTCTCTTAGAAATTGGTCTGTGTGTGAAAACTCTCTCTATTTCTCTTTTGTTGGGGAAGGTTTGAATTTATATCTATTTTTCAACGTCTCTTGGGGGGAAAATCACATGATTTTTTGCATGTTTTTCTCAATAAAATCATCTAGAAGAAGCATGTTCAGGTGCCACGGTTTATAATTGCTTAGAGTAATATGGTCTTTTATGTAGCATGGTGTGGTAATTGATATTAATAATTGTTGGCACCTTGGATTTCCAGATTCGAAGGGCAAATTACTGGCAAAAATATTGAGATTGGCGTGATTGGCAGCGACAGAATATTCAGGTGAGTGTGTTGTCTGTCTATGAAGTTTCTTTAAATTGCATGCAAAAGGGAGTCTGAGATGTTTTTTTTTTCTCAAAATTTGTTGTGCAGGGTTTTGAGCCCATCTGAAGTGGAGGATTACTTGCAAGAGGTGGAATAGTTGAGTTCCATCTCTCGACTATTACAATTATCCGGCATATCCTGTATTGGCCTGAAAATCTTCACTTCTCTTTCCTTTTGTATTTCAGCAAAAGATTTTAGAGATTTGTATCCTCTGAAATTTTTATTGTAATCTCGGTTTTTACTCTGATAATGTATTTTTCACAATATCAAGTCAGGTCTCTAGATTCTGTGGTTAAAATGCGGAAACTCCCATAATTATGCTCGCCCTAACTCTTTGAGCAGTTTTACTCGATACATCTCATTACCCAGTGATGCACATATTCTGGTCCCGACCCCCTCAGACCCAAGAGTGAGTCACTCATTAACCAGTCTGACCCTGCCCGGCAAAGATTTTTTTAAAAATAGTAGTAGTAACTCATTCTCCTCTAACCTCTCTCTTTTTTGTTTCTCTTGTTAAACAGAGTGAAAAAAAAGTTTTATCCCAACTTTTACTTATATTAATTGATTTTTCGTATAGGTCTCCTCCCTCTCGTCTGATACTGGATCTCAATTTATTTACGTAGACTCTGCAAACAAGATTGCTTCCACAGACCAGAATTGATTTTGTTTGATTATGTTTTATCCGACTAATCCCCATTACAATTTAAATAGACAGCAACAGTACAAGTAGCTCTTGTAGCTCAGTTGGTTAGAGCACCCGTTTAGTAAGCGGGAGGTCTTGAGTTCAACTCTCAACAAGAGCATGATTTATGTTTTTTTATACAATTTTGCTTTTATTTTTTGAGAGGATTTTCCAAGCCAGTGGATCACTGCAGCAAAAGGCAGATAGATATTCAATGTCACGATAATCTAGATTCAAGATCGCGTTTTTGTCCCTGGAATCAGTTTCAACTCATCATTCCATGGCCTATTATTTGCAACAAAAATGATTGAGACTGAGATAGCTAAACCATGAAGATGCTCCCATTTTACTAAAGCAGAAAATATGGATCTATTTGAACTAAGATTGGCTACATTGACATAAATGAGCTTCTTACATAAGCATCCCACTCGACTCTAGTAATTAGTAAACAATATATGTTCATGCAGAGGCATTCCGTAAATTAGAAGCTCATGTCAAGATTCAAGAACATTGATCAAGGTTATGTAGTTTGAATTTGCATCAATCACACTAACCAATCCTTTCTCCAACATATACTAGTATGAAAAATTTTACTAGCTTCATGTGTCATGCATCGTAAGTTGAACGTTCCCAGTTACAAATGCGCACCTTTGTCCTTCACTAATTCAAAAATGCAACAAATACAGTCCCCATAAAAGAACAAGAACCACAACATAACATACATTGAAGCCGCACTGAGCACTTTTGTAGGCATCGCATGCTCGAAAATGCAAGTGCAAGAGGCAACATCGCATGCTCGAAAATGCAAGTGCAAGACTGTACATGACTTGTGATTGTTGGAAGATATATAGCTTATCATCAAACATGTCAGGAGCTAGCTTAACATGACGAGAGTTCAGTCACAAACACTAAATTTATATTACTACGTTACTTTTTGATGTTCCACTTATGTGATGTCCGTGGTGCCGTTGCAATTCCATCGTAGTAATGGGGTTCGAGTTCCTGGCTGTTCCATTCTGCCACAAACTCCTTAAACAGACTCCGTGCAGCTTCCGAAGACAGATCCGCGAAGAACTTTCTCTTCTCTTCTTTTAGCCATGTTGAGAACTCGTTGTTCTTGGAGAAGTAATCATCATCAGTCAATTCTTGGATATCCAGCTTCTATGAGGAGGTGAGAAAATGTATCACTATTTATGCAGCATTCACAAAATTAAACTTCAGTAAGCAGCATTCATAAATTGGTGAACAACTCATTTGAGGGAGAATTTGTTAACTACAGCATACACAAAATTTTATCAAGATACAGCTAATCAATGAACATCTAAGCACAATCAAGATTAATTCAGAAAATATTAACCTTTTGAGAATAACTCAATGATGAGGACAATGTGAAACAAAATAGACTAATCTTGTGGAATTTGATGAGACAAGAACAAATGTTTCAGCCTAAACCAACACCATCACCTACCAATCAAGAGACCCTAATTCTTAGCTACAGAGGTTAGCAGGGGAACTTACTGGAAGTTTATCATGCTTGTGGCCTT
Organism: Salvia hispanica; assembly: GCF_029641045.1. NCBI lineage: Eukaryota > Viridiplantae > Streptophyta > Magnoliopsida > Lamiales > Lamiaceae > Salvia > Salvia hispanica. The sequence goes on from NC_142696.1 coordinate 5,434,546, forward strand.
TATGCTTGCGCTTCCCACTAGATTTCTGTTCTGAATCAGCACCAATCAATCAGTGATGTAATATAAAATTCAATTCGAATTCATCACAATCAGTAACGCGATTCGGCGAATTAATTTGTGATGGAATCGGATTCGTTATCATTTGATCAATGTTCGTAACCCTAGGGCTATAGCCAGAAGAAAATGCTAAATCAACAACAGAGTGAAAATTCTGAACCAATTACACAATCGAAATCGAAGTTAAATACCTTTACGAGAATGGTGCTTGGAGGAAGTATGAGATTTATGCTTCTTACTAGACTTGTGTTCCTTATCATCGTCCTTACTTCTACGCCTTTTGCTTCTCGATTCATCTGCACGAGAATCCGCCGTCAAAAGAGCTCTACGCCGCGCAATGAAACCAGCAAAATTATTGATTTAAAAAAAAAAAAGCACCTCGCGGAGAGGAAGACGATCTCTTGAGCTTGTGATTGTCATCTTTGGATTTACCCATCGCTGGAGATTGATTGATTTCCCTCTCAAATTGAATCAGACCTAATGTAATACTGCAAATCCCATCTTCTGGAGAATAAAAAATAAAATAAAATAAAATAAAGATAGTTTGGACTGGGTTTGGGCCATTGGGACCAAATTTAGAGTAGCCCACACTTTCCAACGGATAAAAGGGTCCAGTATTATGCACGTTGTTTTATCTCTATTTATAAACCATTGCAAAAATTTGTGAATCTGATCAATATTGGGAATGCACATAATAGCGCACTACTATTGATCTCTAAACAGTAAACTTATCAGTTCCTTTTCGTCAAAAGATTAATGCTATGTAGAGCATTTTTAATTCTGTCACCAGATTTTATGTAATGTTGAAGTAGAGAGAATAAAGTAAGAGAGAGTAGAAAAAGTAGACATAGTAATATTTCTATATTTAGGAATATGTCATACTATAAAATGGGACATCCTAAAAGAAAAAATGTATCCCTTAAAGTGAGACGGAGGGAATACATTTTTAGGTATTACTATTAGTATTGGGAAAAAAAAACTTGTTGACTAATGAGTAACGACTTGAATTTTCTTTTATGTTTCATTTATGTAGGGATCAGATTAGTCTAGATTCACTAACTACGGAGACCTCTTTGTACTTGTACAAGAGAGCTCAGCCAAACTCTCAACCACGCGGCTGATTTATACAAATATAATGGTGTAAATGTACTAAGGATACAAGAAATTGAACCCTAACTATTACAAGCTTCTTGACCGAAAACCCTAGCTAGTTCATCCACTTGATTCGTATCCTGCACACTCAAGAAACAGGTCAATAACTTCACACAAGATCTTCTCAGATCAAAGAAGAGAAACTAACACAAAGAGAAGAAACAAAACAGAATAGATCACACAATATGGCTCAGATCCCGCCACAACCACACTGATCTATTCTACCAGAACAAGATCCAATGGAGCACAACTGGACCGGTTAGAGTTCACCCTCACACCACCGATGCCTTCACCACTAGGGGTGGGTAAGTACGGTATACCTTACCGAAACCACCATACCGTATACCCTACTGTAAATACGGTATGCGAAAAAGTCATACCTTTACCTTACCAAAGTTTTCGGTATACCTTATTTTCGGTACGACGAATTTCCATACCGATACAGTACCTCATTTACGGTATACCGTACCGAAGTTCGGTATACCTTATTTTTGCGATAACTGACTTTCAACATCAATTAAAATAGAAAATTAGAGTTTTTAGATATTATTTATATTTAATAATTTTAAAAGTAAATTAAATATATTTATTCATAATTATATTTATATTTAACAATAGATTTTATAATTAAAAATATATAAAATATACTCCCTCCGTCCCCGAATAAGAGTTACTAATTTTCATTTTGGTCCGTCCCCAATTAAGAGTAGCACTTCACTTTTACCATAAATGGTAAGTAAGTCCCACATTCCATTAACTCATTTCACTCACATTTTATTATAAAACCAATATAAAAAAGTGGATCCCACATTCCACTAACTTTTTCAACCAACTTTTCTTTACATTTCTTAAAACCCGTGTCCGGTCAAAGTGCTACTCCTAATGGGGGACGGAGGGAGTATTTTATATATAATTGTGTTTATATTTTTTTGGTATATACCTTAGTTTACGGTATATACCTTAATTTACGGTATATACCGAATTTCGGTATACCGCGGTATACCGCGGTATTTGAAAATTCATACCGTTACCTTACCGGAATCTTTCGGTAAGGTATCATACCGTACCGAAAGTCACGGTATACCGAAAATTCGGTATTTTTTCGGTACGATAAGGCCGGTATTTCGGTATTTTTCCCCTCACACCAGATCAAGTTCCACCGAACAAAATCTCAGCACAGAACCTTCAAGTCTCACAAACCCTAGTTCTTCTCCGGCACCCAAGCAATCGAAGAGATTGCCTTATCCCAACACACACAAAAGATCTACCACTCAAAGAACCATGAGAGATCACCAAGAGATGGCCGGAAACTCATCGGAGAAGAAGAGAGAAGAGAGAATACACTGAATCGAGTGTAGAGAGAGAGAGATCAGAGAATGAAAAAATGAGAACGGCGCATAGCCTTCTCACATTAACAAACACAGCCCTACATCCAACGGTGGAGGAGCACGATCTATGAGAGAGAGCACGTGGCAGCATCTGGTGAGAGGAGATAAGAGCACTCCCAATGGAGTTCCCTTATTTCTCCCTTATTTCTCCCTAACTCCTGCCACATCAGCGCCACATCAGCATCACATTTTATCCCCAGTTTTTAGCCAACCCCTACAATGGTTTCTCCCTTATTTCTCCCTTATTTCTCCCTAACTCAACATTTCATTTTTACATCATCACTAATTTAATTGTTTTATTTTTATATATAATAAAGCTAGCTTATTTAATTTATAAAGATAAATCAAATAAATAGTAATAAAGTTCGTTGTATTAAACACGGGTACACATTACAACGAAGAAAATTAAAAAAAAAAAAAGTACACGAATGGAAATAAAAAATCAAAAAAAAAATTCAAAGAAAAAAAAATTCAAGGGCGGTGGGCGCGGTTTCTATTTGCCCACAATTCTTCGATGATATCGTGTTGTAGTGCTTGATGGGCCTCCTTCTGGTGTATGTCCATGAACGCCTGGAACCGTTCATGTTCGTTGTGCGGTACACCCTGGCGGGCGGACTCGGTTGAGACACCGTGACTCGATGATGCAACACTTGGGTCGTTGGTGACGTCGAGGACGCCTTCGTGTTCATCTTCGATGATCATGTTATGCATGATGATGCACGCATACATGATATCGGCAATATCCCCCTGGTAGAAAAAGCGCGTCGGACCCTTTACCAGTGCAAATCGCGATTGGAGCACCCCAAATGCCCTCTCCACATCCTTGCGCGCAGACTCTTGCGCTCGGGCAAAATACCTTCTTCTATCTCCGAGTGGGCATCTGATCGTCTTCAGAAACACGGGCCATTGCGGATAGATGCCGTCAGCCAGGTAGTACCCCATGTTATGCACATTGCCATTGGCCGTGAATTCGATGGAGGGGCCTAATCCGTTGATCCGCTCGTTGAAAAGGGGCGAGGAATTGAGAACATTTAGGTCGTTGTTCGACCCGGCTATACCAAAATAAGCATGCCAAATCCAAAGCCGTTGGTCGGCAACGGCTTCAAGAATGATGGTGGGATGCGTACCTTTGTAGCCGGTAGTAAACTGGCCTCGCCACGCGGTTGGGCAGTTCTTCCACTGCCAGTGCATACAGTCGATGCTGCCGAGCATCCCCGGAAAGCCGTGGGTCCTCCAGTGCCAATCCAGTAGGAACTGGCAGTCAGCTGCGTCCGGCGAGCGAAGGTAGTGCTCCCCAAATATCTCTCGCACGCCCTGACAGAAATTCTTCAGGCACTCGTTGCCAGTCGTCTCGCCGCATTGCAGATACTCATCGAACATGTCGGCGGACCCTCCATATGCCAACTGCCGGATGGCAACAGTGCATTTCTGTAGGGGCGATAGTCCGGGCTTCCCTGCTGCGTCTCGCTGGAGCCGGAACTCGGGGTAACGCGCGGACAACGCATTAACAATGCGCAGGAAGAGGGAGCGGCGCATTCTGAACCGGCGACGAAATACATCTGCCGGATAACGTGGTTCCTCCGCGAAATAATCGGCGAACAGCCGATCGTGCGCACCAGTGTGGTTGCGAGGGATGTATCGGCGCCGCCGGCGGATTGGCCGTTGGGGGGGTGGCTGCTGCATTCGAGCGATCTCGCTTTGTATGCAGCGGGAGATATAGTTGTTGATTGGGTTGTTGGCGAAACCCGCTACATCCCATCCGGTGGGAGCGGGAGGTACCTCTTCTTCGGAAGAAGAATGTGATATTTCCTCGTCGGACTGAGCACGAGACGATGAATCAGAACTCATTTAATAAAGATGGAGAGAAAAAAGATTGAAAATTTGTGTGAATGAAGTTTGTGGGTGATGAATGGAGGAAGAGGATGAAATATTTATAGGGGTGGGATAAAATAGCCGTTCGGCCAAAAAAAAAAAAAAAAATTTTAAAAATCGCCGATTATCGCCGAGCGTCGCCCACAGTGGCCGGCGATCGCTCGGCGATAATCCGGCGATAAATCGCCACTCGGCGAAGCAACGGTAACATTATCGCCGAATTATCGCCGACTTCGCCACAATGGCCGGCGATAATTCGGCGATAATCGGCGATTTATCGCCGAGAATTCGCCACCTCCATTGGGAGTGCTCTAAGTCATTGGGTTTAACCCAATTAATTCCTTCCGAGCTCAAATAAAAGGCAACCCAAATAATAGTCCACGCCAATTTCAAACTAGAAAGGATGATGAAATAAAATTAGATACACTGTATAGAAGAGGTATTTAGGAAATGAAAAAGAGGGAAATAGTATCTAAGAAAAAACAGGTAGTTAGCGAAAAATAGTAGACTGCAAGTAGTTAGAGGTTGTGGAATGTTTGTTTTTTTTTCTTTTCTTCACATTCTTATCTCATGACAAGATGCCATGACCAAATTATGTTCCTATTTGTTGAAGTTTCAACTCCGAGAAATATCATACAACTAACAACAACAAAAATGTAAAGTTCTGCAACAATTTTGTGAGTCATGACAACAAATTTTGGCAAAATTGTAACAACAGTCATCCTTCGCTCTTTCTGTTTTATTAAATTGGTTATCAGTTATTCAGCGAAAATTGTCACATATTAAGTCATGATCTTCGTCTAAACATTATCGACCACGCTCATGCGTCAATCTAGTGAACACTGTTATAAAACATCTGCAAATCAATTGCAAATTTAACATAATTGTTGCTAAATATGATTAATTTCTGATAATTAAGTAATAACTGAAAATTTATCAAAATTGGAGCTATAGAGTTAGAGTACAAACTCATCTTTTCTTCTTTAAATTAACCTTTTTTAATAGAAGAATAGCTCCAACAGAGCATTTATAATTTTGAAAGGCAATGTATGTCCTTCTTGAGCTTAAATCGTAGACTGTTCATTAAAGATGTGGTTTGGGACAAAAACATTTGGACACACTCAAAGTTATAGCTGCAATAATGAATATAAAGTCGAGTTGTCTATTAATTTCTAATTAGACCCACATAAAAAAAACATACACATACATATATGCTTGTCAGTTGTCAGTTAGAGTTTTGTGAGATTTTCTGTATTCCACCAATAAATGAGGACCAGGGAATTCGAATATTATCATCTACTACTACCCCTTTTTTCAATTTAATTACGTATTATTTTGCCATACAACTAACCACATTATCCTAATCGATCTCCAGCGCTTCATCTATCCATACAACTCATCACCTGGAAAATATTGCGTAGATATAAATAAAATTTATTAATAATTATTTTCTGGATATTTGTTTGATAACTCCAACATTAAACAATAATGATTCTTGTTGCAATTTCGTGATAAGATTGAACAATCCAAAATCTCTTAATTTCAAACCGTTTAAGAGGGACCACTTTGCAACAGATATTGGGCCTTCTTGGGCCTATGAATGTTGTTTTCCTTCTTTGGTTGGATGAGGAGTTTCTCATATTATTACTGTGTTACGCATAACCTATTATATTTGTCACAAATTACATTTCCTTTATACGAGATTTAAAAGTAGTGTTTAGTAAGATAAGTTAGAAGAAGAAAAATAATATAAGAATAAAATTAAGAAAAAATATAATAGTGGCAATAAAATAAGAAATATTTAAAATATTAGATTTTTATTAATAATATAAAATGACTGAAAAAAAATACAGAGATATTTAAAATTGCATCAATAGAGTCTTTAATTTGTTATGAATAAATAAAATAATGCTTACAGCTACCGAAACATCACACACTTTATTAAACCTAATTTAATGAGATTGAATGAGGCGAAATCATTTTGAAGAGAGGAAATTGTGCTATTAAAAGGAGTTACCAATTGCCAATCGGGAGTAGGCAAAGGCGCAAAGCCAAACCTCATTAAATTCTGCGTGTCTATTGTTTTTGTGAACTTCTAATTTCTAAGTACGAATAGTTATAAATAAATAATAAATCAGTCAACCAAATCGTGCATTGGTATGGTAGAATTCAAAGTTCAAACATCTTTTTATTTGATTTTGTAAATGGTGCAATGATCTCGTACAGCCTAATTATAATTCTTAAGTTGTTTATTTCCCGTTAATAATCATATATACTGCGTAATTTGTGTCTCAAACATATGGTCCAATATCCAGTTTCGTAATATTCAAATTATTTAGTCTTATTGCTAAAGGTGATGGTCTCACTGTCATTGGCAATTATGACCTCGTGTAAGCTTAGAAATGGACGACAGTATTTTTTATAAATTTTTAAGTGTAACCAGTGGCGGAACCAGAAATAGAAAAAAGCCGGTGCTGAAATATAAAAAATAATAATATTAAAATAATTTAATATTTAATAATACCTATAAACTTTTACAAAAGTTAAATAGATTAACATTTTCTCAAGTAAAACTATACACCAAAATTCTAAGACAATTTGATAACAAATTTTTTGATATAAATTTTCACCATAAAATTATAAAGATAAATTTATTTTATAAATATTTCTCCCCATTTTCTGATATGAAACCATATCCCCTAAACTCATACTCTCATTAGCAATTGATATTAAAAAAATTACTCCCTTCGTCCCGCTTTAGCAGTCTCATTGACTTTTCTGTCTTCTTTTTGTAAAAATGATAAAAAATAGTTAAAAAGGTGAAATGGTAAATTAAGAGAGAGAATAATATAGAGAAGAGTTTTATCTACATTATTGTGTCTCTTACTTTACCATTACTCCACTTTAACTATTTTTTATTATTTTTACAAAAAGATGACAAAAAAGTCAATGAAACTGTTAAAGCGGGACGGAGGAAGTAAAAAATAAAGTAAACTGATCAAAATAAAGAGAACACCATCTATTACTGTGTAATACAAATAATAGATAGAGGAACTAAATTCATGCACCAAGCGTACATGAAATAAAATTTATAATAGGAGGAAAAAAGAATTAAATAAATGACTTAGAGTTATAAAACTAATGACTATCGATTTATCTATAGTGAGGGATATTTGGTCAGGAATTAAATAAGAGTATTAATATCTTCTAATACCAAAGGCCCAATTGATTTTATTATACATTCCAGCCCAATAGCAAAACCTAAGTCTGTAAGTTCATCTTCATCCTTAAGCAATCTAACGGATTCTGCAACTGGGCGGCGCCCTTACAATTTCCGGTGGTAATAATGATCAGGAACCAGCAAGCCCCCGCTCCAGCGGGGGCTTGGCCTATGCTGGTTCCGCAACTGAGTGTAACAAAATAAATTTGATTATATAAATCATTTCTAAAAATTTTAGTAAGAGATCGATCTCATATTCACTAAAAAATTGTCACATTTCACTTAAAATTTGTCACCTTTTGTTCGTCCCTAAATATTTGTTATCCTTCATTTTTATCATTTTTGACAGTGAACCCTATATTTCATTAACTCATTTCCACTCACATTTTATTAGTATAAAATTAATATATAAAAATAGGACGCACGTGTCATTAACTTTTTCAATCCACTTTTTATTATATTTCTTAAAACCCGTGTCAGGTCAAATGGTGACGAATTATTAGCGACGGAGGAAGTATGTGACAATTTTAGTAAAATTACAATATGTGTCGCCACAAATCAAATTCCAACAGCATCTCCCTATCAAGATTTATTTTATTTGTGTTTTTTCATAATATGTGTAGTTCTTATAAAGTTACACTATATAAATAATATGCGTATTAATTTGTAATACTATATAAATACTTAATTGGAACCAATTCTAAGTTATTTGACACTCTTAACTACAAAAATCTAATTATAAAGGGATAATTGTCATTGAAATTATAATTTTTTATTTATGTTTGAAAAATCTCATAACTTTGAAATTGGAGTATAAAATCTTAATTTCACAATTTTTCGCAGTTGTTCCATGATAGTCAAAATTGAAGCTTTTATGGTAAAATCAAATATGATATGACAATAAATACCATATCGTTCTAGAAATAATGATAATCAAAATATATTCAAATCGTTTTGTCACGAACAACATTGTTTTGTGTTATGTCAATTTGATTTTGTCATACAGTATTAATTTCTATTTTGATCATAGTGGGATAATAGAAAAAAAAATTAAAAATTTATAATTTTATACTCCCTCCGTCCCGGATAATTCGGGTCATTTTGTCCGTGCACGGATTTTAAGAATTGTAATGAAAAGTGGTTGAAAAAGTTAGTGAGATGTGGGTCCTACCTTTATATATTAGTTTTATAATAAAATGTGAATAGAAATGAGTTAGTGGAATATGAGGTCTACTATCAAAAATGGTAAAAATGAAGTGGGACAAATTATATGGGATGAACCAAAATAGAAAATTGGAACGAATTATCTGGGACGGAGGGAGTAGTATTTAGGTTTTAAAAGTAGTACTCCCTCCGTTCCGGCTAAGATGATTTGCTTAGTCGGCACGGGATTTTAGGAGTTATTGGTTAAAGTGTTTAATTGGAGAGAGAGAAGGTGGGTGTAAATATTAAAGTAGAGAGATAAAGAAAGATGGATATTTTAATAGGAGTGAGAAAAAGTGGTTAAGTGTATTAATTGGAGAGAGAAAGTTACCAAAAAAGGAAATGTGCCATCTTAGTTGGGACAAACTAAAAAGGAAAACGTGTCATCTTAAGCGGGACGGAGGGAGTATAAGATTAATCAAAAAAGTCATCGGATATAACTGAAAAATCTCATAATTAAAGTTCCCCTGCATTCCTTCCCTCCCCTCATTTCATGGTATCTGCTCCTATTAGGTCAATGTCAACGCGATGGAGTGTATATCTTAAAAAATAATGCTTGTTTAATTTTTTTCATAGATATCTTACACATACTGATATCATATGGAGTATTATACATATGATTTTGGTTTTAAAATAAAATGTGGATATATGTGGGCTGTATAGATCTTTTGTAAAGATAAATATGTAGCATCATGACATATATGTTCACTATTTAACAAAGTGAAGGTACCAATTGGGGTCAAAAGGAAATCCATTTTTGGAATTAATTTGGTTTTAGGAAGCACCTTCCATTACTCTTTGTCAAGCCATATTTAAAAATATTTGACTAAGAAAAGCCATACAATTAAATCATTTCAATACTCAAAACTAGTAATTTGGTCCACGCTCTATCCTCCCACGACTCCTCATCATTCAAGCGCCACCACATAAATAATCCGACCACATATTCAATAATAAACCCCATGTTCGTCATTACTTATTATCTCTAGACAAACGTTATTTTAATTTTTTCACCAATATCACCTAAATTATGCCCATATCACAAACTATTTTGCATCATCAGTTTTTTCGCATAAACCGCGCCGCTGACATTTGACTTCAATTGTGCAATTTAATTTAAATTATCAATTGGATACTAAAAAATACTACTAATACATTATACATTTATACTAACATGCACCGGCGGACACAATAAAGAGAGGGGAGTATTTCATTTTCTAAAACTTCCAAAATTTTCATATACTGATCTTTAGCCCCTTTAATATTTTTTAAAAATCATTCTCTTACTTTTCAATTTGCAGTTAAACTCATATTATCATTAACAAAGTTATTTTCATGTACGAAATGAGTAGTTATTCTTTCAAGCACATATATACAATAAAGCCCCTATTAAAAAAGTTTTTGCCTCCGCAATTGCTAACATGATATGTACAATGCATGTATGATGGATTTATTATTGCTACATGTAAGGTTACTCATTTAACCGGATCGACAGGTAAATCAGGCCCAGCGAATTAAAATAAATTCAATTGTATGACAATGAATATGATAAACTAATCTTTTAGTTAATGAAATCCGAATAGAAGGTAAAAAGTAAAAACTCATTTTTTCTTATCAATCACTCTTGTTTTTCGATAAAATGACTTTGTATGCAAGTTTTAATGCGTATTTCATTTAAATTCATATTAGTATTACAATTTGAATAAACGATACTAATTACCTTCGTCTATTTATGAGTAAGCACTAATTGAATCTGTAATTATTTTGATGCTGATGTTATCATTGTATCTCTAATTTCTATTACTCATTTTCTAGTTATTCATCTCATTATCCATCTCTCACACGCAACTCTCAATTACTTATATTCAAGTTGTTTCCACTTGTTGACTTAAAAAACATTCAACAAATTTTAATATCAATTTGCGCCCCCAAGATTAAAATTCTGGCTCCGCCACTGAAATCTACAACAAAGTTGGAAAACCAGTTGCTCCGTAAAGCCACTCGTCTCGATTGTGAGCCATCGATTGATAAAACACAGAAGCTGCAACAGGATGGCATCCGCGTCGCGAGCCAGAGGCCACGAATGAAGACCCTATTGCGAATGCAAGTATAAAAACTATAATCACAAATTGAGTGTGCGAGGTAGGGTTACGAAGTTAGAGCCCTTCCTTTGTAAATTGAATTTGGGAGTAAAAAATTGAAAATTTGAAATTGATGGAGCCAAACAGGGCCTCAACTAAAGTCTGGTATTCAATAAATAGAGAAAACAAAAGGTGATTAATGCGGCATTAAAAAATCATAAACGCAAATGGATACAAAATAGAGAAGAAAAAAGCAGTCATTACCAGCATTAATTGCTTATCTAAGGTAAGGAAGCCAAAAGGTCTTTGTATTGTGCCTAGCATTAATTCACAGCTGTCTTTTTGTGTTCCTCTTCCCTCTCTGCATTTATTGCACCCCCCAAGAATCTCAACTCTCTAACCCATCCATCCTATTTATTACTCCAAATCAAAAATAAACACTTACTATTCAAATTACTTTCCCGTATGTATCCGAATAAAATCAAGATCACATTCAATTCTTCATTATGACAATTTAATTAATTATAGGTGGTGATTTTGGTTCGTCATCTTCTCCCCCCTTGTTATATTTATAGCGTGACAATCTCATTTCACCCAAACATTTTCATTCCCCCTTTCTCTCTCTTTGCCTTTTTCCTGCAATTCTGCTCCGTAGTCTACTTAATTAGATGGCTGCTGACGTCAGTTCATTGGTCAGATTGATCAACGGCGGCGATGCTGCTGATTCCCCCAAACCGACGGCTCCGATCACCCGAGACTTGCTAGCCGGATGTACAACCCTTGATGCTAAGGAATTGGACCTCGACTTGCAAGTCCCCTGCGGCTGGGAGAAGCGCCTCGACCTTAAGGTACAATCTCCCTATGCATAATTTTTCAATTTTTTATGATTTATTGATTGATTTTTCTGATGTTTTTATTTTACAGTATTCGATTTTTAATTTGTGGTGGAGAATGGCGTTTTGTTTTCTATTATCTTGATTTTGCATTTTGGAGAGTAATTGCAAATTGCAATATGTGGAAATTAATTGGGGTATTTAATGGATTTAATTATGCTGAATTTATTTATCATCCCCCGTTTATTTCACTCCGCGTGATTTTAAAAGGTGTTTAATGGTGGAATTATGTTCCGTTATTTTTCTTGGAATTGTGGAGCCATGATTAAATTAAATCTCTTACATATTCATTAATAAAGTGCAATTACTATACACTAATTCACGTATTCATTTGTATCATCATCATTAATCACGTAGCTAACTCAATTAATTGATCAATTTTGTGGTTAATTTCCAGTCAGGAAAGGTGTATCTGCAGATATGCAATCCCTCAAACTCATCATCAACATCAACAACAGAAAACAAGGCATTTCAAGACCTCAACTTCCCGCCGTCATCGAAGAAGAAGACGCTGAACCTCTTCGATGACGAGGGGCTGGACTTGAAGCTCGTGTCCCTCTCGTCTCCATCACCGTCCCCATACCAGAGCGTGTGCACCCTGGATAAGGTCAAGTCCGCCCTTGAGAGGGCGGAAAAGGAGACGGTGAGGAAGCGCTCAATATCAATGTCCAAGTCATCAAACTCATCGTCTAGCGATCTCGATCAGGAGGAGAGGTCGTCCTCGTCCTTTGCAGCCGGCTGCCCTTCGTGTCTCCTCTACGTGCTCATCTCGAGCAACAATCCGAAGTGCCCTCGGTGTAACTCGAATGTACCGTTACCTCTCGCTGCCAAGAAGCCTAGAATTGATCTCAACATATCCATTTGAGATGAATAGAGAGCCATATTTCATATTTCTTGGCTCCCATTTTTTGTAAAGATAGAAAAATACGTTTATTTTTCATAAGCTTTTAAGGAATTGGTATATAAATATAAACGTTTTACATGTAGCTAAAGATATGATCAAGTTCAATGCACATTTTCCTTTTTTATCTACATTTACAATACTTTGTTTGTTTGATTGTAAGAAAAGGAAAATGTATTGTTTGGGCGTCAAAGAAAGGTGTAAATGCGCATTAAAAAGGGAAATTAAGGCATCATGTAATTGATTAATACACCTAACAAATAATAAATGATAATTATATCTTCCTACCATCTTTGAATACACACACCTACTTTGTCATAAGAGTTGTTGTCAGCAAAAATTTTAATTGCAGTTAATGCCATTTTGAGTTGAATGTGCTTTGTAGTTGGATTCGGAGATAGATTTTAACTTCCCCAGCTGTGTGAAGAGAAGCAATTGATTTTCTTCTGTCTCATTTAATATACTCTGCCTCCCATTCAATTTTTTGGTCCTGCAACTTTGTTTTCGAATTCGTACAAGGATAATCAGATTAAATAAATAAAATATTAAATTATTTAAGTCTTCATATATTTCATGCTTTGACCACAATTAAAATACTATCTCCGTCCTTGATTAATTGTCACTCTTTTCTATTTCGGTTTGTCTCTCCATAATTGTCACACTTTATTTTTACCATAAATGGTAAGTAGGTCTCACGTTCCATTAACTCACTTCACTCATATTTTATTATAAAACCAATATAAAAAAGTGGATTTCACATTCCACTAACATTTTTTAACCAGCTTTTCTTTATTTCTTAAAACTCGTGGCCGGTCAAAGAGTGGCAATTAATCGGGGACGGATGGAGTAGTTTATAGGCGTTGAAATGATTATATTTAACCAAAGATATGATCAAATTTTGTGGCATTATGGCGGCATTAATATGCGTGAATCCTTAGGAGTTTAAAATGGGATTTAATTGTGGTCAAATGAATGAACTCAACGCTCTAAAGAGATATTAAATGAGGTGGCTCATATCATTTATGTAAGTGAACGCCTTGTAGCATTATATATCAATTAAAAACTATATAAATTGTCTTTACAAATGAATGTAAAAGTCAGAACATTTGGATGTAGACAATAAGTCATTTGTGGTATGTATGCATTACGATGTAGCCATACAATTGTAAATTCGATCTTTTTGATACTAGTCAAGCCCAGTTAACCTATCCATGTAGTAGTTGTATGATTATGACCCAATGTAGTACACGTGTTACAGGAAACAGTTAAGCTTCCACAATTATTAAAGATGGGAGGTGGAGTTAAAATAAATGAATTTATACTTTAGATATGAAAATTTGCAATTTTCGTTAATTTATGAAGAAGCACAATTTAATAAGAGTACTAGTATCTGATACTTCTTCCATCCAACTACATATGATCCACTTCTTTTCGTTTATAGGATTTAAGAAAATAATATTTTATTGAGTTAAATAAATAGAATAAAATATAAGAAAAATAGGAGAATAAAGACTAAATAAGTTAAAAGAGAGTAAAATTACTTTTTTGCAAAAATGAAATTCAATCACTTAAATTGGAACAATCCAAAATGGAAAATTAATCACTTGATATAGAGTTGAGGGAGTATTTGATATTTTCTAATGTGATCCATGAATCAGATTGTTCAAGATTTACTCTTACATGCTCAACCCTTCAATTAATAGAAAAATTAATAGGGTCTAATAAACAAAAAGCTAGTTAATTCGAAGAAAAAGATGGAAGACAAAAAAATGGAGAAAGTGTATGAATGTGAAATCGAAAATCCACTTATGACTTATTGAACCTTCTCCAAAAATCATATATTTACCGGATCAATTAGAATGATAAAGATAGCCCTGAAAATAAAATTTCCTAGAGTTTTCCATTGAAGATGAGAAAAAACATATTCTCTCTGTCTTAATATTCCATCTGTCCTAATCTAAGCGAAACATTTTTTTTTTCCAACAAATAACTCAGTTCTCTCTGCTAGCTCCTTAATTTTTTTTTGTCATACTTACACATTAAATTGACAATAGTTTGAGTATTAGTTGCAGCCTATCTATATTCCAAACTCATCATTTGAAATTTTCTGAACTAATAGGAGTAGTATTTAAATTTTATCGAGAATTAAAAATGGTTGTATCTGCACTGCATCCCATAAAAAATGTATTCAAATTAATGTACACTAGATTTATATCCAAATAAAATAGAATAGCTTATATTTAGATGGGGAGCATCTCCATCCATACTCTTGACAAAAAGCATGGATATAGGACCTGACCCATTTTTATTCATTTTTTACTTCTTATTCTTTAGTCACCCACATTTATACTCTTCCACAAAGACATGCTCAAGGGTCTCACCATTTTATTATTCAATTTAAATAAAAACATTCCACAATATTAAAATGTATTAAAAATATTCAAATACTATTACTAATTACTTAAAAATTAAAAATTACATAATTAAAATCCTAAAAATTAAAAATTTCATAGTTAAAGTCCTAAAAATTAAAAATTATACTCCCTCTGTCCCACTTTAGGAGTCCCGGTTGAATTCAGCACGAGTTTTAAGAAATGTAAAGGAAAGTTGGTGAGAAAAGATAGTGGAATGTGGGTCCTACTTTTTTATATTAGTTTTATAATAAAATGTGAGTGGAAAAATGTTAGTGGAATATGAGGCCTAATACCATTTATGGAACATTCTAACCGGGACTCCTAAAGTGGGACATCCAAAAATAGTAAACCGGGATTTCTAAAGTGGGACGGGGGGAGTATTATTTAAATCCTAAAAATTAAAAGTTACATTATTAAATTCATAAAATATGAATGAGAGATAATTTGATGTGAAAACGGATGATGAATGTGTGTATTTATAGATGATTTTGGGAATAAATTTTTTTTAAAAAAATTCAAAATACGGTAATAAAACAACTATATTTTTGGGAATCCGAAAATATTTTTTTTAAAATTGTTTGGTATTATTTTTGATTTTTTTTTAAAAAAAGAAAGAAAATGCCGTTGGCCAATAGAAACACGCCACGTCGCCCTGTTCAGAGGCACGGACGTGCTCGATGCATCGAGCAGAGCCGTACCGTCGGCAAGAGCACAGCAGCGGACAGAGGCATGCCGTGCTGGCGACACGGACGACGTCCTTCCCCACAAGCACCGATGCAGATGCTCTTAGAATCTACCTTTTCCTATATTTATACATTTGACCGTGTATTTATTGAGGTAAACAAAAGGACTCGTTGAATTTATAATCTCAACTAATATCAAGAAGAGAATCAATGCAAACGGATCATATCTTATATAGATATATCATAATGCTCAGAGCCTCAGACCATGAAACTTTCTACGTACGTGAGTACCCACTATCTGACCTCATACTGTACACATGCATAATTGCATACTACTACATCGTTTAAAGTAGTGATTTTTAAAGTCAAAACTCTATTACTATCATCTATTCAAATATGAACTCCCTCTAGAAGAAATTGTCCCAATTGATCCTCTACTAACAGATTGAAGGCATTCAGTACCCAGTTATAGTAAAATTTATTTGTAATATATATACTCGCCTATATTATTAAAAATAAAACTCGCCTATCTTAAAAATAAAACGCTGTCCATTTTAGGTTAGGAATATTAAAAATAAAATATTTTTGAAAACAGAAACTACGTAATCTCTATTTTTTCCTCTCCCTTACTTTATTCTCTGTTCATTACACCTTCAACTATTTATACTAAATTATATTCAAACTCATTTTAGTATCAATGTCACTTCAAATGGTGATTTTACTCCAGCCATTTTAACACTAAACTCAAACTTAAAGAAATATTATCTATCCACTATCTATTTTCACTCACAGAAAAAGTGATTTGAGTTTATTCTAGTGTAAACTAAAATTTTTATATTGTACTCAAAAACTTAAAATGAGATTTGTTTAGGAGTACCATTGGAGCTAATTGCCTACTCCACTTTTGGTTTTAATGTACCATTGGAGATGGTCTAACTCATAATACAACACTACATAAAATCTCATGTAGAAGAGCAAAGGTTTCATATTTAGTACTCACTCCGTCTCACAAAAGATGTAACACTTTCTTTTTTAGTTTGTTCCACAAAAGATGTCACATTTCCATATTTGGAAAAAATTCTCTCTCACATGAATATAAAAATTATATTTTCTCTCTTCATTTAACACACAAAACAAAACCTCCTAAAATTTCGTGCCGTCCCACAAGTGTGACATCTATTTTGGGACGGAGGGAGTACTATCCGTGAGCACCATTCACATTTGATAAACTTGAACTCCCTCCGTCTCCAAAGGGTATGAATATTTGGTTTTCCACAAGTTTAATGCATTATTGGAAAAATAAAAGAGAGATAGAAAGAAAAAGTTTTTTAAAATTTGTTTTTGGTGGAGAATGAGTCCCACCTCATTAGAGAGAAATGGGTTTCCAAAATTAGAAAGTTCATCTACTTTTAGGGACAGACTAAAAAGGAAACAATTCATACTTTTTGGGGATGAAGGGTGTAGATTTTTTGTGATTGATAGTTTTGTAGGTACGTAGAACGATATTCTACATACCTTATGCGAGTATTATCCCTGGTCGCAAGACATTATTCGAGCCTCAGTGCATGTGATTATTTTTATTATTCCTTTGCTTTTACATTTAATTAGTTGCTTATCTTATGAATGCATCTTGCTCTGCTGTAATATTTGAGAAATGGATAGTTTGGTTGAATAAGGAATAATCACCTTAACCAATAGTAATGGAGAAACTCTAGCTTTTATGTGAAGCATTGAATCATAGGAGCTAATAGGAGTTTCTTGCTCATTTCTAGATGGAAACTTCGATAATATGGTGCTTATTTTATGTTTGTTGAATCAAATAGATATAGAAACTAACCATTCCTAGATTTTCTTTTATATAGTGATTCTAATTTATCTGTATTACTTAGTTCTAATACAATAGTCCTTGTAAATACGATACACTTATATCGGTTTGGGTTTTTATATCATACTGAAATCAACATGATCTTTATACACCGAATTTTAGTATATTAAAATTCGATAATCAAATTATGAAAAATTTTACTTACCGACATTTCGGTGAACCATACCATGCTACGGTATATCGCACTGTACGATATGGTATACCAACATATCAATATACCAGAATCATAACTCTACCAAAAAAAAGCTACTATCATACATTTTATATTAAAAATAGTAGTAATATTTTAACAATATAGATAATGTCCAAATCAATAAAATTCCATCACAACTAAACATAAATCATGACACTCAAAGAAATACAACTTCAAATCAACAAAATTCTAACAATCAAAATCTAAAACAATTACACATATTGAAAGTCAATGACACAATATACAAAGTCATATCATGATATTAGCTTATTCTCGGTGAACGATAATGTATTTTGGACGTCTGCATAATATTTTTACCGCCACCAATTCTATTGTTCTTCTTTTCACAATTTCCACGTAGGAAGCAATATTATATAATTATAAATATTTTGCAATTGAATGAGAGTTAAGCACAACTTTAAATGAGAGCCGACCAAAATACAATATAAATGTGAAATATGACAATTAAAGTCTCATTATGCCTGCTATTGTTATTACTAACATGGAATTCGCATTTAAATAAATGCAAAGTAATTCACATTGATTTGTTTAAAGTTCGTATGAGTTCATCATGGAACAATAAAAGTTGCCACGTGCGCAAAGGCCTTTATTAATAATTGGAAGCAAGTAGTTTGATCATTAATCCCTTTCATTAATTGCAGATAGCGACAATGTCTCATGAATTTTAAGTTTGTTGCTCTAGAAGTGATCTCAAACTATATGTGTAATGAACCAAATACATTAGTTCCTTTTGAAATTCCGATTAGATATTGCATCAAGATCTATTTCCGATGTTCGTTTAATTTCCTTTTAAAAGAAAATTAATCTTCATTATTTATAGTTGGAAACCTACTTATGATAGAAAAGAGTGTTTACCTAAGTATTATCGAAAGAGATGTCGTATGGTTTTTTCTCGTGGTGTTTATTAAGGCATTAAATGCATCATTAAATTATGTACCTAACGCAAACCACTCCGCAATTAAGATTTGTTAATTCAGCTACGCTTCATGGATAGTGACTCCGACTATAACTACTCTAATAACTCTATTTCATGATTATTGGTCAAGCTAACATTTTAGTACAGTATATTTTTGTAAGATCTAACTAGATCATAATGCAGTTTTCAATAGTACACTCACCATTTGATTTTTAAATATATTTAGGTGGACATCGGTATCATTAAATATAATGAGATCATATGTGCATAATCATGATTGCATTGATTGTAGATAGTGTATATTTTTACCGTCAGGAATAAATTCTCAAACAAAATCCATATTTAAAAGAGGATGATATGTTTTTTTTGATTCATTGATGAAATTATATTTAAGTTAATTGGAATGTAATATATAATATCTTTTGAATATAAATGTTTCGCTTTGATTGAAACTGAGGGAGTACTTCTTTATTTTGTACTTACATGTACTTTTTGGCAAAGGCATAATATCAAGGATCATTGTTAAGTGATTATGGAGTAAATGGATAATCATTGTTGATCCTCGTATATAGAAAAAAGCATAATATATTAAGAATATTTATTGGCATGGGTGATCTTAAAAATTATTATTTTATAAACTTAAATTGAAAATATATTGGCGTCTTAATGATCATTTATAAATTTTCGTGCATATTAAAGATCATTGCTTTATGACCGTAAATTAAAATTTACATAAGTTTTGTTCATGTATTTGAAAAAAAAATAATAAAATAATGTGTGAAAAGCAATAAAAAGCACAATAGTTTGTGAAAACAAAAAATAAACTGGCTTGTTGGATAAGTCACAAGAGATGTTGGCATTAGAGATACCCAAGGTTTTCGGTTCGGGCGGTTAACTGCGGAACCGTAACCGGCGGTTCCGGTTCTGAACTGGAATCGTGAGATTTAGATCGAACTGAAACCGTAGTTCGGTTCAGATTCCAAAATTTCAGAACCGAAACCGTACTGGAACCGCCAGTTCAGAACCATGAAAACTGCCAAAGACTGCCGGAAAACCGGTGATTCCGAACCGTAACCGTAATTGCCGGTTTTGGAACCAGAACCGAAACCGTGAAATACCCTCGCGGTTCGGTTCCGGTTCAACAATTTCCAAAACCGGAACCGGCAGTTCCGGAACCATGAGCATCTCTTGTTGGCATATAGAAACAGCCAATAGTTGAATTAAATACAAGCATACTCCATATTAATATTATTTTATAAAAATCAAGAACGATCGTCATTGTCAACTTTACTAGTCTTCGGACAATAAATTGCTGAACTATATACAGAACTAGATTTTGCACAAGAACATTTTTCCTTCTAGGATTAGAATCAATAGTGTCAGTAATACTCTGTGTGAACATTTTTCCTTCTAGGATTAGAATCAATAGTGTCACTAATACTCTGTGTGTGAGTTGGCCAAGCGGTATTACCTAGAAGTCGTTCATTCTTGACGTTTTACTCCCTCCATCCCACTCTAAATGAAGCATTTCTAATCATTGAATTTTACATAGCGTTGTTTTGTGAGTAAAATAGAGAGAACAATGTAAACTCCCTCCATCCTCTAAATGAAGCATTTCTAATCATCGAATTTTACATAGCGTTGTTATGTGAGTAAAATAGAGAGAGCAATGTAAAAAAGAAAGAAAAAGTAAAGAGACTACTCCCTCCGTTCCATAGTATTAGAGGCGTTTTTTTTTGGCACGGAGATTAAGAAAAATTGTGTCAGGTGAGTTAAGTAAATGGAGAATAAAGTGGAAAATGAAAATAGCAGAGAGATGAAGAGAAAAAAATAGTAAGATAGAGTAAAGTAGGTGTGGAAAAATGTGTTGAAGTTTACTAAAAAGGAAAATGACTATTACTATGGAACGTATCAAAATAGGAAAATGACTCTATTACTATGGAACGAATGGAGTAATATTTTTATATTTAGAAAATGCATCGTTTAGAGTGAGACATTCTAAAAAGAAAAGTATGTTACTTAGAGTGGGATGAAGGGAGTATAACGTAGCACACGTTTTATATACTCCCTCTGTCCCACGTTACTTGAGTCATTTCTTTTTTGCACTCATTTTGAAAAAATAATAATAAATAGTTAAAGTGGAGAGAAAGAAAAGTAAGATAGAGAATAATGTAGAGAAGAATCTTAACTATATTATTTTCTTTTTTACTTTATTTTTCTCCACTTTAACTATTTATTATTATTTTTTCTCCACTTTAACTATTTATTATTATTTTTTCAAAACGAGTGCGAAAAAGAAGTGACTCAAGTAACGTGGGACAGAGGGAGTACGTAAATATAATAGTAATAAATAGTAATATAAGTACAAAAATTTTAATTTATAGATAATACAGTTAGGTTTAACATACTCAACACATGTATACATTTTAAATCAATACAAATTTTCACATATCTTGGAAAGGCAGCAATGAAAACTCCTGAATTTAAGAATTTTTGTAATCAGAACTGAATCCCACAATATAACCAAATCACTGACAACGGGTGTATTTTCATCGTTCAAACTATAAAGATGAAGGTGATTTTGCCCAATTAGGGATATTCAGAAGCAAGAAGACGGCAAGTCATTATACTAGAGTTTGAAATCAGAGTTATATATCCAAAACATACAACAGACAACTCAAGTTTTACCCTCTTTCTTCTCGGCATTGCTGTCCAATTCCCTCCTCAGCTGCAAGGAGAAATCATCAGTGACATCATCATCATCCCAGTCATCTTCCCATTGCTGATCTACTTCTTTACCTTCCTCTTTGTCCCCCCCACTCTGAGAAGAATCAGAGAAAGTAGCACGTAAAAATACAGATATGCTGATAATAAACTAAGAAAGAACAGTGGAACAAGGAACAGAGAAATACAGATAGAATAAGAAGGAAATAAAAATAAATTTGTACAAAATATAATGAAAATGGTTGGTAATGAAGCATAAGTTACTCAGAAGTTCAGAGAAGGATGTTGGAAACCAGATTTCAAATTTTCTGCTATCTAAGAAGTTATTGTTTGAGTAAGAAAATCCAGCTTAAGAGGCCAGGTAAATTGGAGTACATTATCATTTTACTACTATTATGTAATCAACATAAATCAAGAGACTATATATCAGACAAGCATAGTATCAAAGTATCTTATTAGTTGTTGATTGGTTCCCAATGTCCCTGCCCTAGCAGAAGGGAAACTTTTCTCCACCTAAGAAAGGGTTCAATATGAATATTAGAACTTGAAGACCTAGGATTTCATGTCTAGTATGTTAAGTCAATGACAATGTGATTACAAACCATGAACCCAAGAACGGGCTACAAGTTCGTTGTTCACAAACAATTATATACTGAAAGGCCTAAATAATGATTCTAGCCTTTTCACATAAATAGCATTTAGTTGAAGATCAACTCGAGATGTGCCAAACTTAATTTTTGCACATAAATCTCCAATATAAAGAAATGTCATTGATCATATGAGTGGTTAGCTAGAATCAAATTGGTAGCTGTATGCATTGGGGATTTCAAACGCTGCTTCATGGTTTATGGACCTGTCTCATTACAATTTACCAGAGCCCAGCGGTGATGCTAAAATTTACTCATAGAGAAGCAAAAAATACTGCAAAATCACCCTGGCAGATCTAGATATCATAAATATATATTTTGAATTCACCCAGGGAATTAATAAGATGCAACAGATTATACTCAGAAATCAAGAGCGAATAAAATTGACTAACTTCAGTAGCGTTCTCATGATTATAATCTCAGGCAACAATAAGATGCAACAGATTATACTCAGAAAAAAAGGAGGCATAAAATTCTTTTCGTGCTAACGAAGTTAATCAACAGAACATCTAGCAAAAGGAGAAATCAAACTTAAGCAGTTAAATAAACCCTAAAAAAGAATCACCATCCTTGACCGATTTCAAACTCCTCAAATTCATCACCATCTTCAAACAGATCCATCTTTACTTCGTCAGTAGCTGGCTTAGCTTGTTCGGTTGCCATTTCAGCCTTGCACAGAGATCAAAATAAAATCCTAGACGATAAAATTGCAGCATGAATGTAGAATTTAAAGTTAATTCATGATGAATGGAGGAACTATGATACGAGAAATAAGCGCGAAAGGTGACGAGATAAATAAAGCGGTGCATGGGTGCATGCAACCGCAGGATCATAGGGGATGAAATCACACACACGGCGCACATTAGGAATGAAATGTAGTTAGAGGAGGTGAAGTTTGTTAGATCGTACACTTGAGTCACTATAAGAATTGTAATTTCCTTAATTGTAATCTCATTATTATGATTTAATGCAAAGTGCTCTCCCTTCCTCCCCGTCTTCATCTACAAGCAACTCTTTGTGCATCGGTGCTATTCCGGTCATTGTTTCATCTTCCGGTGACCCCAATACCGCACCAAGTGGTATCAGCTTCATCGATCCTATGGTGGAAACACGCTCCGGCGACAACCGCCGTCTCGAGGAGATGCTGACTGCTGCTCTGACAGATCTGACTACCAAGCTTTCCGACGCCGATCGTCGGCGTGAGGAGCTTGACAAAGCCCGCGATCTATCGGACTCCGCGCGCGATCTGACGCTGCGGGAGCTGAGGGAGGAGTTCCTGGCTCTTCAGGTTCAGCAGAATGAGATCATGGCCCGTTTCATGGCCACGGGTGGTGGTGGTGTGGCGCATCAGGGGGGCGGAGGTGGTTTTCAGGCGAGGCCCCAACAGTATTTTGCAACAAGGCAGTCGAAAGTGGGTTTCCCGATCTTTTCCGGCGAGGATCTGACTGGGTGGATCTTACGTTGTGACCATTTCTTCGCGGTGGATCTTACGCCGGAGGATGCGAAGGTCAGGCTGGCAATTATCAACTTGGAGGGCCGTGCTCTGCAATGGTTTCACAATTGGGCGAAGTATCAAGAGGTGCCCACGGCTACCCCATGGCCTCTGTTTCTTCAAGCCTTAGAGGGACGTTTCGGCGATCACCTTTTGGGCGATCCGATGTCCGAGCTCCTTGCTCTGAAGCAAACGGGTTCATTCACTGAGTACCACGATCGCTTCGAATTGCTGCTGGGTCGTGTTTCAATCTCCGAAGCCTACGCTATCAGTCACTTTGTCAACGGCCTCCGACCCTACGTCCAGAAGACGGTTCGCCTCTTCATGCCACATACGCTTGTTCACGCGTATGCATTAGCGCGCCTTCAGGATCTATCTGCTCCAGTTAAGGAGGGCTTCCCTTCGGGCCCTAAGCGATTCAATTCTCAAGGATCGGGCAGTGATTCTCGCAGCTCACCTTCCTTGCTGCCCACCCCTACTACACCTGTTTTTAAGAGTAAACGGGTGCTGACTCCGGAGGAGGTGGCTGATCGGAGGGCTAGGAACATTTGTTTTGGGTGTGATGAGAAGTTCGATAGGACCCACAGATGTGCTCGGAAGTATCTGTATGTAATGGAGGTGGACGATGGTTTCCGTGAGGAGGAACCACCTGCGGAGGAGGCAAAGGGGTGCGATGAAACAGAGGAGGAGGATAGCCCTCTCATTTCTATTAATGCAATTAGTGGATCAACTTCTCGTGGCTTTCAAACAATGCGTATCGCTGGACGTGTTGGTAAGCGTACTATTCACATCCTTATTGATTCCGGAAGTACTCATAATTTCTTGGATTTGAATTTGGCTAAGAAGCTTGGTCTTCGTCTTACTCCTATTAAGTCGGTTTTTGTTGATGTGGCCGATGGAAATCGGCTTGAATGTGCTTCGATGTGCAAGGATCTAAAGTGGTCTCTAAGGGGAACTTCCCTTACTACTGAGGTGTTACTCCTTCCCTTAGGCAATTGTGATATGGTTTTGGGTGTTCAATGGTTGGAAACTCTTGGGGTGATTAATTGGGATTTCAAACACCTCACCATGGATTTCAAGTTGAATGGCAAACGGTATGTTTTGAGGGGTGGCCAACATTTCCCCCGGGTCTCCACTGTTTCGGATAAGGAAATGAATAAGTTGCTAGCTCATGGAGAGGGTATCCAACTTTGCTGCATTCAGCTTAATGAGGAGGGTCAGTCAGAGCTGCTTGCTTTGGAGAGCTCTGTTCAAGAGGAGCAGAAGGTTCCTTCCTTCATTCACTCTTTTTTGGAGGACCAGAACGTGGTGTTTGAGGAGCCTACTTGTCTTCCACCGCTCCGTTCTCATAATCATCAGATCATTCTTACTCCTGGAGCAGCCCCGGTTAACTCTCGCCCTTACCGTCACACAGCTTTGCAAAAGAATATCATTGAGAAACAAGTTAAGGAGTTGTTGCAACAGGGTTTCATTAGGCCGAGTTCAAGCCCCTTTTCTTCCCCTGTCGTGCTTGTCAAGAAAAAGGACGGCACATGGCGTATGTGTGTCGACTATAGGCGCCTTAATAAGCTCACGGTGAAGGACAAGTATCCGATTCCCTTAATTGAGGAACTCCTTGAGGAGCTCCACGGTGCCTCTGTTTTTTCTAAGATTGACCTTCGTGCGGGTTATCATCAAATCAGAATGAAGCCGGAGGATATTCCCAAGACGGCTTTTAAAACTCATGACGGCCATTATGAGTTTGCCGTGGTGCCTTTTGGCCTCACCAACGCCCCGGCCACTTTTCAAGGCCTTATGAATGATATTTTTAGACCCTTCCTACGGCAGTTTGTATTGGTTTTCTTTGACGATATACTTGTGTATAGCCGTGACATTGCATCTCATCTTTCTCATTTGAAACAAGTATTTGAGTTGCTGCGAGAACATTCTCTGTTCGCTAAGCGTTCTAAGTGTGAATTTGCTAAGAGTCGTATTGAATATTTGGGTCACATTATATCTGTGGAAGGTGTGGCGACGGATCCAGCAAAGCTGCGAGCTATGCAGGAATGGCCTTCTCCGTCAGATGTATCGAAATTGAGGGGGTTCTTGGGCCTTACGGGGTACTATAGACGGTTCATCCGTAACTAAGGGGTGATTGACATACTTGGATTTTGCTTGGTTTTAGAGAGTAATCTTGCATGGTTTTGATCACATTTCGTCTATTATCGGATATGATTATGATTACTTCTCTATTATTTTGGTATTTGACCATTTTGTGAAGAATGTGTAGAAAAATGTGCAAAACAAGTGGATGTGCAATAGCCTTAGTTCGAGGCAGTTTTTCTGGAGATTTCGAAGTCCAATCAGCCTCTAATTCATACCATTCTCTTCGTCTTCGAAAGAGCTTCACGTGGGTATCTTGCACGCCTCAATCGGAGTCCCGTAGAAGAAGTTATGGCCATTAGACGAACACTGCCCAGTCCAGTGAAAACGCCCGGTTTGGGAAGAAAACGCCCGGTTTGAGAAGAAAACGCCCGGGTACAGACTAAACGCCCGGTTTTGAGAAGAAAACGCCCGGGCACGGCGCCCGGGCGGATGTTTTGCTTTATATATATGTGCAACGCCTAGAGTTCACGGGAGAGAGTCCCATCCGCCTCCTACGCCATTCTTCCGCCTCCAAACATCCATATACACGAATTTTCGTCCAAGAGCAAGAGGAGGGCGATTGAGAAGAGTTCAACCATCAAGACGAAGGATTCTCAACCCCCAATTCATCTCCGGGGCAATTAGTATCAATTTACTTGTGTTTTCCATGTTTTCTACCGATTATTTTGTGGGATTTTTGTAAACATGAGTAGCTAGATACATTTGTGGAGCTCTGGGTGAAGATTACTTTGAATATGTTTTGATTTAATTGAATTGAACCTTCGCCTAGCTCTTGTGGTTATTTTGCTTGTTCTTGTGCTTTTATTGTTCTTTTGTTTGGCCAACATTAGAACTATGTCCGTTTAACTAGATTAATCGAGAGATAGCTAGTTTTATGTGGTAAAAGGAACGAGTACAACACATAGGTTTATCTACACTCGAGAGAGGGGACCCTATGTGAGGGCTTGAGTCTTAGGAACTTAAGGAGTTAGAATCTAATCTATTGGAAGGAGACTTTGATAGTTAGAATCTAATCTACAGGGTAGGTGCACTCGAGAGAGGGCTTATTCTAGAATCGCGACTTTCCTAATAATCCTAGAGACACAAATAGGTGAATCGATCTTTTAATGTTATACTTGGCTCATGTAGTTATTTTGTCATTCCCGCGCCTTTACATTCATTGGATTAGCTACCCGTTTGAATGCATCTTTACATTGTTAAAATATACGAGAGTTGATTAACAAATGTGTGATTTGGGAGTGGACAACACCTTAATCAATATCATCCGAGAGGAGTGAGGTTTTGTGTGAGGGTATAAATCTTAGGAGCCTTTTGGAGTTGTGTGCTTACACTATAAGGAGACTTTGGGCCTAGCATGCAACCTACAAGTCATGTGCATTCGAGAGAAGGCATGATCTTACCTTCGTGATAGCTTAGTAACTCTTGAGACCCCTGTCGGCATAGCTCGAAGATTGATTTAGAGGTTTAGTGAGATTAATCAAGACTATAACATTGTAGTTGGATCCCAAAGCTCTACTCTTTCTCCACTTTCTCTTCAATTCACTCATCTTCATTTTATTTACTTTGTTTTGATTCATTGTTCCTAGGATTTAGATACAAAAACCCAATCTTCGGTTGTCTAAATAGCGAATGATCTTGATTTGAGGTACTTAAGCCCTTAATTAGTCTCTGTGGATACGATACTCTTGACTTGCCTTTACTACGATAGCCCCGTACACTTGCGGGTATTTCTCGTGTTAAAATAAATCGAGTCAGTGATTTGTAAGCCTTTGACTGACCTGTTACGGAAGGACGCCTTCCTTTGGGATGATGAGGCCGAAAAGGCCTTCTGCTGCCTTAAAAAGGCCATGTTAACACCTCTGGTGCTGGCTCTACCGGATTTCTCCCTTCCATTCATTATTGAGACCGATGCTTCTAGTTATGGCATTGGTGCAGTGTTAATGCAAGGTGGGCACCCCCTGGCGTTCATCAGCAAGTCCCTTTCCCCTAAGCACAAACTACTCTCGGTTTACGACAAAGAATTGTTGGTTGTGGTGTTCGCGGTCACTCACTGGAGTCACTATGTGAGCCATCAACCTTTTGAGGTTCGAACGGACCATAAGACTTTGGCTCATTTGATGAATCAGAAACTCTCTACTCCCGGGCAGTTAACTTGGCTTTCGAAGTTGATGGCATATGACTTTGAAATTACTTATAAGAAAGGCACCGAGAATTTGGTGGCTGACGCTCTGTCTCGGGTGCATTCCTCGGAGATCTTCTGCATGGCTATCACCTCTGTTTCTACTGATATTTACCCGCTGGTTGTTGCCACATGGTCCTCTGATCCGACTCTCCGTTCTCTGATTTCGGAGCTTAAACAGGACCCTTCGAAGCACTCCAAATTTTCCTGGATTGCTGATCAGTTACGCCGCAAAGGGAGATTAGTGGTTGGTGAGGATGCAGGTTTAAGGCTGAAAATAGTAGGTCTGTTCCATGACTCCAGTACGGGCGGCCACTCGGGTATTTTGGCTACTTATAAACGCCTTTCTTCCCTATTCTATTGGCCTAATATGGAGAAACAAATTCGCCAATACATAAGGGAGTGCGATGTGTGTCAGCGCTTCAAATATGATCATAGCGCTTCCCATGGGCTTCTACAACCCCTCCCCTTACCCGAGGATGCTTGGTCTCACATTAGCATGGACTTTATCGAGGGTCTGCAGGTCTCTGCAGGTAAATCAGCGATCTTGGTAGTGGTTGATCGTCTCACCAAGTATGCTCACTTTATGAGCCTCGCCCATCCTTTCACAGCTCTGACTGTGGCTCAGTCCTTCTTGGACTATGTTTTCAAGCTTCACGGCTTGCCCTCGGTTATTATAAGTGATCGGGACAGAGTCTTTTTGAGTGCTTTTTGGTCGGATTTTTTTAAACTACAAGGTGTGGAGCTGAATATGTCTATGGCTTATCATCCTCAAACCGACGGCCAAACGGAGGTGGTCAATCGGTGTTTGGAGACATATCTGAGATGTATGTGTGGGGATCAGCCGTCCACCTGGAGTAAATGGCTGAGTCTAGCTGAATTTTGGTATAACACATCGTTTCATTCAGCCATTCAAACTACTCCCTTTGAGGCTCTCTATGGGTATCCACCACCGGTCCATATTCCTTATTTTCGGGGTGACTCTTCGGTTCACGATGTGAATGAAACCTTGGTTGCTCGTGAGGCTATGCTTGAGGTGCTTAAGCATCATCTTGGGCGTGCTCAGAAACGCATGAAACAACAACATGATCGACACCGCTCGGATATGCAGTTTAAGGTGGGCGATTGGATCTATTTAAAGCTTCAACCTTATCGCCAAAACACCCTCCGTGATCGTCAGTTTCAAAAGCTTAGTCCCCGTTACTTTGGGCCATTTAAGGTGATCGATAAGTTCGGCCCAGTGGCGTACAAATTGCAGCTGCCGGCTGAGTGCAAAATACACTCTGTTTTTCATGTATCGCAGCTTAAGAAGAAGATTGGCTCACTTGACAAGCTGCATGGGACTCTTCCTTCTGTGGGGAACTCCACATTCTTGGAACCAGTCAAGATTTTGGGCCGCAAGCTGGTGAAGAGGGGAAATCGTCCAGCCACTCAGGTGTTGGTCCATTGGGCAAACTCTTTTCCGGAGGATGCTACATGGGAGTTTTTGCATGAGTTGATGGAGCGGTTTCCGCATTTTAAACCTTGAGGGCAAGGTTTATTTCGAGGAGGGAGATTTGATACGAGAAATAAGCGCGAAAGGTGACGAGATAAATAAAGCGGTGCATGGGTGCATGCAACCGCAGGATCATAGGGGATGAAATCACACACACGGCGCACATTAGGAATGAAATGTAGTTAGAGGAGGTGAAGTTTGTTAGATCGTACACTTGAGTCACTATAAGAATTGTAATTTCCTTAATTGTAATCTCATTATTATGATTTAATGCAAAGTGCTCTCCCTTCCTCCCCGTCTTCATCTACAAGCAACTCTTTGTGCATCGGTGCTATTCCGGTCATTGTTTCATCTTCCGGTGACCCCAATACCGCACCAAACTAATTGAAGAAAAGAATGAGAGAGAGAAATACTCACTTGGAGCTGTTGAGGGTACAGAGAAAAGAGGGATGAAGCTGAGCAGTAATGGCTGTTCAATTCCTTGAA
Organism: Salvia hispanica; assembly: GCF_029641045.1. Classification (NCBI taxonomy): domain Eukaryota; kingdom Viridiplantae; phylum Streptophyta; class Magnoliopsida; order Lamiales; family Lamiaceae; genus Salvia; species Salvia hispanica. Next base: position 5,464,593 of record NC_142696.1, read on the forward strand.
CCCTAATAATTTAGAAAAATTACAACTACGTCCCCAAAGTATATGTAATTTGCGAGGATCGGTTTTGGGATATCTGGATTTGGGCTTTCCTTGGGCTGCTTCTAACACGGGTTTCTCATTTACGAAGAAATTATTTATTTCTCTTTTCTTCCAGTTTCTTAACTTTAGTATGACGCAATTTTTAAATTTTATCCGTCTGTCAAAATAAATTTGATTGTCGAATTTCAAATAAACGGAAATAGTTGTTGGAAGGAATACTTGAAATTTAACTATGAATATTCATATTAGTGAGAGACCAAAGTGGATATTGTTGGATATCCGGAAAAGATAACATACAATATAATTCCCAAAAATGTAGCACAACTCCATGTACAAAACCAATAAAAGAAACAGATTGTGATAAACAAAGCTATTGATAGAGAAACAGAGGGAACTACTACAGTAAAAGGTTGTAGGAAACTAAGAAGCAAGGTGTTATATGAAAGTCCAAACGGGCGACAGACACTATCGCACCTTCTTCAAGAGGTCGGCTGTTCTGGACTCAGCATCATACTTGATGAAGTTCCACCAAATGTATGTGAGAGGGATATTGGAAGCTTGCCAAACAGTTTCACCATGCACTATTCCTTGATAAGGAGGAAAGTCTAGCATCTTCACCACCACACCAAATGCACCTCCCACTACCACCATCCACAACTTCCATCTGCAAGGAAGATTCGTCGTCCCACCCCAAACTGCCCAACTCACCGCTTGGGCAATGCCCATGCCAATGCACACTTTTGTATTCCACTCTGTCAACAATTTTTTAAAGGGTCACAACTACTAAACCTACATATAAGTGTTTAGCATAACCACTTATTTATTACTCAAATAGACCAATATTCTTTCATGTGATACCATTTTCATCTCCTATAGTTTATTACAACATGTGAGATCCAACTTCAGTCGGTACGACCAAAACAATTATCACATGTTGTTCCTGTTCTCACTGTGCGACTACTCTGAAGTTTCAAAACACTAGTTCATATGAGGTCTCAATAACATGAAAATGCGATGAGATATTTCTATAAGCATTTTGAGCAGTTTAGTATGATGATAGAAAAATTTGAAAAATCATGAATACGAACACACATCTATCTATCTTTACATACTTTCAAGCAGCACATGAAGTAAGAGTTCATAGGCGCCTAGTGACATGGTAGCTTAAATGCACATATCTCATATCTCAAAGGTTTGCTTTTTCCATTCTTTGCTTTTTTTTTTTTAACTGGTGTATCAAAGTAGGCAGTGATATGCATGTTCAGGAAGGACTTGTGAGTTGTGACAGAGAGATACCTCTCAAGAACACATACTATACCTATAAAGATAACAGATCATTTTAAGATAAAGATGTAAGATGATACCATAGTCCATATTATAGTTGCAAAGAAACAAAATGTGTGTGGTGGCAAATGCAAAGATTGGAGCAGCAACCATGACTCTGGCAGCATCACTTCTTAAACCAAAGCTTCTAATGTTTGCCAATATAATTGAGTATCCAAGAAATGCAACAGCAGATGAATAATCAAGCTTTTCTGTCAAGGCCATGTCTCTGCATTGAAGGTTTAAAGGTGTCAAAATTTTTCCATTTAAGTAATTTGTCTCGACAGAGTGTTATAATGTTTTGGATTAATGTACATTTTTAACTTCCCTAGGCTTAGTGCAAACAAAAATCAAGGATAACATCACAAGATCAAATGAAAAATTAATACCGGAAGTGGTATATTGCGCTCCAAAACCATGAATTCATAGCCAGGAGACCGTAGACTTTAAAGAGGCTAGCGTAATCATAAAATGGCGTCTTATCCGGTTTCAAAGGCAAGCTGTAATAAAGAAGGTTGGAGAAAGAATGCCAACCATGAAAATGCATCACAAGGTTTAGAGCTGAAATGGCTATAGAGATTGGTTCCTGTGCAAACTGAGGACATCTTATCAGTGCATACATAAAATGAGTGAAGAGAATGATACATGGAAGAAAAAACATGGCTCAACTCTTAAGGCAGCCAACCTGAAATCCATATTGGCACCGAGAAGGCCATTTTCCATGATATTTAACAGGCTCCAATCCAAGTTCTATTCTTTCTTTTTCTCTGTAAAGCATACAATGGTAACGACAGTTACCTTGGCAGTCCCATTGGTTCCACCAAAAATAAAGATTCTTTATCTTGTACCAAGAGCCATCAAGGAGAGAACCATCTGAAGCCGAGTTGCAGCACGAGAAGCATTTTGCCCCAACACAACCAGTCTTTTGACATTGTGAAAAGCAAGCCCTAAAAGTACGTAGAAGTTAAGGTTCAACCTATAGCAAAATTATATGAGCAGTTGATTTGAACAAAATATAGTAAGTTAACTTGGTAAAGTTGCTTAATGCAAACAACTAATTTATCTTCAATACGAAACCAAAAAGCAAGGGCCGAGCTTTACTTATATAATTGGTCTGAATCACCAGGATTAGGACTGGCTTCATATACTCTGACAAGTGATGAGAACACGAAAAAGCATATAATCCAGCAACATTTGGCCATCTGTACAAAAAATTATTCCAATTATATTTGGTTATAAATAAGGAATGAAGAAGGTCCACGCATGGTGATTAATGATCCTGAAACTCATAAAGTTTGACTAATTTTTTCATTGAAAACAAATCACGAGTTTATAATCGAGAAAGGAAAGTATTATATACTGTAACATGAAATAGATAAACTATAACATGAAATAGCTGGTGAGTGATTCGCTTGCTCGAATGATTCTTACTTGAGCCATTAAACATCTAAATAGTTTCATCAATCAAAACGATCAGAACTTTACATTTCTAAACACATTAAATGAAAAATGGTCGATATATGATATTAATTTATCAAGCAATTAGCAATGATCAAGTTCAATGCTTGAAGATTCAATCCGACCTCTTTTATGCATCCATCAAACAACTGAAATTACTGATCGATGTTGTTGGAATTCTACCATGAATGACATAAGATTTATCCATTATTAAAGCAACATCAACTACCGACATTAAATTGGAAACTATGTTGTGCGAAATTTTCAACATTGCATCCACGTTAAAAATAGAGGAATGAATCCGATTTAGGTCAGGCTATACACAACTCATGCCAAAATGCTAAATAAATTAGAGAGGAATGGCGGATTGTAGAAAATGACATACCAGTATGGCGATCGTGTCCAAGAATTGATGAGATTCCGGAGTCAGAAGAAGAAAGAGAAGTTAGAAATTTGGTGAAGGGAGAGGAAATAGGAGGGAAATAAGGCATAAAGTTGAACTCTTTGAACCCTGGAAATATGGAAGCATTGAACAACTCTCTTGCACACTTCCTAAAAAATATATTTGCACTTCATTTTAGTTTTATCATGCTAAAAATGATTAATATATTTATTAATTTTTTTCATTTTAATAAGATGAATCTCATTTTGTATTGATAATAGTTTAATCACTTTTTCTCTCTCTCTTTTATTATAAATTTTGAAAAATTGTGTGTCATCCACATTTTAAAATCAGGGATAATGTTTTTGGATACATTAGACTGTCCACATCCCTATCTCTTATCCATCTCTTAATCATCTCATCTCTTCACTATTCATGGATTTCACTGTACTTTTCACCCCATCTCTTAACTAAAACACAATACCTGCCCATCCATCTCTTAATCATCTCATCCCTTAACTATTTATTCAATTTTTTTTTTGTTTTTAATTCCAACAAATTCAATTAATAAAAACACACTTCATTAAATAAAATAAAACTACAATTTAAAATACTAAAAAAAAATACATAATTAAAATCCAAAAAAAATAAATAAAAAAATACATAATTTAAAATACTCTAAATTAAATTATAAAAACTACTCCGCCGGTGAATCATCCCCGAAGTCGGTGGCGGTGCATCCATGTTAGATCGAGGCCGAATACCAAGTTGACTTGTCAGATGCTCAATGCCGTCCAGATGGGCTTCATAGTTCATATTTGGGAGACGTCATTTTTGAAGTGTCAGCCATCGTGGCGAGCAGGTACATGGACATTAGGGTGTTCGAGCGCGAGCCCGCTGGCTTGATTCGCCTCGGTCCCTCCCACTCCCCTTGTCTCTAGCCGCCTTCGCCGCCTTTGTCCCTTGCGGCCGATGGCGTGCCATGCCCTCAACCTCTTGTGAGGTGTTGCCCGACCCGCCCTCACTAGACGAGTATTGGCCACCCGCCGCATGCTTCGTGCGTTTTGAGTTCGACCCTGTGCAAGACTGGACACCGCCAGCCCACCTTTCAAGGTGGTGGACTTGCGACCAAGCATCGACATGTTTGAAATCTTTACCGGTGTCGTCTTTAAAGACCCGCAACGCCGCTCTCAGAATGTCGGCTCCACTGGCTCCACTTTGGTAATTCGCCGCTTCTTCCTTGTATATCGCGCAAAAAATTTTGACATCTTTGTCGCATCGGTCCTAATGACTGCGGGTGCGGCGGTGGGACACCTTCGGCTTTGTCGAGTTGTAAGCTTCAGTGACTTTTTTCCAAAAACACAAGTGGGTTTGTTGATTCCCGACGATGGGATCGTACGAGACGCTGACCCAAGCGTCGTATAGAGCCAACGTCTCCTTGCGACCATATGGATGATGGCCTAGATCCTCCACCTCCTCCTCGTCGCCCTCTTCCTCCTCGGCATTGACACCGCGACTGGCGGAGCCTCCACCGTCTATTGGAAGGTTTCCCGCAGTGTGTTTATCCGGAAACTCTCCCGAATTTGGGATAATCCCAGCATTTGCCCATACCTCTGGGAGGGGAGGGACGATAGGATGCATCCACATCAAAATGTGGTGTTTGGTACGCCGCCGGCATTGTTGAGCCTGTTAGGTTTGGTATACTGAAAAGTATGTTTCGAGCAAGTTTCGCGCGAATAGAATCCTTCTTGTATACATAAAACTCTATAATCCACTTTTAACCCGATTCAGTATTATTCAAGTAGTCTCGCACGAATAGAATCACTATTATTATTACATTGTGTTTGCTTGTGCATTTATAAGATGTTTTATAAACATTTAAATGTATAAGAAGCAAACAAAGTCTAAGTCTTTTGCTTAGTAGACCGGTTGTGGGCGACGTCCATTTTAATGTAACACGTTCAGATCTATGCAACGCTTTGCAAAAGAAAAAGAAGAATTTCACAACTTAGATAGGCTTTGACTACCTATCGTGAAAGGTTGCAATGTTAGTCCTCATATTTCTAAGCATTACTGCAATAAGATGACATTGGTGTGGTATAGCACTGAAAGGATCTAACAGCAAGACGTGTCTTTATGCTATCTACTGAAAGACTAGGTCTTGATAAAATACTATTTCTTAATCTACACATGTTAGCATTGAGCATACGGTATTGATTATGCGCTACTTTGACTTATCAAATGGTGCGGGTTTTTCGCAACCCAATAATCCTGATATATTGGGTAGTGGTGATTAATATCTAGCAGTGCTAGGATTGCTATTATGTTGTAACGTGCGCGAAGTGAGTCTCGTTTGATAATGTCCTCAAGAGGAGCTTGAACAAGGTTTTATTATTCGAAAAACTGGCTAGTTGGAGTTTTATTACTCTATGAATAATAAATAAATGTTTCTTGCTAAGTCCACTCTTGGAATTAATAAGATATTAAGTAATTAAGTCCATAGCAGACATTAATTAATTAATAGACATTTATATCTTAAGCACGAGAAATAAATAATATATATAACGGAAACCCGGATTACTTGTAATTTCGGATTTAGATGGGGAGGTCAATATTACTTCTGTAGTGGCTGCTCGTAATATTCCAATATAAACTTGTATTAAATTGTGGGTTCAATTTAATTAGTAAAAAGCTAATTGAGGTGAGCACATATCCAAAACCTTCCATAGATCCATGTCTGGGCCCAAAAGGAACTTAATATAAATAGGAGAATAAAGGAGACAAAAAATAATTAATTTTTGATGAAAAATTTCGTCCAGTTCTAAACAGAGTAGGGACGATTTTTTTCCATTATTTTTCTCCTCCGTGAGTTTTTCAGCTCCTTCTCCGTGAGGAATTTTCTGTCTTCTTTATTCGAGCCCTAGTATTTTGATTAGATCAGCCCACCCTAATATCGAGATACAGTTCGGGAACCAGAGAGAAAATCCGTGGTCTAGTATTGAAAATCATCACGTGGAGAAGACGCGAGCAATCGTCGATTCTTTGGAGAATCAAATCGGTAACTCTAAACCGTAATATTCATGTTTAGGGTTTACTTTCTATGAGCATGAATTATTTGCGTTCTAGCATGCAATTATCTGTTTAACATGTGAATTGATTAATCGCATAATCGGTCAAATAGATCCTTGTCTGATTTATTTATTTTGTACAAGTCTTCCGCTGTGCAAGGGGCACCAAAACCCCAACAGAGCCTTGGGTGACCGGCGATGAACCGAAATCGGTAACACCCAAAACGTTGTACATGCCCCCCAATCGCCAAACGTGTTCAAGTCGAACCCGCCGGAGCCGCCAGAGTTTCCGTCACCGGACATTTTTTCAAAACTTGGATAGGAAAGAGAGATGATTTGAGAGAAGAATAGATGAGTGTTTGTGTGTAGAACGGATAATGAAAGTGGAGTAGAGAATGAAAAGGAATGAAAAGGGAGTATTTACAGAATAAAAAAAGAATAAATAAATAATAATAATAAAAATTGACCGTTGAACTTTCATATACCGTTTAACATTTTTTTTAAATTTCGAAAAATCAAATTTTTTTAAAAATAATAATTATGACGTCATAAATACGACGCCCACTCGACGGCCGGCGAGTGGGTGTCACGCCTAGCGCCAACGCGCTGTCTCGATGGGGTGTTCGTTCGCGCAAGACGCGCAACGAGCTAGCGCGGTGCTATGGGACAAGATGGAGTTTGCAACGCTGTCTCGTCGCCGTCTCGTCTCGAAGAGACGAGATCGAGACGGCGACGATCCGCGCTGCAGATGCCCTTACGTACTTCCTCCATCTCATTACAAGTAATTGATTTTTTTGTTGTTGTCTCATTATAAGTGATTAATTTTCATTTTAGCTAAAAAGAAAATATATAATCGCTCTTACTTTACTCTTTTTCATACTTTACTCTTATTTTTATCTCTCTTACTTTATCACCTCTCCTATTTTATTATCTCCAACTTAACACAACGTTGTGTTAACAATTACTCCCTCCATCCCGCTTAAGATGACACGTTTTCCTTTTTAGTTTGTCTCAACTAAGATGACACATTTCATATTCTGGAAGCTTTCTCTCTCCAATTAATACACCCAACAACTTTTTCTCACTCCTATTAAAATATTCATCTTTCTTTCTCTCTCTCTATTTTAATACTTACATCCACATTCTCTCTAAAATTAAACATTTTAATCAATAACTCCTAAAATTCCGTGTCGGCTAAGGAATGTGTCATCTTAGCCGGGACGGAGGGAGTATTATTTTCTTAAATCCTGTCTCAAACGAAAATCAATCACATGCATGCGGCCGATTGGGGGAATACTTCCCAAAGCTAAAGGCCTTAGGTTGAATTTCAGATGTATATATGTTTATTTGTTAAAATTCTATAGAGAAATAAGCTGATCCCTTTATTTATAATTAAATAATAAAAGTAATCAAAGTCATGAAAATAAATCAAGTATTACTGTATAACTTCTATCGCAATACCATTAAGGCATTAACTATTATATTCAGAATTCTAATTCTCCAACTTTTATGTACTACTAGTATTTATCTTTGTTCTATATTTAGAATCTTTACATATTTAGTTATTTAATACTCCTATAATTTAAATTTTTATACGAGTATGTTAGTAATAATAACAATAATACTATAAAATACTCCCTCTGTTCCATAGTAATAGAGGCATTTCATTTTGCACACTCGTTTTGAAAAAATAATTATAAATAGTTAAAGTGGAGAAAAAGTAAAATAAAAGAAAGAATAATATAGAGAAGAGTCTTATCTATAATATTCTCTCTCTTGCTTTACTTTTACTCCACTTTAACCATTTATAATTATTTTTTCAAAACGAGTGCGCAAAATGAAATGCCTCTATTACTATGGAACGGAGGGAGTAATAACTAAGCAATAAAACCTAAAATAATTTAAAATTATGAATCATACTTAACTATGAATATAAAAATAAATAAATATATTAATATTACATAATCAATTAATAACTACTTATTATAATTTAATAATAATAAAATTTGATTATTATGTACCAAAAATGAATAAAACAATTATCAAGTACCATTTTTGTGCGAAAGTGAAAGATCGAATACTATTTATGCCGTTCATTCTATATTTAATGATTAACTACAAAAATGAAAATGTTAAGGATAAATATTTTTGAGTTGACCATCTTATTTTAGAAATGTAATTTGTATAAATATAAAATATATAAAAAGAAAAATTATTAAAAAACACGATAAACAAAATACTACTCCCTCCGTCTCCCATTAAGGGTCACACTTTTCCATTTCGGTCCGTCCCCAATTAAGAGTCACACTTTAATTTTACCATAAATAGTAAGTAGGTCTCACATTCCAATAACTCAATTCACTCACATTTTATTATAAAACCAATATAAAAAAATGGGTCCCACATTCCACTAACTTTTTCAACCAACTTTTCTTTACATTTCTTAAAACTCGTGCCCGGTCAAAGAGTGACTCCTAATAGGGGACGGAGGGAGTATAAGAATATCATGCGTGGGATATCATCAGTTGTTGATAACTATCTTAAATTTATAACTGACAACTACTTCAATAACTTACATATGAATGTCAACATGAAGACATTTGTATGTGAACTAAACGTAGTTGGCATACATATGTACCTATCTCAACTACATTTAATTGACATACAAATGTTTTCGTATTGACATCTATAACTTAGATTATTGACATAGTTGTCGGTTACTATTAATTGAAGATGTAAACCTAAACAAGACCCTGTCATGCGTTTAAATATATTTGAGCTCACCATTTTATTTAGAAATAATGATCACTGTTAAAATTTTCATAATTGAACTCAAAAATTCAACAATATTTGTTAGTAATATATAAATACTTCATAGAAAGAATGAAAATTAGAAATAAGAGACGAAAAGAAATGAGCATATCACGTGAATTTCTGCGTTTTAGAAATTGCATATAGTATTGTGCTTTTAAATACAAGTTGCTCGCATTCCTTGAATTTGTTCATTCCATTTTTCTTTATATTCCGTGAGTTAATTAAATTAGAACACATAATATTGTTAAACATGAAAACCTGATCTGTAGGATATGCTAGAGTGAGATACATAACTGAAAAGCATGTACTAACTATTACTCCCTATACATGGTGTGTCTCCCTGCCACTTCCTTCTTGTTCATTCCAATCTAACTATATACTAGTAGATGATAATCAACTCAAAAACAGTAAGGATTAGTAGGAGTAGGAGCAACAGCAACAGCAGCGGAATCGACCATGGATCGAAGATCTTCCCAATCCGCGTGTTTCAAAAACTCATCGATGTCACCGTACATACTGTAGTTTGAATAAGATTGCTGCTGAAGATTCTCCACACTGGTTTCAGTTGATACTTGCTTCTTCACAAGCGGAGCTGTGAAGCTGATGTAGCTCCGCCCGTGCTGATCCTCGCTCGCGGCTACAGTTGTCACTCTCTTCGCTGCCGCCATATCCTTCCAGTCCGGCACGTACTTCCTGTTGGAGGTGCTTCGCTTCAGTATTCGGCATAGAGTCCACACTTCCTGCATATACAAATACCAAATTAACATAGGGGGTGTTCGGTTGGCAAGACTAAATCTCATGATTAAATATGTATCATGTTTGGTTCATAAGATTGACCCCCTCAACTTAATCCTAGACGGATAGTCTCATGATAATTAGTCATAGCCTCCCCCTCCAACTAAAATAATCCTACAACTTAATCCCAGATATGGATAGTCTCATGATAATTAGTCATGGCAACCGAACGCCACCATAGTATATGAGTTGGTGACGGTCAGTTTGTTAGACCAGATAAAAGTAGTAACATATTATATTGTTAAAATAATATTTATCTAGAATTAAATTTAACATGGCAGTAAGGATGAGATGGTTAATCTAATTTTGGCATTACCAAGCTTATGAGAAAAGTGCAACCAAACAAGAGATAGTTAGATTAGAGATGAGTGGGGTTACTGGTTCCTGTAGGGTAGTGGCGGGGAGGCGGAACTCGTGCATCATCCAGTCGGTCTTGGTGCCCTTGCCGGCAGAGCCACGGTAGTAGACGAGGGACTTCTTTAGACCAATGCAGTCGCGGTCGGAGGAGTAGATGGGGCGGTCGATCCCTGTGGCCTTCCAGAACCCTGACCGAGTCACCCTATTTGGCCTCATGCTGTTCTTGTATTTCTTCCCTCTTCTACAGAAGAAGTACCACTCTCTCTCCCCTGTGGCTAATTATCATCATATCTGTTATTTTATTATCACCAAAACAACTATTTATCATATCAAATTAATACTATAAGTAACATACTCGGAAGATCCCATGGGTCGAATTTGTAGATGTCTACGTGCTTGATGAGGTCGAGGCGGATGGGCCGCTTTTCGACCTTGCGTCGCAGATAGAACCCAACGAGCTCTTCGTCAGTGGGGTGAAACCGGAAACCCGGAAGCTGGACGTCCTCGTCCTCATCCTCTTCCTCTTCCTTTGAGATTGTGCTGCTCACGTTTTCCTCTTCCATCATGGATAATACACCACCGGAAACTATTACTACTACTTTATTTTCCACAGATCGTACGTGTATATGTAGTAGCAAATTAATCAATCACCATTTTCTTTTCCTTGAACTTTCTGTGTGAAACCACTTCGTACTTGATGTACGCCTTAGAAAAAGGAACATTCTCAGCAATATAGAGATAGACAAGTTTATGTAATATTGTGTGAGAGAGAAAGTTGATGTAGTGCATTGTGTGGGCGAATATACAATATTTAATTCGGTCAAGTCACGAAGGTTGACTTGTCGCATCCTTGGTCCTGATTTTTTTGATTATGGACGATCGTCGATGGAAACGGTCTTCAATTTCTAATGAAATCACCATCAACACTATTTTGGTTTTATATTTCCATAGGAAGGAGTGTTAATTTTTAAACGAGACAGTGTTTTCTATTAGATCAAAATCAAATAACATCAATATCCAGGTTGGTGCTACTAATTCAACATACTGCCAGTGACATTAGGGAACTCGAGGTTTAATTTCCATTTTCCACTTGGAAAAGTTGGGCTAATAATAGAAGGATCTTACCTTCTATATCACACCATTCCAAAGTAAGAGTACTATTGTTGTACCATCACTAAAATATAGATATAAAATTAAGGACAGTATAATTCTTATAGTATTTGATTTTATTTAAAAATATTTTGAAATTGATATCCAACCCAAAATTCACCCCCCTCCATTATTTTTAGTCACCAGCTCCAAACTTAATTTGTCAAAAGTTATTTAATGCTATAACACTTTCGTATACATGTGATGAATAAATTCAAATGCGAAACTCTAATTTTGTCGCAAGACTATTTCATTTTCGTATACATGAAATTTATGTCGCATGACTATTTTATTTTATAATAATGTGAATAAAAAGTGATCGACCGCGAGTGCATGAGCTAGCTAGGAAATATCCTCCCATTGACAAATTAATTCAAGTCGGTCATAGATTGCCAGTGTGATTCCATTAATTATGTATTTATGTTGACATTGATGATATCACATGCTTGATAAAAGAGAACGATTTTGATTTTTCATAAATATTATTCCATCTATCTCATAAAAAAAAATAGATTTTGATTTTTTATAAATATTATTCTATCTGTCTCATAAAAATATGCACTTTTTATTTTCATCTGTTCCATAAATATATAAGCATTTCCATTTATGAAATGTTATCCCTATTTATTATCCATGTACATCAAGTTATATATGTACAAGACTTATACCTTTATTAAAACATTAATATTTGATAATATGGTAATACCAAGATAGAGAATTATATATGGACATTTCTAATTGTTTGATTTTATATTTAAGCTTAACTCAAAGCCCAATATAAGACAAAGGTCCTACCCAATCTTTCCATAATTATAACTTTAATCATGTTTATATAACCCACTAATTTGTCAAGTTAAGCTATTTTTATTTAATACTCCCTCCGTCCACAAATAATAGATCTATTGTTGTTCGGCACGGGTTTTAATTTAGAATTGGTAAAGTAAGAGAGATGGGGAGAAAAAGTAGGTAAAGTAAAAGAGATAGGGAGAAAAGATGAGTAAAGTATGAGAGAGGGAAGAAAAAGTGGGAAAAGTACGAGAGATAAACTTTCCATTTTTAGAAAGTGATCTATTTTTTGTGGACGTCCCAAAATGGCAAAAGTGATCTATTTTTTGTGGACGGAGGGAGTACTATTCAAATTTAGATAATTTCTTGTTGGAATCTATGCCCGGTCAAATGACTTTGACCAAGTATAATTTTAACGGGACATTTAATTTTGTGAAATTAAATGATATAGCATCGATCTAAGTTCGGAGTAGATGACCGTAGTATATTCATTTTCTCAAATCCGATTCCCGGTGTGTGAAAAATAATGAATTAAAGTTGTGCAAAATTGCAAACTAATTAAATGAGCTACGAGAGAAGCCAAGTGTTTAATTAAGAGAGTTAATTATCCCACATTGGTAATGATAAGCTTATTAAAAAAGTATTTAATAAGAAGGACTATTACATGTAATAATTTTAGTGGACTAAGATGGGTGAAAGAGCTCACACGCGCCCGCACGCGCGCGCCGCGAGCCTCGACCCCGAGCCTGTGCCCGTGCCCTTGTCCTTGGATCTTGGCAATTGGTCTTTGGGCTATTCTTTGGCCTGGTCGTGGGCTTACCCAAGGCTAGCGGGTCTAGTTATTTTTAGACCACCACCATTTCCACGTCAGCAAGCCAAGCGGGATGACACCTCGTCAGGATGACGCGGTAAAGCTAACGTGGCTGACAAGTAATAGTCCACGTCGTGAATGAACCTAGACGTGTCTAGATTCAACCTCTCCAGCTCTGAGCTCGTAACGGCTTGTAACGCCCGACCGTTACAGCCTCACCATGATGACAACCATCAAGGCTGTGTTGAACCCTGCAGTGGCTGAGCCTATAAATAGGCTAGCCACTCCATGCATTCTACACACTAGAATTCACAAGCATTTCACCAAAACATAAGCTCTCTCTCTCTTTAGCAAAGTTCTTCTGTCGAAGTTCTTCCCTCACCTCCATTCAGTTCGTCGGAGCTTTGCTGATAGTGGTGCTGCTTCACCAGAGACGTAGTAAATACACTCGGATTTTGCACGGTTTCATTATTTTGCACGGATATTGCACGGTTTCATTATTCGTATATTTTATCCATTTTGGTATTTTGACGTGTTTTGTAAGAAATGTGCAAAATAGAGCAGAAAAAGAGCATAAAAAGGTGAATTTCTGAAGCTGGAATTGAAGGGACACCCAGTGGGCAGCTGCAACATGCGCAGCGGTCGCTGCAAAGACTCCAGAAGGCTCTGACTCTCTCCAGCGGTCACTGGGCCCTTGCCAGCGACTGCTGGGAAAACGCGACACGCGATAACTATCTTCAAACTCAATTTTCTGGCGATCTTGAAGTCCGATCGGGGCGTTCTACACACCATTCTTTTCGTCTTGAAAGTTTCTTCAAGATGGTACCAAGATCACCTCAATCGGAGTTCTGTGGAGAGAGTTAAGGCCGTTCTACAATGTCGCGCAAAGCTGTAAAATGCAGTGTAGGCGGAAATTTAAAGAAGGAAAGAAGATACTACCTTATGAATCCAAATCTTTTCCTTACACTATAGGGAACGAAAATTACCTTCTCCAAACCTTTTTCGTGCCTACAAGGAGCATAGAATTCAAGGGAGATCAAGCAAGAGCAAGATTAATTCTTCCGGGTTTTATCTAGTTTTTATTTGATTGAACATGTCTTAATTTGCTTATATTTATTTAGATTATCTGTCTATGGATAACTAAATTTATAGAATCCTAGGGGATGAAAGTAATTGAGTCTATGTAGTTCTTTTTGTTTTGTTTAATGTTCAGAACTCATTTTTTTTTAATTATTCCTTGGTTTATATTTAATTGCTTGGTTGTTACTTTGATTATTGTCAATCTCTTATTGGTGATAACTTTGAGTGGTTTATAGTTTATGTGTCAATACAATATTTGTGACATGAGTGTTGATACACAATAGGAATAACTCCTAGTAGAGCTTTAGTCAGAGAACATAGAACTAAATAATTAGAATTACTAATGAGTTGATACACAATAGGAATAACTACCCTAGGGTTCCCTTGTCTCATTTGCTTTCTCAAACCAAGTTAACTGCAAACTGCGAATCTGTTCCACTATTTTCACTTAATTGCTTTCTTTACTTGCTTTTATTTTCCGTTTTTCTTAGTTTAAGAGCATCCGCAATGGTCGGCTAGCGACCGGCTAGCCGATTCGTCGCGCTGGCCGATCGGCTAGCCGAACCATTGCAATCGGCCAGCGCAAAATCGGCGAGCGGATCGGCGTGGGCTCGCCGATCGCTCGTCGCTGGCCGAAACGCTAGCCGATCGGCTAGCCGCCATTGTGGAGGCCCGATCGGCCAGCGCCGATTTTCGATTTTTTTTTTTAAATCATATATAAACGCGATTTTCGTTTCATTTTCATTTGCACCACTTGTTTTAACGAGTTTTCTCTCTCTCTAACTTTCTGTTCAAGAGCATCATTGAGTGATGGATCACAACAACGAGTCCAGTCCGGCGACGAGCGGCTCTCAGACTCCCACAGTACCCGTGGGATCTGGATGGGGGCAGATGGGCCCGGGATTTAACATCCCTTGGAATCAGATGATGGGGATGATGGCTGGTGCGCCGGGGGGGGAGATGGGGTGGAACCAGGGGGGTATGCCGGGGGGTATGCCGTGGGGGATGCCGGGCGGCGGGCAGGGGAGCGGCGGGCAGTCAGCGCCCGGGTGGGGGGGTATGCCCCAGATGCAGCAGCAGATGATGCTGCAGCAGATGATGGGGATGATGTGGCAGGGGGGATGCCGGGGGGGATGCTGCACGGTATGTATCCCGGGATGCCGGGGGGGGGGGGGGGGGGGTGCAGGGGTCACCGGGAGGGGACGCGGTATATCGGCCCTCGCTTGATTTTTTGACGGCATCGTCTCACACGTCGACCCCGGTGGAGACGCAGTTCTCTGGCGATGACCTTCTGTCATTGCATGATATGGGGATCGATCTCGGGGACGATGATACTCCCGTTCGAGCGACGCCGGCCGCGCCGAGGAAGAAGACGAGGGGGAAGGGGAAGGACAAGGCGGTCGGCGAGTCATCACAGCCCACTGCCACCGGCCGGAGGAAGTGGACGGAGGATGAGTACGCCGCGGTGGCCAAGGGGTGGTTGGAGGTGTGCGACGATCCACTGGTTGCGAACAACCAGCGGGTCATCAACATGTGGGCGAAGATCAGTGCTGCCTATAAGAGGCACTGCCCGCACGGGAAGGACTTCAGCAACGAGGAGGTCCGGAAGGGGTGGGAGCGCACCAGGGCCGCGGTTGGCCGTTTTGCGAATTTGTACGCCAACGCCCTCCGTCAGCTCAGAAGTGGGCAGACTGAGGACGACGCCCGGAGGATAGCCGCGAGTCAGTTCCCCTTGGAGGGGACGTATAAGGAGTTCACTTTCTGGGAGTGCTTCTTGTTGCTGAAGGACTCGGAGAAGTTCCGGGCGGGGTGCGACGTTGGGTGGCCGAAGAAGCAGCGACTTAACTATAGCGGCGACTACAGCGGCAGCAGCGGCGGATCCCACGACCTCCCCCCGGATGCTGAGGAGTTTCCATCCCCTCCTTCATTTACTGGTCGCCCCTGCCCGGTTGGACAGAAGCGGGCGCAGCGGGCTGCGAGGGGCGGATCCCCCCTATCGCCCCGCGAGGTCCAGTCCTCCGCCCTCCCAGCCGCCCCACTCGAGTACACTCTCCATTCGCGTAACCAAACGCGGGCTCAGATGTTACAGGTCTTCCGAGAGTGGAAGAACACCACTGACCCCACGGAGAAGAGGATTCTTTACGAGATGCTCGAGAGCATGCGTGCTGATTTAGAGATCGCGAGGTCACGGCTGGGGGGTTCCGACGTGGGCTCAGATACCACGGTTGGCGGCAGCGGCGGCGGAGACGGCGGCGGCGACGAGGAGGGCGACGGCGACGGCGATGAGGAGTAGAGAGTGGCGGGGCTCGGGTGTTGAAGCCCTTTAATTAAAAAAAAAAAATCATGTACTTTTTTTTAAAAATCTTTGTACTTTTTTTTAATGGAATGGATTATTTTTCCCGTATATGTGTCGTAAATTTAATTCCGTACATCGCAATTTTAATTACGTAAATGTAGTATATTTTGAATTGTTTTTATTGCGGCTGGCCTATGGCTGGCCTAAATCTGACGTGACAGGTGGTTTTTTTAGTGTTGCTGACGTGGCAGAGGAGAGAATGGCTGGCCTATGGCTGGCCTATAAACCATTGCGGATGCTCTAATCAAATCTCAACTTTGTGTCCAAATAGTATATGAGACTGAGTATGTGGTAGACAGTCTGTAAATTTATTCTCCGTGTTCGATATCCCGGTACTGACCTTTAGCTATACTAGATCTACCATGTTATACTTGCAGGTATTTTTACTGCTAATAAAAAGTGCATCAGTGGCCGTTTTATCTTTGGGGATGAAACGCCAATCCGAAGAGCACTACCGGGGCGTATCTCGTCTTGCGGAGAGGCCTCCTCGACTCGGCTAATTTTGTTCACGGTTTATTGTTTCAGTTTCCGTTGTAATTTTGTTTCAATTCTTTACATTCTGTTTTCCTTCTTTGGATTGTATTACGCCCGGTTATCTCTTGTAATCCAGAAAACCAACAATCACAAAAACAGATATAACTTGCCGTTGAAGGAATTCGGACCTTTAAACTGAACCTAATTACTTTCGAAACATAACACCCTTACTTGAGATGTCGACCGAATCCAACACTGTTGCTGCCACCACTCCAGCCACCACCGTCGCCGACATCTCCTCCACCATGGCGAACACTGGACCGATCTCGACGATGATCCCAACCCCTGGGTTCACCTCCTCATCAACTCTCTCATGGGGGTTTTCAAACCCCTTTGAGCCCACTGTTGGATCCTCCTCCAGTGGGTAGGTTGGTTCCGCTTTTAGTGGTTCCTTCAGATCCTTTAATGGATCGAGTATTGGGGCCTTCGGGTCCAACATGGGTGTCGGTTCCTTCGGGTCCGGTACGACCATGGCGGACTCTATGTTCAACATGAATGGTGGGGGCTCTATGCCCAACCATGTTGTTCCTTCCAAGGACCAAGTGCGGCACCAAGAATGATGCTACCCGCCGAGAAGCCACCAAAATTTGGAGGATCTGACTTCAAAAGGTCGTACCAAAAAATGTTGTTCTACGTGACAATATTGGGCGTCGCCAACTTCCTCACGGAGAACGAGCCGCCCGCGCCAAGTGATCAAGAGACGAGACTCGAGATCTTGGCGGACTATGAACAATGGTGCAAAGGAGACTATCTTTGTAAAAATTTCATTCTAAGTGCTTTAGATGATAGCTTGTACAATGTATACTCCGTTGTAACCACATCCAAAGAGATGTTGGAAAGCCTAGAGAAAAAGTACAGTATCGATAATGCTGCAGGTACTGAACATGTTGTAGTATCCAAATTTACGGACTACAAAATGGTCGAGTCTAGACCGGTCATGGAACAAGTTCAAGAGTTCCAAATGATCATCCACTAACTCATGGCTGAAGGGATGATTTGGCCCGACAACTTTATACTCATCCAGAAGCTTCCTCCTAGTTGGAAGGACTTCAAGCACTATCTCAAGCACAATCGAAAGAAGATGAGTCTTGAGAATCAACTTGGTTGTAAAATCAAAGCGATTCGAAGTGATAGAGGAGGCGAGTA
Organism: Salvia hispanica; assembly: GCF_029641045.1. NCBI lineage: Eukaryota > Viridiplantae > Streptophyta > Magnoliopsida > Lamiales > Lamiaceae > Salvia > Salvia hispanica. Next base: position 5,482,691 of record NC_142696.1, read on the forward strand.
TGTAGCCCCGTTTGAGGAGTTATGCAACGCAAGTGGTATAATTCATCAAACAACAACTCTATATTCACCACAATCTAATGGTGTAGCAGAACGCAAAATTCGAACTCTAAAAGAGATGATGAATGCGTTGCTATTGAGTTTAGTATTACCACATAACATGTGGGGAGACTATCTTAACAACCAACTATATCCTAAACAAAATCCCACTCAAAGGAAAAGACATCACTCCTTATGAGTTATCAAAAGGAAGGAAACCATCCTACAAATACCTAAAAGTGTAGGGGTGTTTGGCGAAGGTGATGGTTCTCCCGCCCAAAGAAGTCACAATTGGACCTAAAATGGTTGATTGTATCTTCATTGGATATGCACTTAACAGTGGTGCATACAAATTTGTTGTTCACAAGGCTGAAATATCGACTATTACAGTAGTAACAACAATCGAGTCAAGGAATGTTGTATTTCTCGAAAATACATTTCCTTGCAAGGACAAAGAAGAAGTCACAATCAGTTCTGAGACAAGAATTGAAGATGAAGTCACTAGTTCTAAAACATTGGATGAAGCCACTAGTTCTACATCAGTGGATGAAGAGCCTAAATCGCGCAAGCTAGTGAGGCCTGATCCAAGTGATGCAGTACTAAGACGTGGTAATAGGTCAGAACACCAAAAACATTTGATCATGACTACATTGCTTTTATGTTGGATGAAGAGCCAACGTCAATAAAAGTAGCCTTTGATGGCCCAGACATGTTACATTGGAGAGAAGCTGTTCAAAGAGAAATTGACTCAATTTTGCTAAACCACACTTGGGTGTTGGTTGATTTGCCCGGAGGTGCGAAACCTTTAAGGTGTAAATGGGTGCTTAAAAGAAAATTTAAGGCCGATGGAACAGTGGATAAATTTAAATCCCGTTTGGTGGTAAAAGGTTTAAAACAAAAGGAAGGACATGACTTCTTCGATACCTATTCACCTAACGAGGATTACATCTATCCGAGTGCTTCTCGCGATTGCTGCATTGAACAATCTGGAGATTCATCAAATGGATGTAAAGACTGTGTTTCTAAATGTTGAACTAGAGGAAGAAATCTATATGAAACAACCCAAAGGATTTGTACTACCCGGACAAGAGAAAAATGTATGCAAACTAGTTAAGTCCCTCTATGGATTGAAACAAGCGCCGTTGCAATGACACTTGAAGTTTGATAATGTGATGTTATCAAATGTGTGACAAATGTGTCTATATTAAGAGCACCGATAACGGGTACATTATAGTGTGTCTTTACGTTGATGACATGTTAATCATGGGTAGTAACACTCAAGTGATTAACGAGACAAAGACCATGTTAAAGAGAAACTTTGACATGAAAGACATGGGTCTAGTCGATGTAATTCTTGGAATGAAAATTCTAAGAACATCCGATGGAATCATCTTAACCCAATCTCATTATGTTGAGAAGATATTGAAGAAATTCAATGCCTATTATGGCGCACCGGTTAAGACTCTAATTGAACTCGATGTTCACTTGAGCAAAATGAGGGCGAACCCGGTGCACAATGCACGGGTCATTGGGAGCATTATGTGTTAGGTTTGGTATACTGAAAAGCATGTTTCGAGCAAGTTTCACTCGAATAGAATCGTGCTTGTATATGTAAAACTCTATAATCCACTTTTAACCCGATTCAGTATTATTCGAGCAGTTTCGCACAAATAGAATCAGTATATTAATACATTGTGTTTGCTTGTGCATTTATAAGATGTTTTATAAATATTTAAATGTATAAGAAGCAAACAAAGTCTAAGTCTTTTGCTTAGTAGACTGGTTGTGGGCGTCGTCCACTTTAAGGTAACACAGTCGGTTCTATGCAATGCTTTGCAAAAGAAAAAGAAGAATTTCACAACCCAGATAGGCTTAGACTACCTATCGTGAAAGGTTGCAATGTCAGTCCGATTATTTCTAAGCCTTACTGAAATAAGATGACGTTGGTGTGGTATAGCACTGAATGGATCTAACAGCAAGACGTGTCTTTATGCTATCTACTGAAAGACTAGGTCTTGATAAATAACTATTTCTTAATCTACATACGTTAGCATTGAGCATACGGTATTGATTATGCACTACTTTGACTTATCAAATGGTGCGGGTTTTTCGTAACCTAATAATCCTGATATATTGGGTAGTGGTGATTAATATCTAGCGGTGCTAGGATTGCTATTATGTTGAATCGTGCGCGAGGTGAGTCTCGTTTGATAATGTCCTCAAGAGGAGCTCGAACAAGGTTTTATTATTCGGGAAACTGGCCAGTTGGAGTTTTATTACTCTATGAATAATAAATAAGTGTTTCTTGCTGAGTCCACTCTTGGAATTAATAAGATGTTAATTAATTAAGTCCATAGCAGACTTCAATTAATTAATGGACATTTATATCTTAAGCGCGGGAAATAAATAATATAAATAACGGAAACTCGGATTACTTGTAATTTCAGATTTGGATGGGGAGTGCAATATTACTTCTGTAGTGGCTGCTCGTAATATTCCAATTAAAAGATTATATTAAATTGGGGTTCAATTTAATTAGTAAAAAGCTAATTGGATGAGCCCATATCCAAAACCTTCCATAGATCCCTGACTAGGCCCAATATGAACTTAATATAAATAGGAGAATAAAAGAGAGACAAAATTACAATTAATATTAGATGAAATTTTCGTCCCCCTCTCTAATTAGTAGAGGACCTCGAAAATTCTTCAGCTCTCTTCCGTGAGGAATTTCTGTCTTCTTTTTATTCGAGTCATAGTATTTTGATAAGATCTGCCCACCCTGATATCGAGATACAGTTCGGGAACCAGTCAGAAGATCCGTGGTCTAGTATTGAAGATCATCACGTGGAGAAGGCGCGAGCAAATCTTCGATTCTTTGGAGAATCAAATCGGTAACTCTAAACTGTAGAAATCATGTTTAGGATTTATATTATTCTAAGCATGAATTATTTGCGTTCTAGCATGCAATTATCTGTTTAACATGTGAATTGATTAATCGCATAATCGGTCAAATAGATCCGTATCTGATTTATTTGTTTTGTACAAGTCTTCCGCTGTGCAAGGGGCACCAAACCCCATTATTATGTACTTGACTAATTGCACTCGGCCGGACATTGCTTGTGCCGTGAACAAGTTGAGTCGTTACACGAGTAATCCAAGCAAAGAGCATTGGAGAGCTCTTGTATGGGTTTTGAAATATCTAAAGCATACTCAAAATCATGGGCTACATTTTTCGAGACTCACATGTATAGCCTGTTCAACCATGGAATCAGAATTCATAGCTTTAGATAAAGCAGGGGAAGAAGCCGAATGGCTTAAGAATTTCCTTGAAGATATTCCAGGTTGATCTAATCCAGTGCCACCAGTGTTGATTCACTGTGATAGTCAAGCCGCTATCGGGAGGGCGAACAATGGCTTCTATAACAGTAAGTCTCGACATATTCGTCGAAGATATAATACCGTGAGACATTTGATCACAACAGACGTGATTACAATTGACTATGTGTCAATAGATAATCTAGCGGATCCGCTAACCAAAGGGTTAAACCGTGATCAAACGAATAAGTTGCTAGAGGGAATGAGTTTGAAATCCCACAAACTAAAGAATTGCCATAGTGGTAACCCAATGATAATGACTTGAGATCCCAAGAACTTAGTTCAATGGGAAAACTAAGCTATGAGAGTTCGTGTGAAACACTCATCTACATCTATTCCCCAGAGAGCAATAGAATGTTTGAAAACTTTCCTTGTGGTGAGGATAAGTCTATGACTTTTAATGATTCCTAAGGATCTCAAGGAGATTGAGTTCTCAAAGAGACCGAGTAGGGCAAGATACTCGAGTAGGAATCACCTATGTAAGTGTGAAGTGTGGCCGCTTCAAATTACACATTTATGAATCCAAAGTGGCGTCCAAGGCCACAGAGGACACAAAACGTAAGAACATATGAGGTTGAGGTGTTTAAGTGTTAACACTATTGTCTCGGTGCACGCCGTGGAGGGATAGTTCAAAGCAGGGACGGATGTACATGCATCCTACAAGGAGCAAATGCCCCACCTCAAAAAAATTCATTAGGGCTATATTGATCATTATTTTTTAAATATTTTTGAAATACCATTATAAATGCCCCTTCTAAAATCCTTAAAATGTCTTTGTATGGAATTTTGCCCCACCTATACAGAATTTCTGGATCCGTCCCTGGTTCAAAGCATCGCGCTACTATGCCGCCTGTGTATCCGATGGCGTTGACTATGGAAGGTTCAAAGCTAAAAGCTACATATCCTTATGCTTATATACCTCTTGAGGGTTGAGTTTGTGTCTGCATGCATATGCATTTGGCTATTTTCACTCATGTGGGGGATTGTTGGAATCTATGCCCGGTCAAAGGACTTTGACCAAGTATAATTTCAACGAGACATTTAATTTTGTGAAATTAAATGATATAGCATCGATCTACGTTCGGAGTAGATGACCGTGGTATATTCATTTTCTCAAATCCGGGAATCCCGGTGAGTGAGAAATAATGGACTAAAGTTGTGCAAAATTGCAAACTAATTAAATGAGCTAAGAGAGAAGCCAAGGGATTAATTAAGAGAGTTAATGATACGCTCGGATTTTGCACTGTTTTAAGAGCATTATTTGGTTTGTTTTTTATGTCAAAGTCACTCTACACGTCCATTATTTGCATATTTTGTCCATTTTGGTGTTTTGACGTGTTTTGTGAGAAATGTGCATAATTGAGCCGAAAAAGGGAGCCAAAACGCAAAGTCTGGAAATTTGGAGTCAGACGGCGACCGCCGGCGCCTGGCGGGCGAGCAGTGCAGCGGTCCGCCTCGGAAAATTACACTTGGAAGAGAAGTCTCGCCCGGCGACCGCCGGAAGTCATGCGGCGGTCTGCCGTCAGACTCTCTGAACTCCAACGCGGCGACCGCCGGCCCACCGGAGAAAGGCGGCGACTCCGAGATGCCCTAGATTTGCTCCAAGATTTACCATATTTTGAGGATCTTTTCCTTCTACAACAAGGAATAGCTTTTCCCTATAAATAAGACCTCAAGCTTCATCAAATTAGAGAGCTTCTACTTGCAAAATAATTCACAGTGATCAAAAGCTAGAGTATTTAAATTGTGCAAGGAGTTGGAGAAGGATTTCAAGAACATCAAGAACCACAAGGATTCAACCTACGAGTTTTATTTGCTTTAGTTTTATGTTCAAATTGTTTTCCCTTCAATCTATGTGTTTAGCTTATTTCATTATGTGTAACTAAACTCATAGGATTCTAGGGATGTGTTAGTAACGACTTTGGTTATACAATTTTTTTTTCTATTTAATATCCGTTTTGTTTTTACTTTGTTTCTTCCTTAAGTAGTTCTGATGCTGCATGATTGAGTGACACAATCTTGTATGATTTAATATAACTTGCTTCATAACTGTGAGAGAGTTCTAGCGAGTTAGATTCACTTAGTAGACGCTACAGTTAACTTCCCTTAAAACGACAATGTTAATTGAGAGTGAGGACTTTTCAAGGGTCTTAGGAGCTTTATGGAGTTACGTGTTAGGATTTACAACCCTAATTTTGTAATCAACGTTTGCATCGCATGAGCATAAGCTAGGTGACTCGTCCTATCAAAGTAATAACTGTGCTAGGGTATTGTAGTTTGGAATTTGTATAACCATAACTGTGAACGCACATCCCTGGGATTCCCTTATCTCTATCGATGTGTTTTACTCGCATCTAGTTGTTATTTATTTTCAAATATTTTCAGTTTTCAAAAGTTTTCAAAACCTTCTGTTCTTCCAGATAGTAATTGAGTTCTAGTAGAGGATATGCACTTTGTGTTTGCCTTCCCCGTCTTCGATATCCCGGTACTGACCTTTAGCTATACTATATATACTTTGTATACTTGCAGGTTTATTTAGTGCTAATAAAAAGTGTATCAGTTAATTATCCCACATTGGTAATGACAAGCTTAGTAAACAAGTATTTAATAAGAAGGATTATTACATGTAATAATTTTAGTGGACTAAGATGGGTGAAAGACCCACACGCGCGCGTGCCACGAGCCTCGAGCCTCGAGCCCGAGCCCAAGCCCATGCTCGTGCTCGTGCTCGTGCCCTTGGATTTGGACTTGGATCTTGGCAATTGGTCTTTAGGTGGTCTTTGGACTGTTCTTTGGGCCTGGTTGTGGGCTTGGTGCTTGGGTTCGACCCAAGGCTAGCGGGTCTAGTTCTTTTTAGACCACCACCATTTCCACGTCAGCAAGCCAAGCGGGATGACACCTTGTCAGGATGACACGGTAAAGCCAACGTGGCTGACACGTGATAGTCCACGTCATGAATGAACCTAGACATGTCTAGATTCAACCTCTCCAAGGGCTTGTAACGCCCGACCGTTACAACCTCACCATGATGACAGCCATCAAGGCTATGTTGACCCTTGCAGTGGACTGAGCCTATAAATAGGCTAGCCACTCCATGCATTCTACACACTAGAATTCACAAGCATTTCACCAAAGCATAAGCTCTCTCTCTCTCTTTTGCTTAGTTTTTCTGTCGAAGTTCTTCCCTCACCTCCATCCAGTTCGCTGGAGCTCTGCTGATAGCGGTGCTGCTTCACCAGAGACGTAGCCGTTTTATATTTGGGGACGAAACGCCAATCCGAAGAGCACTATCGGGGCGTATCTCGTCTTGCGGAAAGAGGCCTCCTCGACTCGGCTAATTTTGTTCACGGTTTATTGTTTTGTTTCCGTTGTAATTTTGTTTCAGTTCTTTACATTCTGTATTCCTTCTTTGGGTTGTATTACGTCCGGTTATCTCTTGTAATACAGAAAACCAACATTTCTCTTTTATCAAACAACAACAAAAAAATCTTCTCTCTATATATCTTGACATAAAACCCGTATTTCTTATCTTGTTTTACATATCTTCTCATATCACATCTTTCTTATCAATCATATAATAATGTGGATTACACTATCCACTAACACTACTTCAATTACATTTTTCTCCTTTCTCTTACTCTACTAATTTTATCTTAATTCTCGTATTATATCATATAACCATATTTTTATTCTGTAATAGTATATATGTAATTAGAAAATTTTCACCACGACTTTATGTTCAGTCTAACGCATCTATCCTAACTAAAATATTTAATTCATTGCATCTAGAACTACTGAAACAGCGAGAATTTATATATTAAACATTAAACATTACATATTGATATTGGTTTAGTCTGGAAGTTCTAGTTGAAAATTTGAAACACAACGAATCTTCATGGCCGACGTAATTACATTTTTGAATTAGCCACCCATTTTTCCTAATACCACAGCGTATATGTTTGACCTAGTTCAAATAATACATAGAAACATCGATCCTAAGAAAAACAGTAATAGTAATAGGTATCGGAAATTAAAAACTGTAACAACGGCAATGTAATAATTTATGATTGCTCGATGTGACAACTTTTCTGAACAAGATTTCCATAAACCTAATATTAATACTCCAAACGTTTTTTTCAAAGTAATATGTAATTTGTTAATTTCACTGTAATTTATGTAGTAACGTTTTGCATTAAATAAATAAATTTTCAACCATATCATGCACTGATCAGATCTATTGTGAATGTTTCTTCTTGATTGATAAATGTAGTCCCTAGATTCAAATTCCAGAGGCAACAACTTTTTTTTTCCTATTTTTGTACAATTATTTCAATGACGAATTCAATAAATATCATACATTTCTCACCGTACATTAATACAGATGCTTTTATTTTCAGAGAGCGAAAAGGACAATTGATTTTTCTTAACGTAGAGATATTTTTTACTTTATGCATACTCTACTGAGAAAGAATATTTCTTCCAATTCGTGAATATTAACTTATACTCCCTCTGTCCAATTAGAAATAAAACGTTTTCGTTTTTAGTTTGTCCCATTAAAAATGAAACGTTTCTAAATATGGAAACAATCCTCTCTCTATTTTTCCTTTTCTCTTATTTTACTCTCTTTTTATTAATTCACAAAACAATACTACATAAAATTCCGTGCTGAAAAGCAAATATTGCATATTTAATGGGACGGAGGAAGTACTATATAGGCAATCATCAATGATTATGATGGAACATAGTCACATATAATAATTGATTTACATATTATGATCATGGAAAATGGTTATGTAGATATGAAATACTACCGCACTATTTAAAAATATAATTTTAATACTACTATTCATTACGGAAATGTGATAATTAACTATATCCTTTAGATATTTATAAAATAAGTATGACTAGTTTTCCATCTACAAACATTCATGATTATGACTGTATAAATTAGTCTATTTCAAAGAAGTGTAGACTAAAGACGCAATTACATGAAAACCATATATCCTAAGCCTCGTGCCAAGACTATTTCCCCCAAATCGAAAATCCCATCCAAAATAGTTCTAATATTTATGGCCTTTATTTTTAAACAGACACTAATTAAATTCAGTGGAAACATAATAAATGAACAGTTCAAAGTCTCTACAGTCAATGCACTAAGATACGAAATAGTATGATTTTACATTATACCTAATTTCTATCTGATACAAATCAGTTTCATGTATCCAAGTTTTCTACGTCAAACGTCAAGGTGACACATTGTTTCTCAATTTGTCTTTTCATACAGCACTATATCATACGTATCTAATTTCTAGACGTGATAATGCTAATGCGCGTAGATGCAAATATGCATTATTGTAGATAAATATAAGCTTGTTCTAAGTTGATTCATTTAAACTTGTACAGGTTTTTACGTATTATTGTACATAAAAAAAAAAAATCATCAGCCCCCATGTAATAAATTTCAACTATATTACTTTATCAATTGTTATATACTATGACGAATTTGTTTTGGTAGGTAGTACTCCCTCCGTCCCAGTTTTATAGTCACATTTTGCCATAAAAGTCCGTCTCACATTTAGAGTCACATTTAGAATTTTTCATATTTGGACATAAAATTTTACCCCATTATTCACAAAAATCACACCTAAACGCCATTATCTACATTAAAATAAACCAAAACAAAAATAAAAAAACCAAAAAGTCAAAAGGGACCCACCTTCAACCATCTCACTTCATTTATTACACACTCCACCATCTCACTTCATTTATTAGACACTCCACCTCTCACTTCATTAATTACACATTCCGCCAATTCTTTAAAACCCGTGTCATAACTAAATGTGACTATAAATGTGGGACGGAGGGAGTATTTTTTTATGTTTTGTGCACTTGAGTTCATCCCAGTGATTTGGTCGTTTCCGAATTTTATTTGGATTGTGTTAAGATTGGAAATGAGTTGTTTTTGACAGATTTTTGGTCTGAATAGCCCGATGAAAATTAGCTCAAAGCTCAGTAGATTAGGGTTAAAGTTGAAATTTTTTAACCAGATAATCTTCACCCACATAGTCCGAAAATTCGAGTGGATTAGCCCGAACTTGAACGGATGAACCCGATCGACATCCCTGCTAAAAGAATACGAAAATTGTTTGTACATGGTCAAATAAGTAAGCAACATGTTATCAAACTTTTCTTCTTTTATGAGCTCACCTCCATCCTTACGTTCATTAAATCAAATAAAAATAATCTATATTTGAACTAGTCTTAAATGCAATTTTATTTTGACATTTTGCTCCTTGTAAAAAATTATTAATAGCAATCAAATCCGAACAAATTTGCACCCTTTTTACGGTAACAAACCTTTTCCTTAATAAAGTAACAAACATGCAAACAAAATACTTATACACAAGAATGTTGAAAAGAATAAGTCATACTCAACATCATTCCATCAAACAAATTATATTCCCTATTACTTAATAGTATAATCAAACCTCTGTCTCTTCTATTTGCAAGCAACTCTAATAAATCCCGTGGATCTAGCTTGTCTATACTTTCTAGTCATTCTATGTTGAAAATTGAAACAAAACATTAGTTTTATGATTAGTTTATGCACACGCCATTGCGAGCAATAATCTAAAATACACTACGGCCTGCAAAAGACTATCCCAAAGTCTCGTACCGAATTAATATCAGCATTGTCTCCTACATCATCGACGTATAACAAGTCCGGTCAACGTGAAGAGGACCGATTCCAGACTCCATACCCGGTCCACGAGCAGCAGATATGTTCAAAGATCAAAAGAAGCACAACTCATTGCCTAAAATGACTCATTCCAAGATAGAACATTTATTATGGAGACTTAATCAATAACATGGATAATAAAAGCATTCTGAATAATGAAATTGCACATAGTTGATCATATACAATGGATTGATGATAATCAACAAACGTAGGAAATATATTGGGATGTATGCAAAATATAGTCTCATTTCTAAAAAAATTAAAAGTTTGTTTTTTCATACTTTATCTATTCGTGTCGTCCACAAATGAGATTATATTTTGTGGAGGGAGGGAGTAGGAATCAAATTCCACATTCACATTATGGAATGAGTTCATGCAATTTCCCCACATATACAGCTTTCTTAGTGAATGGCTCGTTAAATCCAAACTGAAGACAAGATTAATTTAGTAACTTGAATAGAACATTCCATGGTGACCTATGTTTATGTGAGACCTGAAATCCCTGTATAAATGTCTCTTATAACTATCATACCCTTATCTCACTCATCCATCTCTTTAATTATAAAAATCAAGTCTATCCATTGTGAGCATTTCACATTTGATAGGCAATCCATTAAAATTGTTTGGATAAAAACAGTCAATTATTGGCAGTTTTTTTTGACAGTTTCTTTTGAACAGATACAGATTGTAGATGATGCAGCTTCTTTTAACATTCTTAACACTAAAAATGGAGCGAATCAGTTTCTTTTTTAGTTTCTTTATTGTGATTTTGCAAATCAGTTTTGGACTTTGTTTCTACAAAAGCCCACTTCTTTTTATGCGATTCTTGGACTTTGTGTTAGCTTTGGGCTATTTGGAATTTGGACTCTGTTTTAGCTTTGTTTCTGCAAATCACTTTATTTTATATAGCTTTAGACTTGTTGCATGCCAAATCATGTTCTGCACTAGATTGTTGGTTATGGAATTTATTTGATGAATGTTAATTTGATAAACATTTATATTTGAATCTTTGGTATTTGTAACTTTAAACTTGTAGGATGCCTCAAGGTGAAAGAACACCGTCCTCGTCTCCAAAGGCAATGCTAGAATTTTTTATTGGGACTCAAACTATTGTTGATATTTCCGAGGTATTTCTCAAACCAAAATTAACACGCTATTCTAAACATATGTTAGTGGAATCTACAACACAAGTTACCATCAGTTTCATCAGTTGTACATGGCTTACTCCTTCTGTAAATATGAAATGATTGTTTTTCATCACTTAATTTTATGTAGGAATCCTTCCGCCCCACTTTAGCAATCTCATTGACTTTTCTGCACTCGCTTTATAAAAATAATACTCCCTCCATCCGCAAATAGGAGTCTCATTTTATTTCGGCACAGGTTTTAAGAAATGTTAAGAAAAGTGGGTGGAGGAAAGTTAGTGGAATATTGAGTCCATTTGTATAAATTAGTTTTAAATTATATATGAGTGGAATGAATTGGTGGAATATGGAGTCTTTTTACCATTTATAGTATTAATGAACCGGGACTCCTATTCGCGGACAGACTAAAATGAAAAAACGGGACTCCTATTCGCGGACGGAGGGAGTAATAAATAGTTAAAGTGGAGAAATGGTAAAGTAAGAGATCAAGAGTAATGTAGAAAAGACTATTTATTATCATTTTTATAAAACGAATGTAGAAAAGTCAATGAGACTGCTAAAGTGAGACAGAGGGAGTATTGTTTTGTGAGTTAATTAAGACAAATTAATAAAGTAAGAGAGAAAGAATAAGTGGAGATTATGGTTTTTCCGTTATAGGAAACATTTCATTTTTAATTTGACAAAATATTTCATTTTTATTGGGATAGAGGGAGTTTATTTTGATGAATGGTCAACTCCCAGATAATTTTGCACATACATTGATATATTATACATACACATATTCTATGTTGTGATCTTGTGGAACCATAGAATTTGTTGCATCTTTCCGATTGTGGGGTTGAATTAACTAAGCCTTCTCATTTCCAAGGCATGAAAATTAAGGATTAGTTTTTGTCACAGTTTAAAGAAGAACTATCAAGATTTGCTTTTTGATACAGTTAAGATGATACTGGTGAATTATTGTGATTTGATGTGGCAGCGGATCATCTCGATGTCATTTTCAGATCTTCATAAAATGGGTGCAAGTCAGCTCCTTAATCACCGACAGATTATTTCAGTAATGTAATATTGAGCCAAACAGCTGCATAAAGATTGGCATCATGAAAAATTGTTTCATCCCACTATATATATGTATATGCATAGGTATGTATATGAGTCTTAACCTTCCCCACACCTCAAGGGACAGGTATGCTTTCTTTTTCTAATTTCTGAAATCAATTATATGCACACTGTTACCTCCGAAAACGACTTCACTTATCCTCCATATATTTTCAGTAATAAGGCCCATCGATTATAGTCCTCATTTCTAATCATATATCCTCCATAAATTTGCAGTAATAAAGCCATCGATTATAGTCCTCATTCTAATCATATGTATCTATGATCTTATTATAAGGGTTATACTTTAGCTCTCCGATCCACATAAATTTTACTACATGTTTTTGGTAATTAGACTTGACTAGATTTCATAGAATGTGACCTGGTTTTAGTATCATTTTATTTATATTTAAACACTTGGTTGTTTGATCATTTTATGTCCTTATCATTTCATTGAATTTTCATACCGTTCCATAGTAGTTGAGTCATTTTGTCATTTTAGTACGTTTCATAGTAGTTGAGTCATTTTCCTTTTGTAGTAAAAGTCAACACATTTTTTCTAACTTACTTTACTCTCTTACTTTATTCTCTCTTAATCTCTCTACTTTTTTTCATTTATTTCCTATTAATCTTCTTTTACTTAACTCACTTAACACAATTTTTCTTAAATCGCGTGCCGAAAAGAAACGCTCCCACCACCACGGAACGGAGGAAGTAGTAGAGAGTATTTAAAACAGGTCAAAAATACAAAGTACAAAAGTTAGGTTCTAAATTGCAAGCATAATGTTGTCAGCGGTTCGCCAAATTCGCATACTGCCAACGGCCATCCCAAAGGTCCGCCAAATACTCCGACAGTGTAGAACTGAAACAACAGGGCCGCCGGAATTGCTCCAAAGGAACAGAACCCACTCAGTAGGCTACTGTAATGCATTTAATTTTCTTCTAATGCATTTAGTTATTTAATCATGAAACTAGAATGAACTCCCTCTGTCCCAATAAATATGCACATGATTTTATGTAGCGTTGTTTTATGAGAGAGATCAAAGTAAGAAAAAGGAAAAAGTAGTGATGGTATTATTTCCATTTCAGAAAACTTTTTATTTTTAATATGACAATCCAAAAAGGAAAACGTTTCATTTTTAACAGGACAAAAGGAATAATTCATTTTTTGTATACAACAAAGTGTTTTGATGAAAAAATATACTCATATATTGTGATTAAGAAAATCTATTTAAAAAGATAATTATATCACACATATGAATTGAAAATCCTAGGTATACCATTACCCCTTCCGCCGTCGAGTCGGTCGCAATGTTTTACAAAGATGGATTATTTGGTTTTAGCATTCGAAATTTCCGTGTTTAAATCGTGCGGTTTCCTGTATTTTGTTGATTTAATAAATGAGGACCTAAGTCGACGGATGTATAATCTACATAAAGGTAGGGTATTTGGTGCAAAATTAATAGTGATTTGTAGATGCATGGTTGAATTGTGACCCTAGTTGTGTGATGGGGACACTTGAATATAAAATATGTTTAATAGTCACTTCAGTTAAGTTAGTGGCTTCTTACGCTGGTTAGAATGTATGCTTGGGGCAATCCATTCAAAGATAAGTAATTAATTGCGAATATTTACTGTTATTTGTTGGAGTTTATGCATGAATAAAGGAAACATTAGCTAGTGACAATTTCTCACTTCATTCACTCCCTAGAGTTCCCACTTCAAATTTGTTCACCAAATTCTTTCGCATTCCACATATATCATATATGCATTTTGCGGTAACAATCTTCAAGACTGATTCCAACCGTTTTTACCGGATGACTCGCAATGTAGCAGCGGTGACATGATTCTTTGACTGCTAGCGACCCCTCCACTTAAGGCGCGCCTCCGAACTTCCGAGCTTATGCAACACGTCGTGGGCCGACTTGCGAGAGGGACCAATTAATATGACCGAGACCGGCATGATCTACGTACCCATGCTTATCATTTCTATTGAATTATGCATTATTTTCATTTCTGCTTTTATATTAATGTATTTTTTAAATTTTTATACTTATGTTTTGTTATTTTTAATTGAATTATGATTTTTGTTTTATTCGTAATTTGTAAGGAAAAATAAATATGAATATTGTAAGTGCTTTTCTATGTGTATATATGTTTGTGGATAGTGCAGAAACACATGCATGTGAATAATGTTGTAAATGCTTAATATTTAAATACTAGTACTCCATTTTTCTGGTTTCCACGTTGCTAAACGTCTTGCGCCCTTTTATATATACTCTCTCCGTCCCAAGGTAGTTGAGACATTTCTTTTGGACACGAGATTTAAGAAATTGATGTGTTAAAGGATTAGAGTAATGAGAGTAAAGTAAAAGAGTGAATAACGTAAGATAGAATAAAATGTGAGAGAGGATAAAGTTTTTGCCATAAAAAGAAATGACTCAACCTGCTTGTAACAATCCAAAAAGAATACGACTCAACTACCTTTGTTGGGATGGATGGAGGGAGCATGTAACTTGGCCTTGGCATTTGATGATGGTGAATTGTACTTTGTATTCTATTCTTGACCTAATTGTTAAAAGTCAGATGCTTTATTTCCTTTTCAAATGTGCAGTGGAATGTTGAATTTATTAGCTCTCAATTAGATACTTGAAAGTTTGGAGTTCTCGTGAATTGGAAAATGGTAAGGGCATCTGGGCATGCCAAATGAATCCACTAATATATGGATAAATATTTCAAATCGAATTTAAATTTGATGAATGGATTGGCTAAGCCTAGATGTATACATATATAAATATGGCTATATAGATATGGAAGTGGATGTGAGTGGAATAAAAATCAAATCAAGGGATCGATCACAACCACAAAAGTTAGTCCTTATATGCTCATCATCATTTCAAGACTTTATAGCATTGGATTCGTGGCTTAGAACTAATTAGAGATTAATTGGTATGGAAAGTAGTCAATTAAAACTACAAAGATTGCATAAGTACGTAGAATTATATTGGAATAAAACTGACTGCTAATATAGTACTCCTCGTTAATCATTTTCGATTAATACGAGACATGCAATTCAATTTATACAATAAACAGCAAAGAGTTATTAATTGTGACAGCACCAATATGGATAAAATTCCAAG
Source organism: Salvia hispanica (assembly GCF_029641045.1). Classification (NCBI taxonomy): domain Eukaryota; kingdom Viridiplantae; phylum Streptophyta; class Magnoliopsida; order Lamiales; family Lamiaceae; genus Salvia; species Salvia hispanica. The sequence goes on from NC_142696.1 coordinate 5,498,224, forward strand.
GTTCTAGGTGGCTAAATAAGGAAAGTGGGCAAGATTGTCCATGGCTGCTTGCAACCAATAGTCCTCATCATCTTGGTGAAATGAATTGTTTTGTTGTGAGTCCATCAATATTTCAGCTTCATTGTTCTTGGCAAATCTCCCACGAACTCGAACACGCTTGTCTGCTAGGGTTTTACGACACGCATACTGCACCACCACCATATTTATAATTACCAAAATTCAGTTTATATATAGCAGTGATCAATAAATAATTAAATTCTAATAAATACATAACTAGAGACTAAATCTCAACCAAATATTAATTTGACATTCTCACCTTGATGGTCTTGTTAAAATTTCTCTGGTTTCTCTTCTTCAAGTATCTAACAATTCTGTCCTTCCTTTCTTCAGCTGAATATCTCCCCACCTTCACCTGATCGCTCTCCTCCGCCATTGTCGCATCTTTCCCTTGTATCCCCTAAATTAAAACATAATTTAATTTAGCAAAGTGGTTCCAATGAGAAGTTTGTTAAAATGAGAATTTTTGGAACTGAAAATCACATCAGTTCTATGATATATTAATATCAGTTGGCGACTTGGCGTCACAAAATATATCAGGTCCTGATATATTCAGTGATGCCAACTGATATTAATGTATATGTGAACTGATACGGTTCTCAGTTGCGTATACAGAAATAGAGTTTGGAAATCAAACCCAATTTTCAGCAAGCAAGGGATTGTAAGGTGGCCAGACTGATCCACTACACTCTTCCGATCCGGAATCAAAAACTTGGCTCTGATTGTAATCAGAGACGGAGAAATCACGAAAGCCGGTGTCCATCTGAGGAACGACCATATAATCGGAAGCAAGGCCAAATTGGACGTCGGGAAAAGACGCGACTGAAACCGGGGAATTGACGTCGTAGCTCAGCAACGGAAGCTGCAGCAGCTGCATGTTGGAGTTGAACATGTTTGAGGAGGTTTCTCCGTTGTTAGGGAGAAGACTGGGGTAATCGAAGCAGTGGTAATTGTGAGGGACTGAAGCAGCCATTGAAGAAAGCAAAGAAGAAGAAGAAGAAGAAGATGGGTTAATGAATTTGTGAATGAATTTGATGGTGGTGGGAACTATTTATAGCATCCAACAGAAAAACTAGCTAGCCCCTCGATCTCCACTCTCTGCCTTTCTGTCTACTCTTGATTTAGGTCTTATTATGATGTTAATGCATATTTATATAAACATATGCAGAATCTTCAATTGTGTACGAGGATTTTCTACACTAGTTTGTCTTAACTTGCATTACATTAATTTAATTCAATATTATTAATTGTGTGGGGGCTACTCGCATGTGTATTTTCTATTTTACTTTTGACGGATTTGCATACGAACGGATTCTCTGTTGATAATGTTAGAACTTGCAACTTGTTTAAAGGGAGGCACATTTTCTACTCTCCGATCAATTTATTTCCTAGTGTTGTTATTAATTTTTTTTTGGGTTTCTATATGCTTGGTTTAGTTTGCTAGAATTCAAAGTTTTCAGAGATTTTTTAAGTATGTCTTCATGTTGTTTCCTGTTTGCCTTGTTCTAAGTATGTCTTCATGTTGTTTCCTGTTTGCCTTGTTCATCACAAATGTAATATCCATCGTGTGCTCTATCATGTCCACGCCTAGAATAAATTAGTGATTTACTCTATCCGTCTCCTAAAAATAGAAACTCTTTCATTTTTGGTCCATCTCTTAAAAATAGAAACTTTCTCTTTAAGATTTAATTTCTTTCTGTAATGAGATGGGACTCATTTTTCATTAACACACTTTTCTTTCTATCTCACTCTTACTTTTCCAATTTTGTATTAAAACTCATACTGTTTCAGAAATATCTATTTTTAGGGGACGAGGGAGTACTTAATTTGACAGCTTAAACTAGCTTTTTAATCTATTTTAACCGTATTTAGTGGGTATAAGTACATCATTTTAGGATGAAAGTTAAATTAATTAGTTCAGGTGTTTATATACTCCAAAGGCAGCAGCAGAGCGGAATAGAATAGAGATAGAGCACTTCATGTGCTCACTGTACTTTTACTGTTTAAAGCTGTCTGCTTTGATTTGGTCTATAAAAATAGCCTAAGAATCTATTATTCGGACCAATTACTCACATTTTCCAGCTAGCATAATCATTTTATAATATTCCATAAATTTTTGACAAAATAAACATTACTCCTGCCATATTAAAAAAAATAAAAACATTTGAAACTACATGAGTTTTAATGCATAATTAGTAAAGTAAGTGTGATTAATTGGTAAGGTAAGACAGACGAAAAGAAAAATGAGCAAAGTAAGAGAGGGGAAGAGAAAAAGTTATGGGGTCCATGTCCTGAAATAGAAAGATTCTAAAATTCTATTTTTATGAAATAATCCAAAATAAAAAATAGTTGCTATTTTAGAAAAACAGAGGGAGTAATTGACATAATCATTACATAACAAATTTACTGCAATCAATTTTTTTTTAAATTGCACTTCATCGTCGTCGTTTAAGAAAACGCCTAGTGAACTTCAAAAATGGTCCCTCGACTATGGGTTTATCTTGAAAATAATCCTTGGACTTTATAAATATCACCAGTAGTCCCTGGATTAAGGGTTAATATCAAAAACGGTCCTTTTGCACTGTTTCGAGACGAAAATGCCCTTTTGAGGGGTTTTGGGGGGTTTGGACAAGTTGGTCTTTTTACACTTTTAACTTTTTAAATCTGATATTATTTCAGTTATGTACTAAATCTGATATTATTTCAAAATTATCATTCTTCTTCCCTTTTGTCATCCTTCACTTTGTTTCTTTATTTCAATATTAGATTTAATTTTAAAAAATTAAATTTTAAATTTCAATTTTTAAATATCAATAAATTTTTTTAATTATTAAAATTAATAAATATCAAAAATTAATGGTCATAATCAATATTTGATAGTGTCTAATATTTAATCAACAAGATATGACAACGCCTTAGTTTTAATCAATATTTAATAGCTTTAATCATAAATAGATCATATAACACGATTTATTCTGAAATAAATATGCATCTAATATAAGACTAATATAATTTTCGTTTATTAATTTGAAAACAATCAAAATGACTAGAAAATTTCAACAAAAATACTTATGTACTTCTTCAATCAATTATAACAATCTAACTAAGCCTAAATAGAATAGCTCTTATTTTTTCCATCATGATTAATATTATTTTTCTGTATTTCTACAATTCAGCTGAATATTATATTAAATAACAAAAATTAATAGTTTTAATCAATATTTATAGTGTCCATGAATTAATAGTTTTAGTTAAAAAAAATTATTAATATTTAAAAATTAAAATTTTAAATTAATTTTATAAATTAAATCTAATATTGAAATAAAGAAACAAAGTGAAGGATGACAAAAGGGAAGAAGAATGATAATTTTGAAATAATATTAGATTTAGTACATAACTGAAATAATATCAGATTTAAAATGTTAAAAGTGTAAAAAGACCAAATTTTCCAAATCCCCCAAAACTCCACAAAAGGGCATTTTCGTCTCGTGCAAAAGGTCCGTTTTTGAGATAAATCCATGTCCAGGAACCATTTTCGAAATAAATCCATAGTCCAGGAACCATTTTAGAAGTTCACTCTAATTCAATACTCAGTCTAGACTCTTAGCAACAATATCACTTTGAATTTTTTCTTAACTTAATGAAATATGGGGCATTAAAAATAGATGAACGCATGATGTTTTACTAGTACTAGTATAAGATATCATTACTTATATATGATGGCGTGAATAATAAAAAGCACGTACAATAAGGGGGTAAAACTATAATTAGGTTTTTAAGTACAATAGTTACTAAAAAAAGAATGGTCAAAGCAAGAATTTAGGATCAAAATAAGGATTCTGATCATGTGTGTGTTTATCTGTTGTTGTATTTATATGGAGTACTAATTAGATAATGCCTATCTATCTATATATATTGAGAGATGGAAAAAGGAATATTATGTGGTGGTTTCATGTCAGGGAATACACTAGAGACATTTATACAGTTACTTCTTATACAAGGGTAACTTGTTTTTTGTGGCAATTCTCCACAAAAAGCTAACAAACATCTTAGTATTAGGGAATCAGAATTTTAATAGTACGGTTCTCCCTCTCTTTCTCTCACACACATCATAGAATATATGGTCAAAAGATTTAATAATATGCCTCATCATCTCTTAATGATTATATATTACAAGTATATAACACATCAAAACTGTATCCTTATTTTTACTCTACACAGATCATATTTTCATGATTGGATAATATTTCTTGAGGTACAAATTAAATACTCCATCTGTCCCTCTATAGTAGAGGCGTTTCATTTTCAACAATTGTTTTGAAAAATTGATAATAATAAATAGTTAAAGTAGAGAAAAAATAAACTAAGAGAAAGAATAATGTAGAGAAGACTCTTATTAGTATTATTTCATCTCTTAGTTTACTCTTTCTTCACTTTAACTATTTATCGTCATTTTTTCAAAACGAGTACTCAAAATGAAACGCCTCTACTGCAGAGGGACGGAGGGAGTATAAAAATATGAAAAGAGAATAAGAGATCTCAAATATTTTAGTTAGACATTGCCGATGAAAAATTAATTAGTGAGTTGTCATTATTGAAAAGTGGTACTGGGAGTGATGTGACGCAAACTAGAGAGTAATTAAATCCATATAAAAAATTGCATACTTTAGAAGTGATGGAGATTCGAGAAGTGGGGTAGATGTGTAGAATGAGAAATATGATTCCACGATCTGCAAAGAAAACAAGTAAATCAAGCAGGTGCCAATTTCTCTTTCGCAATTTCTCTTTGAATATATTTGCCGGGACAAGATCATGTTCCTGCATGTTGCCTGTTCATCATCTTAAGCCCACACTAGATTTATAGCCTTGCTAATTAAACATTTCATGTTAGACTATATATGCTTAATTAGCTACTCCTTAATTTCCATGACCAAAACTCAACACTTTTGGATATCATTAGAAAGCTACCATCGAGATATTTCCATCTATACCTTTGGATTATAGTACATCTGATTCTTAGCCCATGAAAATTGGACTATGCTAAATATAAAAAAACATTTATGTTTTGACCAAATCAATAATATAAACACCATAACTTGGGATGCATTTACAAGAAATTTTTAAAAGATAAATTTTCAGAAATACGACTAATTCCATAGTTATATTTTTAGAAAATTATAAATAAATATAAATTGTTAAAATATTTTTGAAATTTTAAAAATTGCATGAGAACGTATAAAATATTTGCATTATTCTCCATGAAAGTATATATGCATATCTGCATTTTAATCATACTAACAAAGTAACAAGTAACATGCATTTTATTAATATCATAGTATTATCACATTCAGAAAGTTTACAACAGAATAAAAAAAATCTCATAGTAACCAATAATTAAAAAATTCACAATAAAAATATTTGTGAACACAAATCCTTTAATCAGCAACTTTTTGTACACGAGTTAATATAATAACATGCACCGCGACTAACGAAAGAATAAACGTGCATGGATTTGTAAAACTTTAATTGTAGAGATATAATTCAGTCAAACACAGGATCCAACATTTATTTTGATGCACATGCATGCTTCATATCTCACACTTCACTTTTTTTCTTTTTCATTTTATTGTCTCTCTCTTTGTGGTAAAAACAAGGAAACTCCAAAATATTGGAGTGTTTGATTGCTTTCTCTGAATAAAAGAATATATTATTTGTAATCATGCTTACAAGGTGGTGGACATTTCAATCTTTCATGTATCACTATCAATTTTTATAGCTCAATTGGGTAGATCGCCTATCTCCATGTTTGTTTAGAGCCTTTTAGATAGGAAAATTCAAAATATATTCCCAAAGAGAATAATTATATAGTGATTCTTTGAGTTGATTGAAATAAATTGATGATATGATATGAAAATCTTGTAGTAGTACTGTGCTTTTGTGCAACTTTGATTGGATTCATATATAATCTGCTGATTTGACTAATATTTAAAGCATAATAAGCTTTAATTTAATTTATTCTTCTTTTAATTAGTGAGTTAGTGTTCCAGTTAACACATTAAAACTTAAAAATTAAAAATTAACATAGACTGTAAAAAAATTGACTAGTTCTTGAAGTCAAGAACCAAGATTGTGTTCAGATATTGTTTAGAAGCACAAAAAAGATGAAAAGATATTATAAAATGAATACAAACTTTTACAAAATCAAAAGAGAAGCAGATACCATTGTAAGAATAATCATCAGAAATCAATCAGCTTTGCAGTTTTTGCTGCCCACTTGAAGCCTCTCCGGCATCTTAACTTTTCATACTTCAGCTGAAACATATTTTTCATCAATCTTTATCAAATCTGTCAGTAATAAATATACATTTTGGATTGTTTGGGAAAGTACATTATGAAAATAATACTGTACTTAATTTTATGAATAAGCCAATCAGAGACAGATGAATAAATTTCCGAATTGGGGCAATTATACATTTTTTTTAGGTGCAAGAAAATGACATCAAATCGCAGCAGACAGACGAGAGCCAAACCAAAAATGCAATTATTTACAACTACATGTGTTCTTGCACATAATAAAGAAACAAGGGTTGCCATGTTTGTTTAATCTGGAACAGCAGTACCTGCTGAAATCGGACAATACATCTCCCACGAGGAGGGGAAAGAATTTGGGCACGGAGCAACAATCACGTCGTTCCCTTCTTAGTGAGCATTGCGGTTTAGCAACCCTTGAAATGATACAAATAGATCCTTATTGTCTGTCCCGAAAATCTCTTCTGCTTTTCTCAGTGTCTCTTCCCGCGACTGCCTTTGCGCATTTAATTCCTTTATATTTGCCAGAAATGCACTGAATTGCTCAAGTGATAACTGACTCCTGCATGATGCAACATAAACCCACCATGACATAAATCAAAGATTTTTAGTCACAACATCATCATTATGATAGCAATCTCAAACTCACCTTGCTTGACGGAAGAACTCTTTACCATCGACTCGAGGAGTACGACCTATTCAAAATGAGATAAAATAGGCATGTTTAGGACTTGATTGGAAGTAGAAATGTAGTCCTTTCAATCTGGTATGAAACAAAACTAGGATCGTTCATGCATTTATATACCTGGCAGTGGGCGTCCCCGAGGAGGAGAGTTGGCTGCTGACGACTGCTGGCTGGAAGGGTACCAAGACGAATAGGATCCTTTTCCGTCATAGTATGCAGAAGGAGAAGTAGTACCAGAGGTTCTCTGAGGAGAGGTAGCAGCTGAGTACCTTCTCGGGGATACACTAGAGGAAATCACCTTCGGAGTTCCAGTAGGAGTAAAACGAGGAGTTATATAGGGTGTGACAGAGAACTTTTGCCCAGCTTGTGTAGAAACTGCAAAAAAGGCAATCCATGAAATCAGAACTTAAAAATCATATGTAAATAATAGCAATCAGGACTCAATAACCAACTTTTAAATACCTTCATCTGTTGTGCTCGCATTGTCGGTTGAACCGCTATAAGAATTATGTTTCATATAGCCATTTGAATCATCTGTACAATAGAGCAATAGTTAACAAAAAAAATCAACATTAGCATATTACAACAGGAAAAACAAAAACATATTACTAACTGTAAAACAAACGCTACAATAAAAGAATACTCAGCAAGGCTAGTAATTAAAAGGCAATTACACAGAATTGATCAACATTACCATTTCTGGCGTAAGCCTTGGGGACTGATTGGTCGTAAGTTCCAATGTCAACAGTTTCTGACTGATGTAAGAACAGTTAAAATTTAGTAATTAGATAGCCATTAAAAACAAGATGTGATACTAGTATTAACTAGGAAAGTATCAATCTCAATATGGAAAATTAAACAAATGCAAGTCAACCATACTGTTGAATTTTCTTCATTCAATGACTGCATGAGTTGCCTCCTAAACGCCTCTTGCTGTCAAAATATCATAAATTAGAATGTTAAAAGGAGTAAATGAAAATCAAGCAGAGAACATAATCATGAAAAAGAAGACACGAGCTATAACACAACAACGTGTGTTTAACGAGCTGTTACATCAGGTGTCAAAAATCGTGGAATTGGACTAGTGACAGATAACCAACCTATTTCAGAAGTAACTACTTTGGTTTCAATTATCTTTTCACCAAACACAATTGCTCAAAGGAAGACCAAAATGTGCTTTAGTCTTAATGTCTGTTTGTTTAACTAAGTGGGAATTTAACGAAAACAACAAGTAAACAGGTATTATTTGCAATTTGCAAATTAAACTTATACCCTAAGAAGATAATAAGAAGCTCAAACTAAACCATCTCAACTCAAAAAAGATTAATTGACACAGTAAATGGTTAGTAATGGAAATGCTTTTCTATATCAAATTACAGGGCCTTGAAAAAAGTGCTAAAATCATCATACAAAAACTTTCTGATCAGCATAGGCAGACATCAAATCCAGGCAAAGAAATAGAAAATGGCAATACTTGTTTGCCTTGGGGCAAGCCAGAGTTATAAACTCGAAAACCAAGACGTCCTAATAATTAACTCAGTGAATCGCATAACAGTTACAAAGGGCGTTTTATTCTTCGGGTGTCTGGCAATCAAATTACTTGGATTATTTTCTCCTTCGGGCATACTACTTTACAGACTAAATGACTAAGATCACGCTGGTAAAGAGTTTTCCCCTAAATTCTAAGGATAAAATAAGATCAATTACAACTGTATTCTGTATACTTGCTTCCATTGTCCAACCAAAAAAATGAGAGAGATTATCAAAATTTATGTTTTGCTCTTTCGATATAGACATGTTAATTACCTTGGCCAAGTCACGACTGAGCTTCTTTGCTGTCACAGCCAATGAATCTCTTTCCTTCAATAGTTTCATCTGCAACACACGCAGTGAGAAAAGCCCTAACTCACCAATTCAAAAACACCAAAAAAAAGCAAACAATATTTAGAAATTAGAATAGAATAAAAAGCATACATTATCTTCGCGCGTAATTTTCAAGCGGAACTCGGCGTCCTGATAGGCGCCGTCGAGTTGCGCGACCTTATCCTCAAGCTGTTGAATAAGGCGGTCCTTCTCTTGAAGCTTTTGGCGGAAGCTACCGGCCTCGTTCTCGAGCTTGGTGACGCGCGACGCAATCGCCATGGACGTGATCTTACGCGCCAGATCCAGCTGATCGTAGGGGTCTGTGGGCATCACCGATAATATCTCGTCGGGAAGATCGAAATCCGGCAGGCCACCGTCCTCTCCGCCGTTCGCCATGTGCCACCACCAGCAAACAACCCTAAATTTCGACTAATTATTGACTGAAAATTAGGGCGGAAGGGGGAGAACGGCGAAGCTGTTTGACGACGTCGGAGAGTCAGAATATTGGGAAAAATTATTAAGAAATATGCAAAATTTGGGATTTAGCAATTAGGAAAATAGGTTTCGTAAGAGAAATGTCAATGCGAATTAGGTGCGTGAATACGTGGAATGCGGTGGGTTTGAAATTTTGGGTTTTCCCTCCTCAAAACGATCATAAATCATATCCTAACATCTATATTGTCATTTTTGTGTATAGAAGAGTACTCTCTCCGTTTCATTTTAATTGAACATTTCTTTTCGATTCATATTCAGTTTGTCCGAATCTAGATATTTCCAATTGTTCACTTTACATGTTTTCAAACATGTTGGCCCTAGATATAAAATATTACCCGCACTATTATTATGCAATTGTCCTAAATTTCTAACTTACAAAAGAGGTGATATTTATTTCCGAGTTTACCCCATAATAGCTCATGAATAGACTACTTTGCCCCCACCAAATTAGATTCCCTCAAATTTTCTCGTCGAAAAAACAATTCAGTCATAACACACTCTCTCTCACACGCATCTCTGCTGCGATCGACCTCCAAGGACTGGACGCCATTACCGGGCATGAAGATCACCTTTGGTACGTACATCGCTTCATTGTTAAACCAAACCAATCTTCTCTTCTGAATTAAAATCCCAATTGACTCACAGCTCGTAACATCTGATTCTTTTTCTTGGTTGTTTCCTCACGCAGCATTTCCGACATCAAAGATCTTCGCGACACAACTTTGACCGAGATTTGTGTCTAGAGATGAAGAAACGGTGAAGCAATGACTCTCGTTTTTATGGAATGTGTTGCGCCTTTTCCCCAAAATAATTGGAAGGAATTCACGTCAGAGTATACATTTCATTTCTCAAGCTATAGTAAAGCTATTTTGAAAATGTGTAATGGGCTACATGGTCGAAACACGGCCTTAAAGAGGCGTACGTTATTTAAACAAATCGCCAAATCATGTTCACTGAACACACATATTAAATTTTGTAAAGGTGGGTCCTACCACCTAATTCTGAAACACAATTATTTCTTGGAATTACCATTTAGGTGAAGGTGAACACCTCCTTAATCAATTCATTTCTAATTTCAACCCTTAATTTTAGATATTTGACCATTTATGTATACTAGTGTTATAATAAAATGTAAATGAAATAAATTGGTGGAATATGGGGCCTACAACCTACTTACCATTTTATAGTAAAAATGAAATAGAACTTTCACTGTGTGACGAATCGAAATAAAATATTATTTTTATTATACAACGGAGGGAGTATAATATACAAGTTGAACAAATTTATCAATTTAACAATTCCTTCTTTTTTTTAGGCGGTTTATTCTTTATTTCTTCGGTTTGAATTATTGCTTGTCATCCTCCTGTCGAAATGATGCCATGAATGAAAGGTAATGACTAATGAGTACTCTATCGTTGATTGCTTTTAACATTTGGGATCAGTCTTTTTGTTTTACTTGAACTCATTTGTGTATTTTTAATAGCAAAAGTATTTATGTATTTGGTAAGTTGGTGGGCATTCAACTTTCAACAAAAAGGACAAAACATAAAGTTCAAATTTTAAAATTGCTAGTGGGATTAGTTTCATATTAATTAATTGGAAGACATAAATACACAATTATTCGATGTATTAATTGCCAGAAAGCACACATGTGTGATGTAGGGATTCAATGGACTAAAAAATGTTTATAACTAATCTTGAATTAAAAATTTGAAATCACAATCTATAGAATCATTTTCCGATGAACTTCATCGATCGTAGTCATACCCACTAAACTTCATGTTTACAACAATACCAACTTTGTACAACAACAAGGCTCACACAACTGTCAACACATTTATTTTTTTGTGGACTCGCTCGCATACAATCACTTAAATCATAAAAAGAACGAATATTTTTAATCAAACGGACAACAAATTACAGCACTACTTTCTTCTTGCAGATGTGAATTTCAGTTTTTTCAACAGATACCACTTTATCTTCAATCTGAAACACCAAATCAAATAATAGTAATAAAAAACTACAGATGTTGTAATAAATTTGAAAATAAAAAATTGGGCGGCCCATCCATATTTTCAAATAATCATTCATATTTCATGCAAATAATCTGCTATATCAATCATCATTATTCATTACAGGGCCCTCCCTACCCAACCCACTCTCCAGCCCAATTATTGGATTGATTTATTTCGTATATAACTCAAATTTCTCAATTTCACTTCAAACTAAGTGTAAACATTTTTTTTGTCCTTCAACTATTGATTTGAGTCAAATTAGGTACTAAAACTTTAAAAATATCGCTAGAGGACCTTCAACTTTAATTTAATATTATTTAAACTATTTTTACGTTTTGAACATTTTTTTGGTTGAAAATACAATTATGCTCCTAAAGGCATTTCAATTAATTTGTGATGAAAGATAGAGATAAAAATTGACATATTATTTCTCCACTTCATCTCCCTGCCTTCCCTCTTCTTCTCCATTTTTTTCATCTTCTTCCTTCTCTATTCTTCTCCGTACAAAACAAACAAATTGAAATCTCACCTCCATGTCTTCACCGGGCAACATTCATAGCGGCAGAAGCTTATCGGGTGCTAACAAGAATGCAGAGATACTCTCTAGATTTACTGAATCAGCACCCCTCTCTCTTCTCAAAAATATGTTGATGCTGAGAATAATGTTGATAATCTCAAAGAAGAACGATGATAAGATTCACCATAAAAATTATTCCTAGAGTTACTAAATCGTCACCCCTTTGTCCGGCAAAATTTTACTTTTAGATCCTTCTATGCCCCTCCTCAAAAATTTGTATTCATGCCCCTTTCTTTTAATTTATGAGTTTAATTAAAATTATTCTTTAAACGCCCCTTCTCAATATCTTAATATTTTGTTTATAATATATTTTTGTCCCTCCTCGTATTAATTCCTAGATCAGCCCCTGCACATGATCCTAATGCGTCTTTCATCTACTTTTCTAGACTCTCAATAATTTCAAGTGAGAGATGCGTCTTTCATAATGACACATGAAGCTCATGCGTTTCATTAAAGTGAAAGACGCATGAGGCTCATGCATCTTTCACAAAGCTGGAAATAAAAAAAAAACTTCCCCATCTTTCACTAAAAAAAAATAATGGTGCCTTATCTTTTCCAAAGCTTTTCCCAACATTAAATTTTTACTATTTACTCAATTAATTCTCTTTTTCGTTAAATGTTCTTCTTCTTTACTTAAATTTTCAACTCTATAACATTAGTTTCTTTGTATTTCTCTTTTTTCTCTTTTATCTTTCTCAATTGCCCGTCAATATTGAGCATATATATCAACACGAGTAATACCATGGATAATAAATCATGGAGGGGCAAACAAATTGATTTGAACAGATGAATTCACGTAAATCTAATTACCATTCTATGGGCCTATTTTGCTTGTATATATATAATGACAAGATAAAAAGTAGTAGTACTATTTGGTGTTTACTCATTGTTTGGTTTGTTTGTTTCATTTGGTTTGTTTGTTTCATTTGCTATTGGGCCCCAAAAAGGTCTAGGCCTGAGCAAAGAACCAAGTAATGAGCTGTTAACTTTTAGGGCACATTGGGCCCCGATTTATTTCTTGTCTCTTGTGACAATGGATTATAATTGCAATTGTAACCCTAACCATATTCTTACTGACTTAAATGGCTGCTATGATACAATGTATTCATACACCTAAGCGAGGACAAAATGAAAATTATATTACTCTCTCCGTTTTACATTAATAGAGTCATTTTTCTATTTTAGAAAGTTCTAATATAATTGAATCATTTTTATTTTTGGCAAAAAGTAATCCTCTCTTTTACTTTATTCTCTTTTATTTTATTCTTTCTTTACTTTATTCTCTATTACTTTTATCACCATCCATTTAACACATTATTCTTAAACTCTGTGTCGTAAAAAAATTGCATCTATTAAAGAGGAGCGGAGAAAAGTAATTAATAAAGGTCACAATTGTCAGTCAGTTATGTTACTTTCTCACTAAGCCAATAAACCAAACGGCTGAATAGAAATCATTTGTACTAAGACACAAAATTCAAACATCCGAAATAGGAAATCCTATCCACACAGGGCAATATCGATGTCAGGAATGCTCTATCACTAGATTCACTACTAATGCTATGCTTGGTATAATACACAACACTTAAAATGATAGGACGGTGTAATATAGTGGGCCTATTGCTAATGGGCCGGTCTGCTTCACTTGTAACCAGCCCAAGAGTGTTGGCCTGTTGTAGTCAAGGCCCTAGCCCACTTCACCTATCTAACCCTTCTAGTGACCTGGCGTGATTGGGGTGTGAGAGCTGTGTCATATATATACTTCTTGGCCCTCTCTCTCTCTTCAGATTAATCCAGCGTTTGCCTCTTCTCTTCTTCGAGTTGTTCTAGGGTTTGTTGCTTCTTCCTCTGTGTGAATCTCTCTGTGCTGTTAGCTTGAGAGATTGTAGATCTCCTCTCGTGTTCCTGCGTGTGTATACACTGAGTCTGTGAGCGAGGGAGTGCTTGAGAAAGGAAACCTCTGGTTTCTGGTCTAAGGAACCTGACCGTGTATTTGGGGGTTTTCTTGAGTGTCTGAGGAAGTTCAAGTGTGGTGATTTGCTGGAGCTAGGGTTCTAGTTCTTGACTGCAATCAGAGAGGATTGCTGAATCTAGGGCGTGGTGGATACTGTGAAGCAGATCTGGGATCTGCTATAGTTTCTCCTGACCGGGCAAATCAATCGGTGAACAAGGGACTGAGGGTCGGATTATAGGCCTGTGCAGTTGTACCTGGTGCAACTTGAGCCTACGTTTTATCTTTGATCTCTTAGCTGTTTCTTTGTGTTCACTCTGAATCTTTTTCATATGTTCTTGAGGTGAACGAATTTAATCTGTGTGTTAAGTGTTTCAGGTGTGCTCAACCAGATCTGAGATAGCTTGATCCAGGAGTAGTTAGATTTAGTTGTAGACTTGTATTACTTGTGTATTCTGGGCTAATTGTCACCTTACAGTGGCATCAGAGCCAAGGTTTTGGACTCAATTCAAGGGTTCGTGCTCTTTTTCTCGCCTCATTCCTGTGTGCGGATTGACTTGGTAATACAAGAGATCTCTATTTCGATCTCTTGCTCTGGTATTGTTTTCTTTTTCTTTTTAAGGCTGCTCTTCTGGTTTTCCGCTGCGTTCTCTGTTTTCTCTGTTTTGGTTCTTGGGCTCTGCTTGGTTTTTTCTTGGTTGATTTCTTGTTTCTGCTGGTTTTGGTTTCCGGTGTGTACCTGTTTTGTCAGTAGAAGTTTTAAAACGTGTGGTTGCAACAAAGCTGAGAATCTTTGTCAGTGAACCCCTGCGCCCTTGATCAATCAAGTGTTTGTGAACTAGGAAATCCTGACCTAGATGCATTGTTGTGTAACTTCTACTGCTTTTGTCTGGTGTTTCTTCTAGTTTCCTCTTCCAGTAGTCTCTGTCTTCTTCTTGCTTCTGTCTCTTTTTGCTCTCCTGTTTCTTCTTGGTTTTTCTATAATGTCTAACCTCCCCTTTGGCCTTGTTCCCTTTAATGGGAAAGCTGATTTCAGTATTTGGAAGCAAAAGTTGAAGTGTGTTCTGGTTCAGCAGAAAGTCTATAAAGCAGTGGATGGCTCTACCATCGAAGACCCTACCAAACAGGCTGAAATGAATGAGTTAGCCTTATCTACTATTATCTTGAGCTTGAGTGATTCTGTTATAAGGAAAGTTGGTGTTGTTGATTCTGCAAAAGCCCTTTGGGATAAACTTGATGAGTTGTATACTGAAACTTCTTTGTCCAATCGCATGTACTTGCTTGAAAAACTTTTTAAGTTCAAACTGGATTTGTCTAAGGACATTGATGAAAATCTTGACTGTTTTTCAAAACTTGTGTTAGATATTAAGAGATCTGGGGACAAGAATATTGATAACTATACAACCATTGCTCTTATGAATGCTATTCCAGAATCATATGGTGATGTTAAGGCAGCAATCAAGTATGGTAGAGATGATGCTACCTTAGACATGATTGTCAGTGCCTTAAAATCAAAGGAACTGGAATTGAAAGAGAAGTCTGATACTAAAGCTGCTCTTGATAAGGCTTTGCAGGTTAGAGGAAGATCCAACACCAAATCAAAGGACAAATCTTCCAGTGACAAGTCCTCTGAAAAGGGAAATAGGAAGAATCACAGAAGCAAGTCAAGGTCCTCCTCTCAAGACTATAAAAAGTCTAGGAGGTGCTTTAAGTGCCATGAACTTGGACATTTTAGTAAGGAGTGTCCATTGAAAAAGAACAAAAAGGTAGATTCTGACATGGTGGTAAGCCTAGTCAAATCTGATGATGAGAATGGTACTTGTTTTATGCACTGTGATATTACCTCTGTAAATGCTTCCCTGAATACTGTGATCAACAAGTATGAATGGCTTGTTGACTCAGGATGTACTTATCATATTTCTCCCTTCAAAGATCTTTTCTCTGTTTTAACTCCTGTCACTAATAGTTTTGTGTCCATGGCCAACAACAAGCAGTGCAGGATTGAAGGAATTGGGGAAGTTTGCCTGAAATTTGACTCAGGCACTACTTATACTTTGAAGAATGTGAAATATGTGCCTAGCCTCTACTACAATCTCCTGTCCTGCTCTGCCCTGGAGTCAGAAGGGTTGGAAGGCAGATGGGGAAGTGGGGTTATGAAAATCTTTAAGGGCTCTCTATGCTTGTTTAAGGCTGTTAAGAAGAACAATCTCTATGTCTGCTCTGCTGTGCCCTTATGTGATTTACCTGTTGCCAATGCTGTTAAAATAAATAGTACTGTGCTTTGGCATAATAGGCTAGGACATATGAGTGAAAAAGGCATGCATATTCTGTGCAAAGATGGTGTTTTATCTGATAATGATGTTAGTATGCCTTTACCCTTCTGTGATGTTTGTGTAAAGGGAAAGCAACACAAAGTTGCCTTTCCTTCCTCTGTGCCTACCTGTTCCAGCAGTGATATCCTTGACTATTTGCATGCTGATGTATGGGGGCCTGCTTCTGTTACTACTCATGGGGGGTACTCTTATTTCCTGTCTATTGTTGATGATTTTTCAAGGAAAGTTTGGGTGTTCTTGTTGAAAAACAAATCTGATGTCTTTGAAAAGTTTAAAAATTGGCTGTGTTTGATTGAAAACCAAACTAGAGGAAAGGTTAGGACTCTTAGGACTGACAATGGTCTGGAATTTTGTAATCAGCAAATGGATGAGTTGTGTGCTAAATCTGGGATTAGAAGACATAAGACTGTCCCTTACACCCCTCAACAGAATGGTGTTGCTGAGAGAATGAACAGGACCTTGCTTGATAGAGTCAGATGCCTTCTTTCTTTGAGTGGTTTGTCAAAAAAGTTCTGGGGTGAAGCTATTAATACTGCTGCTTACCTTGTTAATAGGTCCCCCTCTGTTCCCTTAAAGGGAAAGTATCCTGAGTCTGTTTTTTGGGGAAAACCTGCTAACCTTTCACATCTTAGAGTTTTTGGATGCAGTGCATTTGTACATTCAAAGACTGACAAGCTTGAACCAAGATCCAGGAAGGGCATCTTCTTGGGTTATCCAGATGGTGTGAAGGGCTACAGAATATGGCTTAGAGATGAGCCTGGTTTCAAAGTTGCAATTAGTAGGGATGTGATTTTTAATGAATCTGAATTTCCTTGCTTGCTTGATTCTAATGTCTCTAAGCCTAATGATGCCTCAACTGAGGTGGAGCTTGCCTCTAATGAGGTGGAGGGTACACTAACCTCAGAATTTGTGCAGAATGAAAATTCCCAACAGGATGAAACTGATCCAGCACCTGGGTCTGATGATCTTCAATCAGATGCTGATGAGGCTCAAGAGATACAATCTGATTCTGTAGTTGTTCCCAGAGACTATCTTTTGGCCAGGGATAGAACTAGGAGGACAAACATTGGACCACCCAAGAGATGGGGTGATGAGATGAACTTGATAGCTTTGGCTTTCAATGTTCATGAATCAGATGGAGATGAGCCCCAGTCATACAAACAGGCTCTCAAATCCTTGTTTTACCCAAAGTGGCTGATTGCCATGGAGGATGAGATGAAATCTTTAATTCTGAATAAGACCTGGATTTTAGTTCCTAGACCTAAAGATTGTACTATTGTTGAGTGCAGGTGGCTGTTCAAGCTGAAGCAGGAACTGAATGGCCTAAGATACAAGGCCAGATTGGTTGCAAAAGGCTTCACTCAACAAGAGGGGGTAGACTACACTGAAATCTTTGCCCCTGTAGTTAAATTTACAACTGTTAGGTTAATGCTTGCTTTATGTGCTTTTTTTGACTGGGATCTCAAACAAATGGATGTTAAAACTGCCTTCTTACATGGTGATCTTGATAAGCCTATTTACATGAGCCAACCTGAAGGGTTTGTTGACCCTAAATACCCTGATCATGTGTGTCTCTTGAAAAAGGCTTTGTATGGTTTGAAACAGTCTCCTAGAAGGTGGAATATTAAGTTTGATCAATGTATGCAGTCCCTAGGTTTCTCTAGAAGTGCTTTTGATCATTGTCTATATTTCAAAAATCTTGGTTCTGTTCCTGTTTTTCTTCTTTTGTATGTTGATGACATGCTTATTATGAGTCCTAGTTCTTCTGCTGTCAAACATGTTCAAGATATGCTTGCTACTAACTTTGATATGAAGGATTTAGGTGATGCTCAAAAAATCTTGGGCATTGATATCATAAGAAACAGGAAGAAGAAGGAGCTGACTCTCAGCCAAAGTTCATATGTAAAGAAGATTCTCAGTAAGTTTAATATGGTGGATGCTAAGCCCACCACTGTTCCCTTGGCTGCACATTTCATTCTCAGTAAGGACCAGTGTCCCAAGGATGAGAGTGAGATTCAAAGAATGAGGAGTGTTCCTTATTCAAATGCAATAGGGTCAGTTATGTACTTGATGGTGAGCACAAGGCCTGACATTGCTTACTCTGTGTCATGCCTATCAAGATACATGTCTAACCCAGGACAGCCACACTGGGAAGCACTTAAGTGGTTACTGAGATATCTCAAACACACTGCTCATTATGGTTTGAATTTTTCTAAGTGTACAGATGATACTAACCTTTGTGGTTTTGTAGATTCAAACTATGCCAATGACAGGGATAAGAGGAAGTCCACTACCTCTTATGTTTTCACACTTGGAGGATCTTGTGTGAGCTGGAAGTCACAATTGCAACATATTGTGGCTCTCTCCACTACTGAGTCTGAATACATTGCTATTACAGAGGCAATGAAAGAGGCTTTGTGGCTAAAAGGAGTAATGGGTGAACTGAAATTCCTCAAGCAACCCATTGTTGTCTTCTCTGATAGCCAGTCAGCCATACAAGTGTGCAAGAATCCTGTTTTTCATGACAGGACCAAGCACATTGATGTAAGGTTTCACTTCATCAGAGACATAGTAGAGAAAGGAGAAGTTCTGCTTGAGAAGATTCACACTGACAATAATCCAGCTGATATGGGGACCAAGTGCCTCTCAGTGGAAAAGATGCTCACATGCATCAGAAAGCTCCACATTGACTCTGGATAGGTAAATTGGTCAGGTATACACCCTTTGTGTATTTTCTGTTTGCTATACTTGTATAACTGTGATAAATGCACTGTGGGGATGATGTCTGCTTAGTGTTTGGCTTGGCAGGCATCATTAGGCGATGATGAAAAGCACAGGCCAAGTTCCTCACTGGTTTTGATAAGGCCCAAGGTGGAGAAATGTAATATAGTGGGCCTATTGCTAATGGGCCGGTCTGCTTCACTTGTAACCAGCCCAAGAGTGTTGGCCTGTTGTAGTCAAGGCCCTAGCCCACTTCACCTATCTAACCCTTCTAGTGACCTGGCGTGATTGGGGTGTGAGAGCTGTGTCATATATATACTTCTTGGCCCTCTCTCTCTCTTCAGATTAATCCAGCGTTTGCCTCTTCTCTTCTTCGAGTTGTTCTAGGGTTTGTTGCTTCTTCCTCTGTGTGAATCTCTCTGTGCTGTTAGCTTGAGAGATTGTAGATCTCCTCTCGTGTTCCTGCGTGTGTATACACTGAGTCTGTGAGCGAGGGAGTGCTTGAGAAAGGAAACCTCTGGTTTCTGGTCTAAGGAACCTGACCGTGTATTTGGGGGTTTTCTTGAGTGTCTGAGGAAGTTCAAGTGTGGTGATTTGCTGGAGCTAGGGTTCTAGTTCTTGACTGCAATCAGAGAGGATTGCTGAATCTAGGGCGTGGTGGATACTGTGAAGCAGATCTGGGATCTGCTATAGTTTCTCCTGACCGGGCAAATCAATCGGTGAACAAGGGACTGAGGGTCGGATTATAGGCCTGTGCAGTTGTACCTGGTGCAACTTGAGCCTACGTTTTATCTTTGATCTCTTAGCTGTTTCTTTGTGTTCACTCTGAATCTTTTTCATATGTTCTTGAGGTGAACGAATTTAATCTGTGTGTTAAGTGTTTCAGGTGTGCTCAACCAGATCTGAGATAGCTTGATCCAGGAGTAGTTAGATTTAGTTGTAGACTTGTATTACTTGTGTATTCTGGGCTAATTGTCACCTTACAGACGGAATGATATTTTTGCTCTTATTTCATTTATTTGTTTGCTATATTTTTTTTCTTAGGAATCATCATTTTATTTTTTATGGGAATATCTATTCTTTTCATTTAGTCCAGAAATAACAATTTCATTCAATTCCATTTTCCTTTCTTCTTATAATAGGACGGAGGGAGTATAAAATTTCATTCTCCTTTTTTCTTCTAAATTCTAAATCCTAAACTCTAAAACCCCAAAGTTGATCACTTATAATGGGAGTATAAAATCGAAGGTTTTGTTGTATAGCTATTTATATAATAAAAATAATGAATGAAATGTTGAAAATGAAGCAATAGCGGTACCTACATCTAATCCATCGGGCCAGTCCATCGGGTTTTGGGTATTGCCAAATCAAGTTACGGGCTAATCGGGTTGAAAATTTTCAATCCCAACGCTCTATAATTAGTGGGCTATTCGGGCTAGCCATGGGTTGGAGGCTGCACTGACATCCCTAATAATTTAATTTTATAATTTTAAAATTTTATAATAAAACTAAACATTTTGAAATTTTTAATAACTGATTTTTTTCACCAAATATTGTACACACATACTAGACACACACTCACATAGTACCCACACTGTACCCACACTGCACATATATATACACAGACACAAAGTACATATATGTGTATGTTTTTGATGTTTTTGTGTGCATAGTGTGTATTTAGCGTGTATGTATGTGCGAAATGTGTGTATTTATTTGTAGTTACCAATAAAGGAAGAAATATATTATTTTCCAAATACAAGAATGGAATAAAATGCCAATCTTTATTCTATTCTCATCTCCATTTTATTCACTCTTTATTCTATTCAATCATGCCAAGTATGACTTATAACCTGACTTATCATGACATGTAAGGGTACCTAAAACCAGAGAAATGTGAAATCAACAAAATTTACACATAAATGACGAACTGAAAAGACGTTGTTTTGAGCCATTTTAAGGCAAAAAATGCTAGTCTATTAGGAAGACGATGATCTAGAGCTGGAACGTCATTCCTATGTGTACATATTTTGTTTCGTTCATGTCTTCTTCTTTCGAACTCCGTTTGGATCCATTTTTTATATAGTGCATTGGGCCATCATTAAGAAGATAAATTACCTAAATAATAGTATTTCACAAGTTTTGACCATAACACATACCGTGATTACTACTAATTTCAGTATGGCATGTATGGGCGGAGCTAGAAATTTATAGAAAGAAGGACAAATTTATATATGTAAAAATTTAAAGAATTTGAAAAGGAACATTTAGTGAAAGATTAAAAGAAATAAATTTTAACATATGTACTCCACATATATATGAGGTGGAAAATATGAGGTGAGGCAATTGCCCATCTCTACCTCCATGTAGATCCGCCCTACATGTATTGTTATAGAATTCTGTTAGAGTTTGTATACTAGAAATCACATTTCGAGTGATTGAATATTGTAAAACTCTTATTTTATTTTTCAAGAAATAAAACAGATTATTTTTGTCATAATGTTGTTATGTTTTACATTTAATGGATGTTAATTGCATGTTTAAATGTATAAGTTAACTTAACAAAGTCTAAGTCTTTGTTTTAGTAGACCGGTTGTGGGCGGCGTCCACTTTAAGGTAACACGGTCAGTCCTAAACAAAGAAAAAGAAGAATTTCACGACTCAGATGGAATTTAGACTATCCATCGTGAAAGGTTGCAATGTCAGTCCGCATATTTCTAAGCCTTACTGAAATAAGATGACATTGATGTGGTAAAGCACTGAACGGATCTAACGGCAAGACTTGTCTTTGTGCTATCTACTGAAAGGCGAGATCTTGATAAATATTTGTTTCTTAATCAATGTAGGTTAGCATTGAGCATACGGTATTGATTATGCATTACTTTGACTTATCAAATGGTGCGGGTTTTTCGTAACCCAATAATCCGAATATATTGGGTAGTGGTGATTAATATCTAGCGGTGCTAGGATTGCTATTATATTGAATCGTGCGCGAGGTGAGTCTCGTTTGATAATGTCCTCAAGAGGAGCGCGAAACAAGGTTTTATTATTCGGAACCTAGCTAGTTGGAGTTTGATCACTCTATGAATAATAAATAAGCGTTTCATGCTAAGTCCACTCTTAGAATTAATAAGAAATTAATTAATTAAGTCCATAGCAGACATTAATTAATTAATGGATATTTTTATCTTAAGCGGGGAAAATGAAAGTTAAAACGGAAACCCGGATTACTTATAATTTCGTATTTGGATGGGGAGAGTTCAATATTACTTTTGTAGTGGCTGCTCGTAATATTCCAATTAAAGCTTATATTAAATTGTTGGTTCAATTTAATTAGTAAAAAGTAAATTGGATGAGCCCATATCCAAAACCTTCCATAGATCCCTGTTTGGGCCCAAAAGGAACTTAATATAAATAAGAGAATAAATGAGACAGAAAAATAACACAACACATTATTATTTTTCAAATTTTTCGTCCCCCAACCCCCTATAGGAGTTGGGCGAATTTTTCCTCTCCTCCGTGGAGTAGAATTTCTGTCTTCTTTATTTAAGTCCTAGTATTCCGGTGAGATCAGCCCACACTGATATTGGAGTACAGTTCGGGAACCAGAGAGAAGATCCGTGGTCTAGTATTCAAAGCGTCACGTTGAGAAGTAGCTAACCATCATCAATTCTTTGGAGAACTAATAAGGTATTATTTCTGCTCCTTAGAAAAATATGTTTTAGGTTTCAATATACTTAAAGCATGATTAATTCAAGTTATGAGCATGATACATGTGAGAATTACGCGAATAGATTTTATCTAAATAATATGCTAAATAGATCTGACCATTATGTGATTTATTTGTTCGATTAATTATGAATTCAAAACCCCATACGCTTCCACTGTCAGTTTCTTCAAATTCTCCAGATCTGTTATAGAATTATAAGGGGCAGTTCAGTTGACTAGATAGCTCATTTATATTAAAGTTATATGGCGAAAGATGATCTAAAATATGTATTTTTATTATGTTTTATTTATTTATTTTTTCTGTTAAACACCCAATAAGTCTATAACTATTGGCCATGTCTAAACTACAAATCAAAATTAACTTTTATCAATAACAAATTTGCAGTATACAATTAAATTCTTTAACGTTCTCAAATTCAATGTCTTTCATCATACATCCCTCTCCACAGTTCAAACGCAGGTTAGGTATTTCACTACATATACAATACGTTTGGGGCTAACATACCAATTTTAATAAAAACTATTTTAAACATTCGTTTTAAATGGTCATCTTTTGGGCGCTGGAAAGATTAATCAAAATCAAATTTAACACCCCCATTTCAGAAATAAAAGATCAAATTTAATAATAAAAAGATACAGAAAAAGATCAAATTTAATAAAAAATAAACAACATGATCAATTTTTATATTATAAAAACAACTTTTAATTAAATAATTCCAAATGAAGTGATCAAATTTAATAAAAAAACAAGATCAAATTTTATACGTATATATAAAAAAAGCTACCCATTAGGAATTATATCTCTCTCTTCTGATTAGCTTACAACTTTTAATTAAATAATTCCAAATGAAGTGACAAATTTAATAAAAAAAAACAAGATCAAATTTTATACGTATATAAAAAAAACTACCAATTAGGAACTATATATATATATATATATATATATATATATATATATATATATATATATATATATCTTTTCTGATTAGCTTACAACTTTTAATTAAATAATTCCAAATGAAGTGATCAAATTTAATAAAAAAAACTACCAATTAGGAACTATATATATATATCTCTCTTCTGATTAGCTTACAACTTTTAATTTAATAATTCCAAATGAAGTGATAATTATAACCGGTTTCGTAACTCAAATTCTCTACGAAAAAGCTGCCTTATCGGTGTACTCCTATATATGAAACTAAAAATTGGAAGATATAGTATAATTATATCCTTAAAATTTTCTTGTATTGGATTTGAATTAAATTCGAGCATGTTATATGTATGAATTGCGTTCCGTCTTGAACAATCTTTAGCCTAGCAAATTGGACCTCGAATAAAATTAAAGGAAGGAAAGAGTCTTTGTCATACTAATATCTAACAATTTAGGTAAATAATTCCTAACATCATTTATTTCCGCAACTTGATCTAATTAGGCAACATTTATTGGTTTAGGATGTTGTTGGAGTTGGGGTTATGACTCATTGATTAATTAGATGTTACGTTGATTGTTTTATGAAAACACCCATCTGACGGTGTACAATTATTATGATGGTTAGAAGTTAGAACTAAAAATAGACGCACAAGGGTACGTTTATATGTGTCTTTTTTTTTCTTTTTTTTTAAAATCACAAATCTAAAACACCTCAAACTCAAAGTATATTAAATTTGCCATAAAATTTTCAATTTAAATTACTCCTATTTTTTAATATGTCATATATTGAATTAAAGGTAATATAATTGCATTACTTTGATAAACAAGTTGTATCGCAACTGTGTCTATCTGGGCGTCACGCATCGAGTCGTCGAAAAAGAAAAAAAGTTGTATCGCAGTTGTATAAATTGTTGCATCAAACCGAAACCATACATTCACTGACATCAGAGAAATTGTATCATATATATTGATTTTCATGTTGTAGCATAATGAAAAATAGTTTGGTTTGACGATAATCAAATCACTTATAATCCTAATAAAAACATATCGGTATCCATGAAGCCGATTTTTATGGATAATGTTGAAACTGACTTCGTGAAGATTACAAATTCACCCTTTTTACATTTTAAAATCTAATTTAGATCTACAATTTTGAATCCGAATGACAAATTCTGGAGTCGTCCGATAAAAAAATCTAACTATCATAATTGAACGTATGTTATTATTTTAAATTAAGTTGTTTTCGAACTACACCACTATATAAATTTGATGGATGTATTCTCATGGAGTTTCCTATTTTAAGCTTAATTCCTTATCAATGTGAGAATGCGTGCATAAAATCTTAGCCCATAATTTTTCTTTACATGATTATATTTTCCTTGCAGAAGAACAGACGACGACTAATCCCGAGATTACATTGATAAATTTATGCAGAAAATTGCCGACGACTAATCAATTTAATGGTGAAAATTTGCCAGCGATACTCTATGATTGTTTTATATTAGAATTGAATAGGAATGGAGAAACCTCTGTTGAAGAAGGACGGGGAAAATGCAGAAACCGTCAATGGGAGAAAAAAGAGAGAAGGAGAAAATATCTTTATTTATTTTGGAAGAGTTGACTACAATTTACTAATTACATTTTATTTTCCAATTCTAATATTTTACATAGATAAACATTCCCTCCATTATATCATAGTTGAAGCGAAACTTTTCGACACGGAATTAAGAAAGGAATGTTGGTGTGTTAAATAAATAGATAAAAGTAGAGAGAATAAAGTATAAAAGTGAATAAAGTAGTGATAATAAAGTAAGAGAAAATAAAGTAAGAAAGAGAGAATTTTTATATATGGAAATGACTCAACTATAAGTCAACTGAGGAAGTATTGGATTTGTATTTAACGTCAACAGTAATAGATTTGGGTTTAACATCAACGACATAAGAGAAATTGGTTTATCATCAACTGGGTGTAATGAACATAATAATTCTAAAGGTATTTTTTTCTTTTATTAGCAAATAAATATACTTCCTTGCATCAAAGATGACCCATTTTTCTTTTTTTTGTTACACATAAGATGACCAAGTACTAAAAAATAGAAATCTATTTATATCTACTTTATTTTCTCTCTCTTATTTACTGCTCCACCTAACAAACAAAATAAAAACAGCATAAAATCTTGTCGCGCCCAAAAAAGGTATAATCTTCCCTGGGACGAAGGAAGTACTCCCTCTGTCCCATTAGAACTGAAACGTTTGTTTTTTCACACATGTTTTGAAAATAATAATAATAAATAGTTAAAATGCAGAAAAAATAAAGTAAAAAACTGAATAATATAAAGGGGACTCTCCTCTACATTATTCTCTCTCTTACTTTATTTTTTCACTACTTTAGTTATTTATTATAATTTTTCCAAAACAAGTACGCAAAAGCGAACGTTGCATATTTAATGAGACAGAGGGAGTATAAATTTAAAGGTCGCATCATGGTGGACTCGAATCCGAAACTTTTTGCCTCATGCATTACCACTATACTTGAGACCTTTGTTTTTGTGTGTTTGCAAATATAGGTTGTAGTTTAATTTCATATTTACGATATTATATACTCCCTCCGTCCTACTTAAGATATCTACCTTTCCTTATTAGTTTAGTTTATCTCACTTAAGATGTCCATTTTTTATATTTGAAATAATTCTTCTTTTTTTTATTAAAATATTCAGCTACATTTTTTTCTCTACTTATTCCACCTAATAATTCCTCCTAAAAGTTCAAGCTATTCAAGAACGTGGACATTTAGAATGAAACTCAGTAGTTAATCGTCTCTTATAAGTTTACATGATTAAAAATTTGAAATGACACTGGCGTTGTATAATTGAGGAAACGTTGTTTGCTGCATTTACTGTTCTACATGATTTGGAAATTGCATATAATTTGGAAATAATGTAGGATATGATTTGATGTTGAAATATTTTCATTTAAATAATGTTCAGTAACAAGCCACTGACGGAAAGTCAGTGATGATAAGGTAGAAGGATGACGATGACATTAAGTTGGCCACAAAAATTGACAAATAATGTTGTGCCCACCAATTTTCTTCAATTAGTTTAAACTATATCTTCCCATTATGGGACATTATCAATCTATCACTCCTGCGATCAATATCAACCAAGCAAGATGCACATTTTTCAAGCGTGCTAGTGAATATCATATTTATACCCGATAATTTAAATAGATTTTTAATTATAAAAATTGAATATTATTTATTAATTATATTTATAGATATAAGATTTTTGTGATATAAATTGGTTAATAATGATATTTTATGATATGGTATAATCATTCACATTAGATATGGAAATTTTGCTTTCCTTTAGTGAGTCTGTTATAGTATATACTATGTCGTTTTACATTTAAACATGACTCTTGAGTTTAATGTAGGACAACTTTGCACAAAAGAGAAACTTTATTATTTTAAATAAAAAAAAAATTCGTTTTAAATACAAAACCAATGTTTAGTGATAAATGGACTTTGGTAAAATCTAAAGATGTTGGGTTCAAAACCGCACTACCTCATTTTTTTTTTATTTTTTAGTACATTTTCATTCCAATCTTCTTTCTTTTTTGCTTTTGTATTCTTAATAGCAAGCTTATATTTCTGTTTTTAATAGCATGCCTATATTTTTATTATTATGTAATTTCATTAGTATTAGCATTTAATTTATATAAAAGTAATTAGCATATGAATTTAATTTAATATTAATTTAAAACTTTAATTAAATGTAATTTGTATGTGAATATTTTATTTTGTATAAATTTATAATTTATACTACATCGAAATGATTATTTAATTATTATAATACATGAAATTAAAATTAAACATTAACGAAAACTATAAAAGTCAGACTCGTGAATAGTTAAGGGAACACACTACTAGAAATTGATAGTAGTATATCACAACATTTATTTTATGAAAATTAATAAAAGGTGCCAATACAATTGGATAGATGGTGGATTGTAAGCGTTGTTGCTAAAATAACGAATGAGATTAAAAAAAAAAATGTTGTGGAGCTCTTTAGAGCATCCCTATCCGTGCTCTTAGCGAAGAACACGGAAGTAGGCCCGGACCCACTTTTACCCCTTGTCCTTAGCTAAGAGCACAACACCCACATCCGTGCTCTTAGCTAAGGACAAGTTCAAGTGTCTTACCATTCTATTATTCAATTTAAATACTCCAATTATTAAAAACATTTCTACGTTATAAAAATACATTCAAAAATAAAAATTACATAATTAAAATCCTAAAAAATAAAAATTACATATTTAAAATCTTAAAAAATAAAAATACATAATTAAAATCCTAGAAAATAAAAAAATACATAATTAAAATCCTACAAAGATGAGAATATGAGAAAAAAGATGAGAGAATGTAGATGATAGAAAAAAGATGAGAGAATATGATTTTTTTTGTGTTGAAGTGGGGGTATTTATAGATGAAAATGTGAATTTTAGGGAAAAAAATTGAAAAATAAATTAAAAGTGGGTAGAAAACGGATATAATTTTTTGGGAAGTGCGAAAATATTTTTTTTTATAAATTTCGAATTTTAAAAAAATAATAAAAAAAATCGAATTTGCCAACGCCTATGCCGTTGGCCAATCAGACGCTTCCACGTAAGGGTGCTCAGCGGCATGGACGGACGAGCTGCAGCGGTGGACGGACGACGGGTGCTCAGCGGATGGACGGACGGACGGGGGTAAGAGCACCGCTGCGGATGCTCTCAAGAATGAAGGAAAGGAATGATTATAATGATGCGATTGAGGATAACCTAATTGGCTAATACCATGTATAGAAATTACTTAATCTAACAGAGTTTTTTTAAATTAGTAAACATGGCACTGCTATTAGTGGATGCGTTTTGATTTGATAAACGGAAATAATGTACCCATACGTAATTCTATAGTATAATATGCAAACACAGTTGATGTATATTAGTACTCCAGTATATACATAAATTCAAATATATATACATTCATCCAGTTACCAGAGCCATGTGTGCAATGTCGACTTATCACACCATATTATCTACCAATCAAAATTCATAGTCGTTGATAATAATAATGCTGAGATTTCGTATTCAGAATTTGAAGTTTGGAACATGAAGAATGTGTAAAAAATTGACGCAAAGATAGATCAAAGTACATGGTCATTGCATGTGTTTGGCTTGTCCGACAAATTATCAGAAGTGTTCTAGCTTTTGAGGCCCGACAATTTGTCATGTAATAGCTAGTTTTCCTCTACCTGTTTATTATCTTGCCTCATTTCCTATGCAGTGAAAGAGGGCATTTGGAGCATTCACAGTGGGGGTTTAGGGGAGGCTACGATGCGATGGGGGTTCACCGGGTGTCGCCCATTGTGGGTGTGGTGCTATGACGTTGAGGGTGTGGGGGTCGTTATCGGGGGAATGGGTTGGGGAGGCCATCTTGATAATATATGATACTCCTATATTCGTAAATATTTTGGTTTTGTAATTTGATAATACACAAATTTTTCCTTTTTAGAAAATGTAAGGTTTAAATTTTTAGGACTTTTAAATTTTAATGTTTTGACTTCGTAAATTTTTTTCTTAATTAATGAAATAATTTCATGGTAAACTAATGTGTGACTAAAAGCGTCTATTATGAAAGTTGTGGTATGACGCAGAAAATGAGAAGAATGATGATATGGTGAAAATATGTGGCGTGATAGGAGACTGCCAATGTGGATACTCTTATTTCATTTTTAGCTCTTTGCCAGAAAAACTAAATTAACTTAGACGATGTGAATTATAGAGTATTAATATTTATAATGGTTTTAGACAAAATCAACATATTGTAATTAGTAAAACAAAACTACATGCAATAAATATATTGACAAATTTCCATAAAAAGCAATAGTAAGATTTGTTAACTTGTCAATCTTGCAACTTTCAATAATAGCTAATTATGTTATAATTTTAATATTTTGTATTTGTCCTATTAATAATGATTTGGAAGAAAATTACACAAAGTATATTATTAAAATTTTAAAGTCTAATTAAGCCTGCTTAACCAGTTCTTCGTTTTCGGATACGCGGAACCGGAACCGGAACCAGCCAGGTAATTGAGGAACCAGGAACCGGAGAATCGATTCCGGTTCTAGTATTTTTTCAAAATTTTCGGTTCCGGTTCTTACCTGGAACCGGATAATATATTAATTTCAGATTTTAAATTTTAGTTTTAATAAAATTTAGTTTTTTTACTTAAATTAAAATTAATCCTAACTTCCTAAGGAGCCACCAACTATTGAGTACATATTTTTCATTTAATATCTCCTCATTTTTTGTATTCAACAGAGTTAGAAATTCATCAAAGGAATGCGCTTCAAATATAAATTCGTTTGATATGCTTTCAATTACTAACACATTGTATAGTTTATCCATTTTTTTCGATTAACATATACAGTGTATATTTTGATACACATCTATATCGTTAAGAAATATACGACAAAATCAAATACTACTATTTCGAAGTTACATTGATTTGTAAGCCTTATATACACATAGACTATAAACATATATGTGTAGGTCTGTCAAATTGGGTACCCGCGGATACCCGATCCGAAATTTACGGGTACCCGATCCCGAAATTCCCAAAATTCAATACCCGATACCCGACCCGAATTTGATTTCGGGTATCCAGTCCCAATTGTGATTTTGATTTTATTTTTTTTGAAAATTAACTACAAACTTTTAGAATTTATTTAATATTATTTAATTCAAATTTAATACAAAGTTGAAGTACTAATATCCAAGTAAAAATAACTACAAACTTTTAGAAATACAAAATTCTTATAGTAGCTCGAATTAAAGAGAAAATAACTACAAACTTTTAGGAATACAAAATTCTTGTAGTAGTTCGAATTTAAAAGAAAATAACTACAAACTTTGAAAAATACAAAATTCATAAGTTATAGTACATATTAATTTTTTTTTTATCCATCCACAATAAGTCAATAACCATCAAAATTCATAAGTTCAAACATTCATCCTTTATAAATATCACAATTCAATAATTCATAAGAATCAAGATCTAACAATAATATCATCAAAAAATTCAAAATTATAAATATCACAAGTCAATGAAATTAAAATTTAATTAAAAAATTAAATTACATATCTTATATGCTAACTATTAAGTATTAATTAAATTATAGTTAAGAAGTTAAATTACATTTAGTTATAATAAAAATATAATTTATTAATTTTAGAAAATAAATCGGATAATTCGGGTATACCCGATCGGATATCGGATAACCCGATACCCGACAATCCAAAATTCTCACTACCCGATCCCGATCCGATATCCGAAAAATCAGGTTTCGGGTATCTAATTATCCGACTTTTTCGGGTTTGGATATCGGGTATCCAATACCCGATATCCATTTTGACAGGCCTATATATGTGGGTGAAAATAGGCTAGCACATAGAAAATTAAAAATAACAAAACATCTAGTTTTGTGAATATCTCAATCATTGAAGTAATCAATTTCATGACTCATTTTTCCTTCTTATTGTTTTATTTGTTGGAAGGTATTTTGCTGAGTGAATAATAATGTAATAAAGATATTATTGAATTGAAATTTCCTAATATGTGGACTAGGCCTAGGCTTAATTTGTATACCATTTTTGAGATGAAGTTGGGCATAAATCACATGATTAGTGGTTATGAACTATATTTTTACTCCACGTTAAAAGTTACTGTATTATTTTAGATATTCAATATTTTGATTTGTATTTTTTTGTGTTTATTTAAAATTTTAGACATTAATTGTTATATTTATAATGTTGAATTATTTAAATAAATTAAATTAAAACTATAAATCAGTTTCGGTTCGGAACAGGAACCGACCGGTTCCTAACCTGATCCGGCTGGGTCCAGTTCCGATTCCGGTTCCAAGATTCATGAAAATTTGTAATTACCGGGTACCCGGTCAACCAGACCGGGTAGAACCGGAACCGGTCGAATAAGCAGGCCTAAGTCTAATCTTATAGTAGTATTCTATATATTCAATACTAAATCAATATATTTGTGATTGATATATAAATTTGAATTTTTTTTTATAAAGTTCAGCTTTTCACGTTATACATAACTAGTGTTAACCCACGTGCGATGCACGACGGAATATTTTTTTGCCATACAGTTTTAAATCGTTAATTGGTTAAACAAAATAAGAAATAATATAACTATTTAATATTTAAAAAATAGAAAAATATACTATATAATAATAATAATTGAATAAATATAAATTCATTTTACACCTAAAGACATAAAATTAAACATATTTGAAATGGAATCAAGTTAAACACAATTATTTGGACAACAATAAAGAGACTATATCAAGTATTGACACTTTTGAGAAATATGTTTAAAACGATCCTTCATATTTCTCTACTAAAAATTAATGTAAATCACACTTTTAATAAAATAATAAATAATAACTCATAATATTCAAAACGTTAAAATTATGACCTAAAAAAAATTCAAATGATAAACTACACAAAAAACATGACATTAATTGGTTGAATTAACATTATTATATTAATGAATAATGATAGCCCCTTTGAACGTTGAAACGTTTATCTTTATTTATTGCACTTTTAAACGTGGCTTATTGGAACATGAAACATACATGCTATTTTGTATGATACTTTACAATTCTGAATACTGCAATTTTTTTTTAAAAAAAATATACTTAATATAATATACTATATTTTACTCAGTATGATCACCTATAGATAAGATAATTAGATTCTCTATATAAAATTAGTTGTATCCCAGAACAATTAAGTCTAAATCCTAATGTTAACAATAGTATTATTAGTAAACCATAATTTGGTAGCAGACTATTTTATTTTGTTTGAACAACTAATTATTTTATCAACTCGATTTTGATAGGTTTAATTATCTCACTGCAAATGTACATATTATGCACCACTTATTATTTCATCATAAGTGATAAAATATTATTTTTTGTGTGACACTACTTAATATAATTATAGCGTCAGTGACAATATAAATATACAAAAATAATAAATTGTATAAAGATGAAGATAAATATTATGCATGTTTCAAGTTAAGGACGTTTACAATTCTTCTATCTATAAGAATTGTAAGATGTATTAAGTTAAAATTCTTGAACCATATACACGTGGTACTTTAACTATTGTAATCAAAGGAAAAAAACAACAACAAATGAAATGGAAACTACATTCAAAATTATAAAATAAACTGAACCATAAATATAGTCGAGAAAAACCCTCTTTCGAATTGACGTATTATCCCCAAAGACGAAACGACTTCCTCCTAACGTATATAACATCTCAAACCCGCTAGGTACCGATGAATTTGATGGAGCTCCAAAAATTGAGCAATACAATGTTCTTAAAATATACAATAAAATGTTTAGAGTCTGAAAGTGAATGAAGAATACTTTTGTTGGTGTGTAATTCATCCACAACTCTATGCATTTTATAGGTACAAAATTAGAATATGAGAGATCATGGAATTAAAATATCATAAATTATAAAATTAAGAGAAAAGAGGTTACAAATTTTATTAAATGGTCATTATCTTATTTAAAAATTTATAACTGCTTACTCATTATATTGCTTTAAAAATTAGTCAAAGAATTTAATAATAATTTTTATTTATTACATTTTCATCCTTTGCGCAATTAATTATTCAAATCCTCCCAAAACTCGTCTTCTATATATGTATAGATAGATAGATATACATTACCGTTTTTAAAAATTACGAAATTAGGTAGAATTTTGTCCCATAAAATGTCTCTTTTTTCATTTTAGTTTGTACCACTAAAGATGTCACATTTCCATTTTTAAAAAAATGTATCTCTCCAATAATATAAATATTATATGCCCATGCCGTCTTATAAATGTGACATCTTTTGTGGGACAGACACATATGGAATATGATATTTTGTACTACTACTAGAACGAGCGGAAAACACCGACAAACCATTATTTAAAAAGCACGGTTATCGAAACCGCAACAAGAAAACGAAACAGAGAGAAGCTCTCTTACCCAATCCCATGGCCTTCTTCTTCGAGTGTTTCTTCCTCTCCCTCTCCATAATCCTCCTCTTTTTCTGGTCAAAAACTCGTCACCGGCGAGCCACGTCGCTGCCCACCAACTGGCCGGTGGTGGGAATGGTCCCGAGTCTCGTCCTCAACATCCACAGACTCCACGACTACGCAACTGAGCTGGCAGCCCAATCCGGCGGCACTTTCCAGTGGAAAGGCCCCCTGTTCTGCAACATGGACATGCTCCTCACCACCAATCCCGCCAACATTCACCACATCTTCAGCCGCAACTTCTCCAACTACCCCAAAGGCCCCGAGTTCAACAAGATCTTCGACATCCTCGGCGACGGCATCTTCAACGCCGACTTCCAAATCTGGGAGCTCCACCGCCGCACCACCCTCTCCTTCTTCACCCACCCCGACTTCTACCCCTTGCTCCAGAGCACCATCTCCCACAAGATCCAACATGACCTTCTCCCTGTCCTTGACCATTTCTCCCAAGCTGGAACGGACCTCGATTTGCAGGATGTTTTCCAGCGATTCACTTTCGACGGCATTTGCAAGCTGGTCTTAGACCACGACCCGCGAAGCTTGTGTTTGGATATGCCTCTTGTCGCGTGCGAGAAGGCCTTCAACGACGCGGTTGATGCTCTGCTCTACCGCCACCTTCTCCCTGAGGGCGTGTGGCGGCTGCAGAAGCGGCTCGGGATTGGGAAGGAGAGGAAGCTCAAAGAAGCTTCTAGAGCCTTCGATGACTTCATCTACCCTTGCGTGGAAAGAGCAGAGGAGGAACCGGATCGCTTCAGCCTGTTAGCATCATTCAAGAAGGAGTTCCAGCACATGACTAATCAAAATTCGAAGAAATTCTTGAGGGATACAGCGTTGAATTTGATGCTTGCTGGCAGAGACACCACTGGCGCGACTCTCACGTGGTTTTTCTGGCTAATTGCTCGCCACCCTTCTTCGGAGGCGAAGATCCGGGAAGAAATCGACAACTGTGGAGGACAAGTCGATGTTCAAAATTCGCGGGGGATGGTCTATTTACATGGGGCTCTGTGCGAGACGCTCCGGCTGTACCCTCCGGTGGCATTGGAGCATAAGGCTCCGATGCGACCGGATATTCTGCCGTGTGGGAAGCACCTGGAAGAGAATGCGAAAGTGATCATCTCATTCTACACGGTGGGGAGAATGGAGAGTGTGTGGGGGAAAGACTGCCTTGAATTTAAGCCGGAGAGGTGGATTTCTCCGAGCGGGAAGATCAAACACGAGGCGTCGTATAAGTTTCCGGCGTTCAACGCGGGGCCGAGGACGTGCTTGGGGAAGGAGATGGCGTTTATACAGATGAAGATGGTGGCGGCAGCGATCTTGCAACGCTACCACGTGAAGCTTGTGGAGGGTCATGTAGTTTCACCTCGTAACTCTGTCATACTTCAAACAGAACATGGTTTGAAGGTGACTTTGTCGAAGATCACATATTAATCTCTTACTATCTCAGTTTGTCTATGTTGCTTGACTATTCTGTTTTGAAATCCATTGTTTATGAGAGTATTAATAAATAATAAGTACTTAAAATCTGTGTAAAGGACTTAGCACCCTCTCCAACCAATGCCCAAAAGGGAAACCGGGGAAATGCAATGTGACCATGAGACTTAGCTCAGTTGATAAATATTTTTCGTTTAATTAATACTCCCTTCGTCCGCCATTAGGAGTCCCATTTATAAGCGGCACGGGTTTTAAAAAATGTTAAGAAA